>NC_141550.1:58191666-58527500 GCF_021556685.1 Rattus norvegicus
AAATGGGGGATAGAGCTAAACAAAACATTCTCAGCTGAGGATTATCAATGGCCAAAAAAGCACGTAAAGAAATGTTCAACATCCTTAGTCATCAGGAAAATGCAAATCAAAACAACCCTGAGATTTCACCTCACACCAGTCAGAATGACTAAGATAAAAAACTCAGGTGACAGCAAATGCTGGCAAGGATGTGGAGAAAAAGAAACACTCCTCCATTGTTGGTGGGATTGCAAGCTGGTACAACCACTCTAGAAATCAGTCTGGAGGTTCCTCAGAAAATTGGACATTACACTACCTGTGGACCCAGCTATACCTCTCCTGGGCATATACCCAAAAGATGCCCCAACATATAACAGAGACACATGCTCCACTATGTTCATAGCAGCCTTATTTATAATAGCCAGAAGCTGGGAAGAACCCAGATGCCCTTCAACAGAGGAATGGATTCAAAAAATGTGGTACATCTACACAATGGAGTACTACTCAGCTATCAAAAATGATGACTTTGTGAAATTCATAGGCAAATGAATGAACTAGAAAATATCATCCTGAGTGAGGTAACCCAATCAGAGAAAAACACACATGGTATGTACTCACTGATAAGTGGATATTAGCCAAAAAGCTCAAATTACCCAAGATACAATTCACAGACCACAGGAAGCTCAAGAAGAAGGGTGACAAAAATGCAGATGCTCCCACTCCTTCTTAAAAGGGGGAAAATATCCATAGGAGGGGATATGGAAGCAAAGTTTAGAGCAGCGGCTCAAGGAACGGCCATTCAGAGCCTGCCCCACATGTCGCCCATATATATCTCCACCAAAACTAGATAAGATTGATGAAGCTAAAAGGGACCAGATATAGATCTCTCCTGAGAGACACATCCAGAGCATGTCCAGTACAGAGGTCAATGCTAGCAGCAAACCACCTAACTGAGAACAGGACCCCCTTGGGGGGAATTAGAGGAAGGACTGAAAAAGTTGAAAGAGCTTGCAACCCCATAAAAACAACAATGCCAACCAACCAGAGCTTCCACGGATTAAACCATTACCAAAAATGCTATACATGGACTGACCCAGGGCTCCAACTGCATATGTAGAAGAGAATAGCCTTGTTGGGGCATCAGTGGAAGGGGAAGCCCTTGGTCCTGCCAAGGTTGGACCCCCAGTGCAGGGGAATATGGGGGGCAGTAAGGGAGATTTATGGGGGGAAATACCCGTATGGGGGAGGGGAGGGGAGGGGAGGGAATGGAAGCTTATGAACAGGAAACCAGGAAGGGGAATAACATTTGAAATGTAAGTAAAGAAATATATCTAATAAAGAATTAAAAAAAAAAGAGTGGAAAGTGGCAGGGCTGGAGAGATGACTCAGTGGTTCAGAGCACTAATTGCCTTTCCAAAGGTCCTGAGTTCAATTCCCAGTAACCACATAGTGGCTCACAACCATTTGTAATGGGATCAGACACTCTCCTCTGGTGTGTCTGAAGGTAGCTACTTGTATTTACATAAAATAAATAAACCTTAAAAAACAAACAAACAAAAAAACAGACCAGTGCTGGTGTGGCAGCTGCTATGGGAAGTGATGGGTCAGATCCAGGTCCAAACTGGCAAACAGATGACCGGCAGGCAGTAGAATATGCTCTGTCAACAGCCAAGAACAGAGTTGAACAGAAGCTTCAGGAGCAGTGGGAAGTCCTTGGTTCTTGAAAACCATACTAAGGGTCAAGTGATTGCCTGACGTGAGGCTGTATCTTTACACTGTCAGGTGTCCATCACTCTGTGGGTTCCAGATGAGGGAGCTGCACCCTTTTCTTGGACCTGGTTTCTCTGTGATTTTATATGCCTATATACTCCTACAGTCACAATTTATGCCAATAAACTTATAGCGTAGCTCCTTTTCTGTTCCCAGGAATGAGTCATTTATCGGTATGTGCTGGATGCCTCACGGATGGTGCAGATCTTGGGTCCTCCCAGAGGGCTGCTGCCATCTTCCCTCAAAATCCAATCAGAAGGGAGTCCTCAGGGTGAGGCTCTCCTGAACGCTGATGTTTTATACAATGTAGCACTGACTAGGGTGTGGTGGTATCGCACATGGACCCTGGTGTTCACTCTAGGGGAGTGGGGGTTGTTTTGGGGCAGACTTCAGTTTTGTACATAATACTTTATTTCACAGGAATGATGCAGATTTGGCAAAATGTTAAGTTAATCATGTTGGGTATCTGAAAATGTTTTACACTTTCAGAAACATGTCAGATGCACACATCCAGAAGAAACGTATTGTCAGGTCGTTCTCCTTGTTCCTGATGTCAGGATCACATTGGGAACATGCAGTTCTCTCCTCAGGCCCCTTCCAAGGGCTGAGCTCATTGCAACAGCATGCAGGTGTCTCCGGCACTGTCTCTGTTGGGAAATGGAGCTCCACTGCCTCATTGAATTGGGGCTCCTATTTTCCTGTGGGGTTGGGATAGCAAGTCCTGGAAATGGCCCTCCCCAGTCAGCCTGAGGTCCTGTCCACTCACCATGGTGGAGAGAGTTGATGTAGGTATCCCACGCATCAGATGGCGGGCATTTACTAGGTGAAACAAACTTCAGGGCTGAAGCACACACACATTCATCAGCACAGGTAAGTTCATATTGAATTAAGACAGAGCTCAGAAGGCAGATCCTAGAGAGTCAGAGGGTTAAAAGTCGTTGTGAAGCATTTCTCTAGTCAAATGAACAAATGAAACAGCGCTGTGCCCATCTGACCCCAAGTCATTGGAACCATGTGGGCTGACAGCTTCCAAAAGGGATGGAAAGCATCCCCACAGGATCTCAAGAGGGCTCTGCTAGCTGGAAGTAGTGTGGTTTGCTGACTGGGCATTTTAGTGACCAGATATGTGACTCTGTGGAGAGATGTGAACAAAAGTCTACCCACAGTTGATCCTGACCTAACACCAATGACATGAGAGGAGCCCCTCCACCAAGTCTATCCTATTGGGGCTTGTTGGGGTTATTTTCAGGTGTACTGGCAAAGGATTACCTCTTTGATGGATGGCCTAAAAAGGGTCACATGCCCAAAAGTCTTACCCTGGCACAGGTGAGGACTTCCCCATCGCTGCAATGCAGACCTCATTTCAGCTAACCATACCCGTCCTGGCCACCACAGCACCTTCCAAAACAATGTGCAGCCGAGGCCATTATGTGTATCTGGGGCCTCAGGAGGAGACCTTGTCTGGAAAGACCCTCCGAAGCCCCTGTCTGTGGGAATACTGGCAGGCACTTTGTTGAGCAACTCTTGCTCCAGTTAAGATGGCGATGGCCTTTAGACTCGCAGGAGAGCACCCGAAGCATGAGAAGATGCACTTCTTTGATAATAAAGGTAACATGTAAGCTGTCACAATCTTTTTATAGTTTTAAAGCTACTTTAACAAGATACATCTACAGGCGTTCATGCCTTCAGAAGCTACCTTTACTAAGGATAGAGCACTTTCCCTAAAGGACCCATCAATGCCACAACTACAGTGGCCATTATATCCTCAAGTAACAGACAAGGCTTTGAACCCCCAGAACTCCACTAATGCTGGTCGAGGTGCTAATGGGAGAGGTAGTGGCTGGGCCACCCTAAATTCTCTGAGCTTTTTTACAGTATTCCTCATGGCCTCTGCCGCCGCCTCCTTCTCCTCCTTCTCCTCCTCCTCCTCCTTCTCCTCCTCCTCCTCCTCCTTCTCCTCCTCCTCCTCCTCCTCCCCTCCTCTTCTTCCTCCTCCTCCTCCTCTGCGGCCTCCACTTTCTTCTGTCTTGCCCCATTCCCTCTCACTGGAGACCGATGCCCAAGCACCCCCTTCTCACAGTGTGTACATGAGATTCCCACGGTGACACCCCAAGGTGTCCCATGTATTCAGGCGAGTGTTAAAAGTGCAATTTCTGAGTACATTTTGCTCTTTTATACACCTATTGGTTCTTTTCTGAGTCCATTCTTCCTCATTGCTTTAACTTCTACTTTGTTTCACAACAGCTCGTGCATGTTTATGGCAAGCACTTCCTTCGTATCATTAGAGCTAGACAGTGATTTCCAGTTTGTTCTGACACTGCAGATCAGATAGCCTCACAGGCAACGTCTGGCTCCCAGGTGAGTCAGCACTGGTTTGTAGGGTCCCCTGGGCCGGAAATTGTTTCTGATCATGTGATCTCTGTTTTCCCCTCCTGAGTTTTAGGTTGCCTCCCCCAGTATTCCTGACTGTATACTGTCCTTTCTGGTATGGCTTTGCGCAGGGTCTCTGCTTGCTTGCTCATTTGGAATGAGGTGTTCTTTCTCTGCTTTTAGTTGAAAATGCACTTTTTTTCATGCAGTATATTCTGATTATGGTTTCACCTTCCCCAACTCCTCCCAGATCCTCCCCACTTCCCTTCCCACCCACATCCGTGTCCTTTCATTTCTCATTAGAATACAAACAGGCGTCTAAACAAAATAAATAAAAAGATAAAATAAAAGCATGCAAATAAGAGTAGGACAGAGTAAACAAACAGGGAAAAAAAGAGCCAAAGAAAAAAAATACAAAAAATTCATATGGACATACAGATACTGGGTGTATTAGTCAGGGTTTTACTGCTGTGATGAGACACTGTGACCAAGCCAAGTCTTATAAGGACAATATTTAATTGGGGCTGGCTTATAAGTTCAGAGGTTCAGTCCATTATCATCAAGGCAAGAACATGGCAGCATCCAGGCAGGCATGGTGCAGGGGGAGCTGAGAGTTCCACATCTTCATCTGAAGGCTGCTAGCAGAGTACTGGCTTCTAGGCAGCTAAACTGAGGGTGCCGCTCGAGCATATACAAACCACAACACTGAGCTATACACATTTGCACACACAGGAAACCCATAAAAACAAACCAGAAACCATAATACAGGCAAAAGATCTGTAAGTGTGGGGGAGGGCACTTAAACACTCTGAGATAATAAGCCCCCCAGAATAAATACTGAGTTTTGTGTTGGCCATCTACTGCTGGCCTTGGGGTTCGCAATCCCAGTGAGATTCTGTTGAAAAACAAACGTTTCCTTTGTGAGCGTTCATCAGTTGGAGTTAGCTTCTGGGTTAGGGATGGGGGCTCGTGTATATTCTTGTCTCTATGCTGGGGCCCCATCTGACTTAGACTGGTGCAGGCCGTGTGCATGCTGCCGTGGTCTCTGACCTCACAGGTCCATCAGTCCCGGTGTGTCTAGAAGCCTTGTTTCCTTGTCTTCAATCCCCACTAGCTCTTAAGATTCTTTCTGCTGAGGAAGCATGCTTGTTCCACTCTGCTGCACGACCTTAACCAATGTCAGGCCTCCTCCCTGCAGGGATGAATCCCAAGAACCTCTGGCCTGGGCAGGAGCACCCTGAACCAGCACCTCCCACTGTGTGCTTGCTGGCTTTTGTGTCTTTGGCCATGTTAACTTTGATTCTATGTGGCCCTGATGCTGTCTGTAACTGAGATCTGGACAGCAAGGGGATTGATTCATGGATAAACTCAAGACTTTAACCTGAAGCTGCTGTTAATATTTTTTTGAATCCTCTAAACAGGAATAAATATTTTGATTTTCACCATTTCCCTACCTATTATTATTATTGTTGTTGTTATTATTGTTATTGTTATTATTATTATTTCTCACCTAAAAGTGGAATTCATAGCATTCTTACTCCCTGTGAAAGTTTCGGTTTCTGAGGGTATTGGCAAGACAGTTTGGATTTTTTTCCACATTTACTGGAGCGCATTCAACTATAGTGGGTGGGGCCTGACCCACTCCTGTATTAAAAAGACTAAAATTGGAGGAAGGGAGGGAGGGTTAAGAACTACATTCCACGCTTTATCTTTAGCATTTACAAGAACCATATAAATGTATCCAAAATCCCCAAAGCAGGAAGCAAGTAGTAAAACGCATGTGTTCATAGGAAATTCCATGGCTGTTTGCTGTGCAGTGTGTTCTGGGAAGAGGTAATGGCCGGAGAAGAGGGCGCCGGTGGTCAGACGCAAGACTGTGGAGGCCACTAAACTCCACTAGGCTAGCATTGTACCCATCCTCCAGATGCTTGCTTCTGCCAAGGGGCTGTGTGCAGGGCATCCCAGAGGGCTGGGAGTCTTGGCCACTCTTATGGTCGTTTGGATGGAATATTGGAATTTCTAGGTTTAGTGAAAAGGCCCCAGGGTTGAGAAGACAGGGGGTTGTAGTCTCTGCCAGTGTCTTCTGCTTTCCATAATAACAGACGTGTTAGCAGACTGTGTAGCAGACGGCACGACACAAGGCCAGGAGCAAGGGTTTGGAAGCTCTCTCTACCTGGGTCACAGGACTTAGGTGGCTGAGTACCTTTGAAACTTGGCTGTTTGGTAATGGGGTCCGGAAATACTTGGCCCGTGAGGATGAAAGGAAGGACACACAGTGAAGATTTACCATGAGGACCAGATTCAGGCTGGTGTACTGTCCACCCTCATGACTTTATCATCAGTATCAGCAAAGCCAGTGACCCTCCATTAGCAGGCAAATCTGCAAGCCAAAGATTTCCAAGAACTTGCCCTCCCCAACTCCCTACCCACCTCAAGTGGAACCCTTTAAATTAACCTGCCAGTTCATTGTGTCTCTGTGCCTCTTAGGGTTTACTGACTGATTTCTACCCCAATGTTTCTGAAAAGCCACCATTTCCATGAGCGTAAAGCTAAAGAGTACCTCTCCCCAGGGCTGATGTGGGGGCTGGGGCTGGGATGTGGCCACGAGGGATCTGAGGCTCCGGGCAAAAAAATCTGGTTTTCCTTCCCCCTCAGCACTGCTGGAAAAAGACACCACCCAAAGGAACCACTAGAAATCACTTACCCGAGTTAGATGGAGAGCAGGAAATTGTTTTTCTCTTTACAAATTACAATGAGCTGTGTGCCACTGTTTTTAATGGGAACCATGTTTGTTGAAGAGAAAAGCTGTGTAATCGTGGATTGGGAAACTATGTGCATATTTTCTTTTTTTTTTTTTTTTTTTTTTTTTTTTTTGCATATTTTCAAACAACTATGACAAACTTATTCTGTACCTTTTGTTCCCCAGTAATGTAAACATGGTTACTCTTCAGAATACAATTAATCTTAATTTAATTAGTTGCTTTTTCCTATTACCTCATTTATGACTTTCCTGTGTTTGAGCTGTCTACCTTCCTTCTCCCGTCCGTCATCACGTCCTATCTTTAGAACCAAGATTGTGCACAACTTGTTTGAACTTGTTATTCTCTAGCTGTTGTGAGGGTCACCTTCTCTGCTGACGCCATCGAGTGTACAGCCTGCTTGTAAAAGCTTATCCATCCATAACCTTTGCCAGCCAAGACTGGTCCCTGACAATGCTGTGTGATAAACAGCATCTGTTTTAGTCCCTCCTCCTTCCAGTGGCATCCTGTCTCATTCTTTTCTTACCCACAAAGCACCTGGATTTTCAGGGCTGTCTCTGGACTTTCCTTTAGCATGGCACACTGCTCCACATTTTCAGGGTTACTTCCCAAGTCTCACTCTATCCACTGGTCCCAGTCTGTATTTTGTTAGGATTTGCCCTCTGCTAGTTGATCATTAGAGATCCCCAGTGTGTATTCTTTACCCAGTGTCAGGCCCCTGTTGACTTGCTGATATGTGTCTGTCCAGTATGGTCCATGTTTCTGTCTAGGTAGGTACACGTGTGGACTGTGGTGACACTGTGCAGTCATTCACCTCCCAATCTCCACTGGTCCCAGTCTGTGCTGGAACATCGATAAACCCATGTAACAGAGGTGCCCGACGGCCTTTAGTTACTTAAGGTACACACAGAGAGTACACTGGGAGTGAAGTGAGAGGGGCATGCCCCGTACCATTGTCCAGAGGTCTCAAGAGATGAGTCTCAAATTACTCCATGTTGAGTGCCCTGAATCCATATTGAGTGCCTGCTTCCCTTCTGCTCCCACTCTTCTCTGCTCTCTTTCCCACCACAGTTGTCTCCTGGGGTGCCTGACAATGAGCCCCCTTGCTTCTCATCGTGTGTCTTACATGATGATACTCATTTCTTCCAAGATCTATGCTGATATAATATGTCCTGAGCAGGAACGTGCTTTTCCATGTCAAGAAGAAAGGAGTTCTTTGTCCAACTACTACAGTACCTGCGTCACAGACACTGGCAGAGTGGGAGAGGAGCTGGAACCATTTCACCAGAGTACAAGGTAATGGTTAATACTCCCAGGGATGTGTCCCCATTGGAGTGGATCAGTTTGGTAAGACTAAAGAAGGTGCTATATAGACAACCTCATGAGACACATCAAACAAGAATTGACCATTCAAATATTTTTCCAAACACATGATCTCCTGAAATAAAAAGAGAAAGAGTGAGGGGAGACTAATTACTGTCAGAAATACTGGGGTGACAACAATATATGATATTATATGATATAATATACTATATCCTATATAATATGTCACTATGATCAATATATAATATGATCAATACACTTGGAATCAGTGTTAGCTCAGACACTGTAAGCCAAAGGCCTTCAAAATATGAACGCCCCTTTCTTTTGGGGACATAGAGACCTCAGAAGTAGCTGTGGGTGCTTTCACTGGTAAGAGGTGGTCTAGGAGGGTCACAGCAACCATGAGGCTCAATGGCAACTGTCTTTTGGAGCTATGACTGATGCCACGGAACTTGGCTTCCCGTACAGACATGTGCCAGTTGTTCATAATAATAAAGTTGTAATAGCTTCATTTCAACACAGAGGCAAGTAATTATGGTAATAGATGGATAGCAAGAACAGCACTGGGATGCTAGTGACTCGGTCATGCAAATCCCAACGGCAAAACGGAGCAGAAGCCAGTGGAGATTCCTAGATGAGATCATGATAGAGACTGGATAGAAGTCTGATGTCACTCACAGTTGTGGGGATGGCTATCCCTTGTGCAGCATCCAAGGCTGTATCCAAGATTAGATGTCCCTCTAATCTTTCCCCTAAGGACCTCACAGCTAGTTCTAAAGTACCCAAGAGGAAGGGAATATTCATATTTTTCAAGGCCTTTGAATAGCATCTGAGCTAACACTGTTCACAAATGTGTTGATTAAATATCATTGGTTGATAAGTCACCCCGATACTTATTAGCCTGCCCCTTCTCTTGGGACACGTAAATAATAAATTCTTTCAAAACATGGCCTGTATGTGTTAGTGCTCAAGTGTTTCCACAGATTAAAATCCCTCAGATTCCTTTCAGGGACAAATAAATATTCCATTATGAGAATGAACGAAAGAATTCATAAATTAATGAATTGAAAAGCAATGTCCAGCAATCTTTTCTTTTAACATAAGTCCATGGATTTTATTTATAACATACCAATATCTAAAGATTTGAGAGTTATTTCATAATCCCAATATTGATTACAGTTTGTCTCATACACTTCTTACACTGGCAATTTTTTCATATACTTAGGTCAAACTAAATACATTATTCTACATGTCACCAATTTTATTGTTTATTTAATATTTTAAAAATTTATTTATTTTTATCGGATTTGCATTTCAAATGTTATCCCTTTCACCCCCCTCATTCATCCTCCCTCCCCTGCTTCTATGAAGATGCTCCCACTCCGACCCATCCACTCCCATCTCAACATTCTGCCATTCCCTTACATTAGGGAAATGAACCTTCACAAGACCAAGGGCTTCTCCTCCTATTGATGCCAGAAATGCCATCCTCTGCTACATATGCAGCTAGAGCCATGGGTCCCTCCATGTGAACTCTTTGGTTGATGGTTTAGTCCCCAAGAGCTCTGGGAGGTCTGGTTGGTTGATATTGTTGTTCTTCATATGGGGTTGCAAACCCCTCCAACTCCTCCAGTCTTTTCTCCAACTCCTCCATTGGGGTCCCCTTGTTCAGTCCAATGGTTAACTGCAAGCATTTTCATCTGTATCAGTAAGGCTCTGGCACAGCCTCTCAGGAGACATCCATATTAGGCTCCTGTCAGCACTTCTTGGCATCATCAATAGTGACTGGGTTTGGTGGCTGCATATGGGATGGATCCCCAGGTGGGGCAGTCTCTGGGTGACCTTTCCTTCAGTCCCTATTTCACTCATTGTCCCTGTATTTCCTCCTGTGAGTATTTTGGTTTTCCATTCTAAGAAGAAATGAAGCATGCACATTTTGGTCTTCCTTTTTCTTGAGCTTCATATGATCTGTGAATTGTATCTTGGGTTTTCTGAGTTTTGGGCTAATATCAGTGAATGCAAACCATGCGTGTTCTTTTGTGATTGGGTTACCTCACTCAGGATATTTTCTAGTTCTATCCATTTGTCTAAGAATTTCATGTAGTTGTTGTTTTTGATAGCTGAGTAGTACTCCATTGTGTAGATGTACCACATTTTCTGTATCCATTCCAAATGTTGAAGGACATCTGGGTTCTTTCCAGCTTCTGGCTCTAATAAATAAGGCTGCTATGAATACAGTACAGCACATGTCCTTGCTATATGTTAGAGCATCTTTTGGGTATATGCCCAGGAGTGGTATAGCTGGGTTCTCAGGTAGTAATATGTCCAACTTTCTGAGGAACTGCCAGACGGATTTCCAGAGTGGTTGTACCAGCTTGCAATCCCACCAACAATTGAGGAGTGTTCCTTTTTCTCCACATCCTTGCCAGCATCTGCTGTCACCTTAGTTTTTTATCTTAGCCATTCTCACTTGTGGAAGGTGGAATCTCAGTGTTGGTTTGATTTTCATTTCCCTGATGACTAAGGATGTTGAATATTTCTTTAGGTGCTTCTCAGCCATTCTGTATTCTTCAATTGAGAATTCTTCATTTAGCTCTGTACCCCATATTTAAATATGATTATTTGGTTCTCTAGAGTCTAACTTCTTGAGTTCTTTGTATATATTGATATTAGCCTTCTATTGGATGTAGAATTGGTAAAGATCTTTTCCCAGTCTGTTGGTTGCCATTTTGTCCTATTGACAGTGTCTTTTGCCTTACAGAAGCTTTGTGATTTTATGAGGTCCCATTTGTCAATTCTTGACCCTAGAGCATAAGCCATTGTGTTCTCTTCAGGAAATTTCCCCTTGTGCCTATGTGCTCAAGGCTCTTCCCCACTTTCTCTTCTATTAGTTTGAGTGTATCTGGTTTTATGTGGAGGTCCTTGATCCACTTGGACTTGAGCTTTGTACAAGTCCATAAAAATGGATTGATTTGCATTCTTCTACCTGCCGACCTCCAATTGAACCAGCACCATTTGTTGGAAATGCTATCTTTTTTCCACCAGATGGTTCAAGCTCCTTTGTCAAAGATCAAGTGATCCTAGGTGTGTTGGTTTATTTCTGGGTCTTCAATTCTATTCCATTGATCTATCTGCCTGTCTTTGTACCAATACATGAAGGCCTTTTTTTTTTTTAAATCAAGATTGCTCTGTAATACAGCTTGAGGTCAGGGATGGTGATTCCTCCAGAAGTTTAGCAATCTTAAATAGCTTTTCCAAGTCATGCAGGTAGGTATCAGGTACAAACTAACCCCCCTATTTTTTTCTTTTTAACTTTACTTACTGATGCCTTCCTTTGGGTCTCAAAATGGTAGCCACATTGATGTTCAGGAAGTCTATGTACAGTTGCCAAGTGGCAAGTAGAAACACTACTTCCTCGTATTATAAATCTGACCCTGCAGAGACGCTCTTTGAGCCACTGCACATTCCAAACAATTTATCGTGTGTAAGACATTTGTCTCCTTCACCACTGCATTTGATTTTCAGGAGGTGCTTAGATGTCAGTCCTGCGGGAATTCAGTGCTGGGGACTGAATCCTAGACCTTGGGCAAAAGCATACATTTCAGCCCCGTGCTTCCCTTCTAGCATATGTTCTTCTCTTACAAGATGGTTTTTTAGGCTATGCTGGCCGAACCTCCTGTTCTTGTAGTTGGTGCCCATAAAGACCCCCAGAACCATATTGTATAGTCAAGGCAGTTCTTGACTTCTGTGTCTTCCAAGTTTTGAAATCATTGCTAAGAGACTTAGGTGGAGAAAGACATACATATGGTCTCCAGCATTTTCCACATTTTTTTTCTGCTCTTCTCTCACTGATTCCCATCATGAAGAGAAGGCTTGGGCTTCACGGAGGGATCCTCTGTGATGTGATCTGCCAGTGTAGCGGAATTAGCCCTGGAAATCAAGATCACGGACTGATAGTGTTGAGGCATACATCCTGAAAGGAGCATATTTGACAGATGTATCCCAGGGTAGAGGGGGGTCGATGTATGAAAATGATCGAGTACACTTACATGGCATGGCCGGACATGTGATGTGGCTTCTTGAGGAAGTCAAGAGCCATAGGAAACATGAGATGTGTGGAGTGGCCACCAGTGTCATAGAGTGCCACACTCCACTACAAACTTTCCTGTAAGTGAGACTGCACTCTCAAATGCTGGCAGGATGTGTGACATGAGCAAGTAACATTCATTCATTAGCACCGTCAGATATTATGCAGTATAATAACTACAGCTATCACACCCCCATGTGACTGGCGATGCGGTGGGCCTGTTTACAACAGTGGTAGTATGACCATATTCTAATGCACTGTGACAAGACATTAAGATAGCTCAGTGCTGTGGTGCACAGCTGGAACCACAGCCCTTTACAGTGGAGGCAGGACCTCCCACAGTTGACTAACTTGGGCTACAAAGAGAGACCTTGTATGAAACAAATTACAGAGAGAGGGAGGGGATAGGGTGGGGGATGGGCAACTATTATATATGTAGTCTATGCATGTTCTGTGATGGTTCAGAGAAAAGTTTGAGGTCAGCTAAGTCTGGGTTTGAAATCACACACACACACACACACACACACTGCATGTATATGTAAATATTATATATATATATATATATATATATATATATGACTTTAACTATAATGGATCATCTGTGAAGTGGGACTAAAATCACACACTATTTCCCAATCCTTGCTAAAAACCAGGTGAATTGGCTTTGTGTTCACTAAAGGCCCTAGTTGAATGACACAGGCTGCTTGATGGAAACTTGGTAGCCTGACAGAAGAGACCTCATGTTGTGCTGCTAATGAGGGGTTGGTTCTCCCCAGAGCTCTAGGTGTGTCACCGAATGCTGACATTGAGACTTCAAGGTGGAGAAGAAAATGTTAAGATTTGACAAACCTGTAAATCCTTCACTCCCTGAACGGGGAGTTATATCCAGGACCCCAGCAGCTGCGGAGCCCATCTTTGTCCCTGAGTGTACCCCTTACAGGTCAGCTAGCACCATGCTTAAAGGAATATGCTTTGTTCCAGGGCCTCATGGTCAGTAAACTGAGACAAACAGAAGAGCCCTTACTGAGGCCCTCACCACTCAGCCCTTCATGCCGTAGACATCCAGTATCTACTTTTGTACACAGACTAAATAAGGAGCCAGGCTTTCGGGGTAGTGAACTGGCCAGATGCTCTATCAAGGGTGGGGGTTTTTCAGAGCTCTGTGGAGGAGAGTCATTGTTGGCCTCTGATGGGGACTGTGTTGGACTTTCCAATACGGTTCATCCAAAGGCCTTTGTGAATCTAAGAAGGAAAAGACAGAACAAAGGGGATTTAAGGATAGGTGTCTCTTAGGGTTTAAACAAGTGTGTGTGTGATGTGCGTGTGTGTGTATGATGTGTATGTGTGACGTGTGTCTGTATGTGAGGTGTGTGTGTGTGATGTGGTGGTGCATGTGTGTATATGTGTGTGTATGTGTGTGTGTATGATGTGTGTGTGATGTGATGTGTGTATGAGGTGTGTGTATGATGTGTGTGTGTGTATGGTGTGTGATGTGTGTGTGATGTGTGTGTGTGTGTGATGTGTATATATGTGAGGTGTGTGTGTGTATGGTGTGTATGTGTGATGTGATGTGTGTGTATGTGAGGTGTGTGTGTGATGTGGTGGTGCATGTGTGTATATGTGTGTGTGTATGTGTGTGTATGATGTGTATGTGTGATGTGATGTGTGTATGATGTGTGTGTATGATGTGTGTGTGTATGATGTGTGTGTGATGTGTGTGTGATGTGTATGTGATGTGTGTGTGATGTGTGTGTGTGTGATGTGTATATATGTGAGGTGTGTGTGTGTATGATGTGTATGTGATGTGTGTGTATGTGAGGTGTGTGTGTGTATGTGATGTGGTATAACTATATCCCACTATGTGTAGGGGAAGGAGCTGCAGTTGCAATACAGGGCGCATGGAAGAAAAGTTCATCCCGTGGCCAAGTGGAATTTGTGTTCAATTAGTGTCACCTGCTCAGGGCTGAGTTCTTCTGGACTCTGCTTCCTCCTCACACTGTGCTGTGGCACGGCTACCTGTGTTCCCCACGGTTTCTACACATTTTATTTTCGTTGTTGTTGACAGAGAAAACCTCCATACCCAGATGATCAAAGATCTCTGGATTCCTATTTTATAGACTTTGATAATGAGACCCATTTGCATCTCAAATAACGCCATAGCAGAGCCCTTGAACCTGGTTTTTAATTTAGACTCACTGTTCGTTGGATCTTTTGTAGTTTCCCTCATTGCATTCCTGGCTTGATTTTACTTTTGCTGAATCATAAGTTTTACTCATTTTTGGATTTCTACTTAGCTCTGATGGGAGAAATAAAATTTAGTTTGTGTGTGTGTGTATGTGTGTGTATGCACACGCGCGCGCGCGCGCACGTGTTCACATGCTTCTGGGGGTGCAAGTATGTGTGCATGTCAACCTCATGCATTGTTTTCCAGGACATCCCCACCTTGGTTTTAAGCAGGGATCTCTCATTGAATCTGGAAACCACCAGTCTGACTAGATCAGCGGGCCAGCCAGCCTTGGGGATCTGCCTGCCTCGTCTTCCCCAGTGTTTGGATCACAAGTCGGTGTCGCTATGCCCAGATTTTTCCACATAGGTTCTGAGGATCAAACTTAGGTCTGCATGTTTGCCCAGCAAGCACCTTCCCAACTGAGCTTTAAAGCTAATGGAGGATAATGTGCTCACTGGTGTGTTAGTGGCACAACTGTTAGGGGTTAACCAGTCACTTTGTGATTGATTGGGTTTGAGGTTTTTCCACAGAAGGGAACTCATGCCTACTAAGGTCTGCCTGATGAAAGGGTAGTTTCGAGGGAGGTCATAGACCCCAGTGAGGAACCTATTATCACTGTTTTGCCCAATGGTCACATTTGCAGGCTTGCTTCTGGATGTTTTGCTTATGTAGTACTACTAGTACTATTTTCAGCCTCAGAGAAGCTTCATTTTACAGTGAGCAGCCGGCCAGAGACTCACGACTGGTCAAGATGCTGAGAACAAGTGACTGTTGAATGCCTTGCCATAAATAAGACATGTAAATCCCCTCCTAAGGCCTAGGGATCATTGTGAACAGGGGGCGGTGTGGAAGAAGCCAGAGGGTAGAGAGGGGTGTTTCAAAAAGCTATCTTTGGATATGACATGGCTGTTTTACCTATGAACCCACAGCAGGTGTGG
The DNA here is from genome assembly GCF_021556685.1 of Rattus norvegicus. Lineage (NCBI taxonomy): Eukaryota > Metazoa > Chordata > Mammalia > Rodentia > Muridae > Rattus > Rattus norvegicus. Next base: position 58,207,120 of record NC_141550.1, read on the forward strand.
TGCTCACAAGATATTTACACATCAGGCCTAGCACGTTCCAGCATGGGCGTCGGGGTGGGGGGTTCTTGAGGCTTTACCCCTAGGTGAGGAGTTCATGGGAGTTAATAATCCCCAGTGGAGAGGGAGGCCACTGATAAGTAACCACGCACATACACATGCAAGCAATTTGGTGGGAACACACACACACACACACACACACACACACACACACACACACACTGTGAACGAAAGTAGGAGGGTGGTCTGTTGGGAAGGAGGAGGTTTCCAGAGGAAGAGGGAAATGGAGAGGGAAGGAACTACCATAGGAAATGCAGGGATAAATATGATAGAAATATATTATATACATGCATAAACTTGCCAAAGAATACATAAATATTCAAAGATTTTATTTTGATTTTTTGACTCAGGGTTTCTCTGTGTAGCCTTGGCTGACCTGGAACTCGCTCTGTAGACCAGGCTGGCTTTAAAGTCACAGAAGTCCACCTGTCTCTGCCTCCCAAGTGCTGGGATTAAAGGCATGTGCAGCCTTCACCTAACATACACATTTTTTTAAATGAAAGAATGACTTAGCTGAAAATATTATGGAAAATAAACTTTATGGCTTCTTCCTACTCAGGGCTGCTGTCGGTTTTCTTTCCTCTCTGACTGACAGCTTGCCTGGGTACAACCTGGCAGGTATCAACTTTTTCTCCCCCAGCCATGAGGATTACTCCGGGGCCTTTAGCCTGGAGAGTTGTAGCACTCTTGACAGTTCTTGGTGGCAGACTATCCACCCATCATCCAGTCTCCCCATTTCCCTTCTTATCAATCCTGAAGTTATTTAAATGTGGAGATCACTGTTATGAAGGAGGGAGGTTCCCCCCTCGGCTCCAGACTCTGCCCCAGTATTCCATTCTTCTCATCAGGGATTGATTTGAGAATAGGCTTCCGGATGCTTCTCCTTAAGGATATGATGGTTCTGAACTGCAGCAGCCACCCTGTGACCTCGAAAGGAAGAATGAATCATAAGCCCGAAGGAATCTGGGTTGTTGATGTAATTGAGATTGAATTAACCCATCCTTAAAGTAAACTACTTTGCACCAGGAATGTTTAGTTTGTGGCCAGGTTTTAGATAGTCTTAGTTTGGGGGCTTGTTCACCTGCTTGCTCTCTCCTCTGTCTGTGTCTCCCTCCCTCCCTTTCTCTCTATCTCCATCTCCCCCTCCCTCTCCCTCTCCTTCCTTCTATCTCCATCTCTTTCCCTCTCTCCCTCTCCTTCCCTCCCTTTCTCCCCCTCTCCCTCTCCTTCCCTCCTTCTCCATCTCCTTCTCTCCCTCCCTTTCCTTCCCTCACTTTCTCCCTCCCCCTCCCCTCCCTCCCTCCTTCTCTCCCTCCCTCCAATATTTCCTTCTTCCCTCACTCCCAGTCTTTTCTTTTTCTGGTACTGGGAGTGGGTTTTGCATGCTCACACAGGTATCTATCACCACACCCTCAGTCCGTCTGTGTTTATCATTTGAGAAGGTGTCTCCTCAAGTTGCTTAGGCTGCTATTGAACTCACTCTGCAGCCTAGGTAGGCCCCGAACTTCCTTCAGCCTCCCGAGCCTCCGGGAGTAGCTGAGGTTAGAGGTATGTAGCACCATGGCCAACTTTATTTTTGTCTCTTAGCAGCTTCAAATGACTTACAAATCTCACTTGGATCTTGGCACCTTAGACTGGCTGACTTTTGTATTAAAATGATGTGAGTCAAATCTCCAATCTCTTCTTCATGAAGATACAAGAAACCATAATAACGGGGCTGGGGATTTAGCTCAGTGGTAGAGCGCTTACCTAGGAAGCGCAAGGCCCTGGGTTCGGTCCCCAGCTCCGGAAAAAAAAAGAACCAAAAAAAAAAAAAAAGAAAAAGAAACCATAATAACAACATGCATGCTTCTGTACAGTACACTGCTAGACTTGCACAACTGCATGGGCTGTCAAGAGTTAACGCTGTCTGTTGCTTTGACTCTGAGTGTCCCATAAAATCATTTCACATGGTTCTCATAGACACAGCAATGTCATCGCCTCCTTGCTGTGGTCACTCCAGAGCACGATGCCAGAGAAGGAGGCCCCAGCACCAGTTTCACCCTGGAATCAACGTGGTGGCGTTTGTCTACAGAGAGCCAGGCTCCGGGAGTGAGCAGAGGCCTTTCTTGCTAGAAGAAAGCCAATGATTGTGCAAACTCGCAATAGAGGAAGATCATAAGGAAGAATTGAACTGTAGTAATTTGTGTTTTCCAAGGTTCCCTGCAGTATTTTTTTTTTATGCCTAATGCTCACTTAAAAAAAAAAGTAAGGCAGTCTCTAAAACTAAACGGGAACAGCACACAGTTAATGAACACCTTAGGTACTGTGCACCTGTTTACTATGCCCTGTCCTGGAGAGGACCCAAAGGATCCTACTCATTTGGAAGTGGCTTCCACCTTCTCTCTGCAAGGGACTTTCCCAAGGTGGGGACACATTCAGCAGCCCTGAATGTTTCCACATTGAGGCTGTAGCCATCTGCAGTTGTAAACCATGATTCTTTGACACGCAAATCCCAGATGGTGCTTTGAATTTAAGGCCCATATTGCACACAGATTTCTGCAACATGTGGTTTATTTTTTTCCTTGTTGTTACTCAAAGCATGTTCATTTTTGGACGAAAAAAGAAGATAAATATACAACAAAAACATAACCCCAAGATTCTTAACGCACTAGCAAGTGTTTTTCTAATCGTGTTCATTTACATGTAGAGTGTTGTTATTGTCATTTACAAAAGTGGGTTTGTACCCTGACCTATGTGACACTGCATGGTGTCCTATACACCCATCCTAAGCAGGCCACGGCTCACAGGTGACCTGAACATTGCTCTCTGACCAGGCTTGTGACCCAGTACTTTACTGGATTGGTGTTCAGAACATGAAAGCAGAGCTGATGTGTGTGGGCTGCTGACTGTTCGTCCTGTGTCCTCTCAGCTTCTTTGCTTCCTCTCTGGAGGTAAGGAAACGGATTTAGGCTGGGAGGAGATTAAACTTGGGTTCATTTAGCTCCAAAGCCAGTTTTCCGGGGCACCGTTGGGGTAGTCCAGCTGCTGTGACCTCTGTCTAGGTCACAGGGACTCTGAGGTAGAGGCCAAGTGGAGAGGAGGAGGAACTTCCGCTGGGGATGGAGAAGTTGCAGAAGAGGACAAGTGATGAAGACCTGCAGTGACTCATGGGAGGACATGCACAGGCTACATTCTGTAAGACTTAGTCACCAATGGCTGTCGATTGAGCCCAGGTGGGAGAGGCCAGATGTGGGGGGAGGGTGAGGAGCCCCGGTGGCTTTTCTGGCCTAGGGTTAGCCCAGGAAGGGCCTCAAGGTTGCTGAAGGTTGGGTTTGACCTTCAGCTTGCAGATCTTTGTAGAACCCAAGCCTGACTCTTCTGGGGAGGCCTTCCTGTCACAGAGCAGTGGGGTCCTCTTAGCATGTTCTCTGAAAACTATGGAAATTCACTCAGATGATTGGCTAATGAAGATCACTGGTTCACTGTTCCAGATATGAATGCTTTAACCCATTACCAGGGGACGGAAAGGAAAGATGAAGCCACCAGCTTGCAGACACTTTAATGGGGGCAGACATTAAAGGCATGACTGTAACACAATAACTCAAGGCAAGTGCATTTTTCTGTTTGTGTTTGTGTTGGACCTAGAAAGTGAGCATCCCTGAAGGAGGTATGAAACGGGGCTTTGGAGGACGAATCGTAAAAGTGCTTGGAAGGAGAGCTCCTTGGAAATAAAGATGGCGGGCTTACCCGTGCTGAGTGAAGCCAGGCCAAGGCCAGGGGGTAGGGGGGTGGGACTGTAGCAGGCCTCAGATGACTCCGTAAGACAACTGGGTGACTTCTGTGGGCAGCTGGCTCATCAAATGGCAGAGACCTGCCATGATCTTCGTTCTGGGCAGATACACTTGCTGAGTGTGAGAAGGCCGGTGAGACCCCAGAACAGTGAGGAGGAGCTTGTACGAAGGAGGCCTCTTTTAAGAATCCTGAAAAAGAACAGATATGGCTTCCAGGACAAAAGAAAAACATTCTTAGGGAAGCCCAGGTGTGTATACGATCTCTAGACAAGCTGGAAGGGACAGGTACCCTCACCCCAGCTCCAGCCTTGCCAGGAAGCCAGGGGAATGGGAAGCTTGTCTGTCTCCTACCCAACTCTGGTCTGTGGGCTCCCTGTGCTAGAGGGAGTGTGAGTTTCTTTGGAGGAAAGTCCTTCAGTGTCTATGAAAGGCATTAAAACACTAGTTGGGCAGTCTGGTCTGGCCTAGGAGGAGGAAGGCCCTGGGCATGCTTCTCTGTGCTGCCTTTCCAAGGGCAGTCAGGCTTAGTGTAAAGGTTTTGCTATCAGGGGCAGGGCACACCAGGAAACTGACCCTAGGGAGGTACTATGCAGGCAGGTCTGCTTGCATCTGGACCTGGGGAAGAGAGCCAGATCCCAGGAGACTTCTAGGGGTGTGAAAGCCAAGGAGAGGGCTAGGGGTGGCTCACCAGACAGGCGGAAACTGGCTTCAAAGGACAACAGCACTGTTATTATAGGCAGGGACACAGGAGCAAGATTGTGGGTTCAAATCCCAGCCCCAGCCTCTCCCTGCTACGGGTGTCAGGAAGCAACATTATTCTTCCTGTCTTGTCTCTTCACCTGCCATCTGGGATAGTGATTTTATTGACTGATTGTTGTTGTGAGACCGGGTCTCACTGTAACACTGATTAATCTTGAGCTGGAGAGCTCCCTGCTTCAGCCTCTTGAGTGCTAGGTGGGTGACAGGTATTCAGTCACACCTGGCATAGTTATGATGCTCACACTGAGTGCCTGTGGAAAGGATCGCCTGGCTTGTTAGAGCCTTAGTAGCGGTGCCTCCGGTAGGTATCGGTGTCTCTGCCTTACCCTGACAGGTAAGCTCTTGGGAAATCCGGCTGTCTTAGCTCAGCATCTGCTAAGGCTTTCCCTCCTCCTCCACCAAGATAGGCAGCAGCCCTGTCACAGAAGCCACTGCTCTTTCTCCCTATCCTGAAGGCCCGAAGACAAACCCAGTCTAGATGTATCACAGGGGCGAGGGCGAGGGAGCAGAGAGCGCAGCACCCCACACAGTCAGGATATGTAGGTGGGGTAGCTGGAGACAGCTGGAAGGCTCCCTGGAGTAAAGTCTTGCTGTACTCGGACCCTCCAGACCACCCTTTCCCTGTAATCCGAATGGTTTATTCTATTCCTTCTGAATTTGAGTTCCAAGAATACTTAATGGGGTGTGTCAGGGCAAAAAAAAAAAAAAAAAAAAAAAAACAACGCGTGTAGCCTCTCTCCAGCTGAGACAGGGCAGGCTCCTACTTTAGCAGAGCTTGTCAGCTGCGGCATCTGGTCACGCCCTTTCTGTGGCCTCAGCATCTGCCCTTTCTGCCTGAGTTTGGGGCTCCCCAAATGCTACCTCTCCTTCAAGGTTTTCCTAGGACACCAGGGCAACCTGACCTGTGCAGAGTAAAGGTTTCTGAGCTGTGAGAGCCTGAGGAAAAAACGAAATTATTTTTCTGTCAGCTGAACCGGTGGCAGGATTTGAATGATCTCTGAGTGGGAATGTCGAAGTTATAGAATGACAGCAGCGTGGAGCTATGTAAGGGAGCCCTTTTCCACCAAGTGGTTCTCCTTAGAAAATGTCCTCACATCTCCTCTGGCAACAAATCAGCTCCACCCACGAGGGACGAGCCTTGGAGTCTTTCTGTCTCCGTGTGGGCGAGGCAGCTCTCAGGCCCCAGTGCACGGTTTTGCCTTCTCTCTTTTTCCCTGAGAAGTTTCGCAATCATGTTCTAATGTAAAAACTCCTGTCCGAGTCCTGTGGTCCCTGAGCGCTTTGCTGAGCCATGACAGATGGCTATGGCTGCAGTGGGGCAGGCCTGTGTCACCCACGCCTCTCCCTGGCTCCAAATGGGACTGGTGAGCCCAGGCTGGCTTGGATCATTTGTTTCCAAGTACCAGGGGATTTTCAAACAGCTGTGGAACCAACCGTTTCCAAACGGAGCATAGTTCTGGCTTGTGGTAATAATAACACACACATGTTTCTGAGGCACTGGGTGTGGTGGCCTTTCCTGCTTGGAATGCTGTGTCACTGCCTGGGTCTCGGATTCTCTACTTCCACCCAAATGGTGACACCATTCAGAACCAGTGTGAGACCTGGAGTTGGGGCACACTTGGGTGTGGAACATTTCCCTCCTGTTATGGTTTGAGAAATGTTCCCCACAGGTTTCTGTTTTGAAGGCCTTGTCACTGGTTGATGATGCTGTCTGGGGCTATTAATCCTTAGGAGGCGGGCCTGGCTTGTGAAGCTCTAGCTGAATGGCTTTTGACTTTTGTGCTGCCATCTGTTTCCAGGGTCCCCAGGTCCACACAGTCACCTCCTCAGGCTCCTTCTAGTCTTGACAGAATGGCTCCCCTGCCTTCCTCTCCAGGGTTGACAAAGTCCTTGGAAATAGGAGCTCAGACAAATTTTTCCTTCCTAACTTGTCTTTGTCAGGTAGCCAACTACAAAGGAGATACAGCACTGGCCTGGCCCTTTTTTCTGTCCTCCCTCTGTCTCACCCCCTTCCTGTCTTGAGTCTTTTTCTCTCCTGTCCTTCCCTAGAGAGGCTTTCTCTCTCCAGAGGAGGAAGGACTAGGTCTCAAGTCCATAACCCAGCCCTGGGTGAGGTCAGTGCAGAAAATCCACAGAATTTGGGTAAGTGCCACCATTGCCTGCTTCCTCTCAGAGGCCCAGCATGGCTCCTGTTGGGTGTTCTGTAATCTGGTGGGAGTCCAGCAGAGTCTCGGCTGCTTTGGATGGCTGGGCAGAGTCAGAGGAGGAAACGTTGGGTCAGGAACAGTGACAGTAGAGGCTTGAGCAGTCTGGGACTCAGGACACAGCTCCAGGCCTGACAGGCCCTCCAAGTCAGCACAAGACACTGTGATCAAATCTGCAGCACAAAGGAGATTTGTATTTGCCCCAGAGGAACAATGGTCAGGGAATGAGGGACAAAAGCAGGAGACAGAAGATGAGGGAGAAGGGAAGAGGAACATGGGAGAGCGGAGGAAGAGGGGAAGGGACATTTGCCCAGAGGGACAAAGGACTGCTCTGGATAGAGAGAAGACAGCTGTGGCACATAGGAAAATGGTAGTTCACAAAGGTACAAGGAAAAGCCCCGTGTAAGGATGAGGTGTTTAATTTTAATTTGCCATGTTAATTAGGTGACCCAAAAGGGACTTTTGATTGCTGGGTATCACTACTTTGATACTTGGTAGTCAGTCTCAGGGGAAGGAACTGACCAAATAGGGGAAGAGACCATGGTGGCTAGTTTTAGGAATGCAATCTAACAGTTTAGCAGGGCAGAGGAAATGGGGGAAAAGCAAGGCCTGCCAGAGCCCTTCAAGGTCAGCCATGGCTGGACCTGGGTTTCTAGAGAATATGGTGTGAGTGGAGGGACCAAGAGTGATTGCCAAGAGCACAGTGAGGAAAGAGACAGATAGAGACCCAGGAGGCTGGAGAGATGGTCAGGGGTTAAGAACACAGTCAGATTCAATCCCAGACCCCACATGGATGATCACAACTGTCTGTAACTCGAGTTCTGGGGTATCTAATGCCCTCTTCTGGTCTCTTCAGACATGAGACATGCACACGGCGCACAGACACACATGCAGGCAAAACACCCAAACACATAAACAAACAAATAAATAAATAAATACTCTAGAAAGGAAGGAAGGAAGAAAAAAAGAAAGGAAGGAGGTAAAGAGGGAAGGAAAGAAGAAAGAAAGGGAGAAAGAAAGAAAGAAAGAAAGAAAGAAGGAAAGAAAGAAAGAAGAGTGAGAACCTACATGTCAGAGGCTGATACTTAACAGCCAAGGGTGATGTCATGAGACCAGGGTGGGCACCACAAACACAGGGAGAGGAAGAGAGAGGCCGAGATAGCAGGGCCCCTCCAGGTTCTTAGCACCCCACATGGCTCTGAGCTGAGCAGGTGCTGTCTATGTTTGAGTTTTATTGCTGTGAAGAGACACTGTGACAATGGAACCTATCATAAACAGAGATGTTTAGCTGGGGCTGCCTGACAGTTCCAGAGGTCCAGTCCATTATCATCAGGGGGGAAGCAGGCCAGCACGCAGGCAGACATGGTGCTGGAGAAGGAGCTGAGAGTTCTACATCTTCATCTGCAAGATGCAGGACACTGTGTGCCACACTGGGTGTGGTTTGAGTATAGAAGACCCTAGAGCCTGCCCCCCATAGTGACATACCTCCTCCAACAAGGCTACACCTACTCCAACAAGGCCATTCCCTTTAGTAGTGCCACTCCTTATGGGCCAAGCATTCATACACATGAGTCTATGGGGGCCATTCCTATTCACACCACCAGGGGCCTAGAGGCTGGGCACCCTTTCTTCCCTCTGTACCACCAGATCAAATTGGAGCAGAGGGAGGAAGTTTTGGCTCACCCAGACAACCTCAATACCTCAGAGCTTGCTAAGAAGGAGCCAAAGACTCCCCAGGCCTCTGGACAGGTAGCCGAGTGAACAGGGAAGTTCTTGAACATGGTGGAATTCAGCTAAGAGGTCACTATATATGCAGACTGCAACCTTCTGGAGATTCCCTTTCTTCATTGGGACCATAGGGACCTCAGGAATTCAGGTCTTCCTTCTGATAGGCTGGGGTGGGTGTCATGGACCTTGTCTGTGTCATCTTAGAACTGTGAGAGAGAATTCCAACTTGGAGGATGTCTGTCCTGGCCAAGTTCCCAAGGAGGGCACAAAAGTCAACTTTCAGGAGTCCAGAACCTTTTGTTGTAACTTCCTATCACCTACTGGGTGAAGCCAGGATCTTCCCTGCTGAATGCACCCCAGACCCAGAGCTTACAGCTCCATTTGTGCACATAGGCACATGCAGAGGAATAGAAATGGTCACTGTGAAAGCGATAACTTACTTCACTGGGAACATGGAGACGGGAGGAGCCTCGCCTGTGTGTCCCTCAGAGGAGCTTCTCTACACAACTGTTTCATCTTCTAAGCAATCGGCCGCTGTACTTGGCATTACCTTAGATGAGGTTGTGCAGTTTCCACGCCATGGTGAGAATAGGTCTAGCTTCTTTGGGATATTTAGCTGATTTCTGGGGATTTGCTCTTCTGCATAGTTTTGCAAAGTGGACTTTATCTCATTATGAATTTACCTCTGGGAAAAGAAACTACAAGTGCCACAGTCCCTTATTGAGAGGTCACCACAGATGAGCCTCTATCCTGAATCCCAAGCCACTAGCCACAAAGGAAAGAGGGCTGGGGAGTGGGCAGGGGGTAGTGTTCCCCTAACACCCTTCCTAGGCTAGTGGGGGTCCTTCCTGGTAAAGGCTGGTTATCTAGTGAAGCTTTCTCTGCTGGGGCTGCTGAGGTGGCTTATAGGGGACAGGTATGGCAGTTCTAACATCTGTCAGGTCCTTCTCTGGGCCGATCAGCGGCTCCCTTCCCCACTGTCTCAGTGGAAAGCTGAGAAACAATGACAAAGTTGCAGCCACCTTTTTGCTCTTGTGAGGAACATCACTGTGTACCAGGTGCTGGTCCTACAGGATCCCTTGGAAATGGCCAGGCTGCTCGAGGAGGTGCCTGCCACAGGGCATTCCCAGCACCACAGCTGTGACTTTGAAAGGATCCAGCATCTACCAACTGCAAACACTGTGTTCTTGTTTGCTTTTCTGTTGCTATGAAAAACACTGGCCAAGACCAATTCAGGTAAAAAGGGTCTATCTCAGCATACAGGTTCCAGTCTGTCACCGAAGGAAATCTGAGGAAGGCTTCAGGCAGGCAGAACTTGAGGCAGAGACCATGGAGGAGCACTGCTCCCTGGTCCTCCATCTCTGGAGAGCATTCTTATATGCCACAGGGGCACCAGCTCTGAGGTAGCAGCTTCCGCCTCCCTCCATTGATTAGCAAGCAAGAGAATGCCACAGAGACATGTCCATCCACAGGCCAATCCGATGAGAGCAGTTCCCCAGCTGAGGGTCCCCCTTCTGGGGTGTCTCAAATTGACAACCAAGCTTAGCCATCATATAGTTAATTAAAATTGCAACACAGAAATATTTTTGATAGAAAAGAAATGCTATTTGGAATACACATTTGTGGAGAAAGCATAATCTTATTTTTAAAAATACTTTGCTTTTTTTGGAAGACAAACTCTTGCTATGTTGTCCAGATCGGCCAGGAACTCTTGGATTCATGCGTCCCCCCTCCTGTCTCAAACTTCCACCTCTGAGGGACTCAGGCACATGCCACCATATCTGGCTCCATTTTTAACCTGATAAGAACCGAGTGCATACTTGTTATTATTTATTGAAAATAGATTCTTCTCTCATACAACAACACACCCTGACCACAGTTTCCTCTCCCTCCACTCCTCCCAGCTCCCCCACACCTCTGCCCAGATCCACTCCTTCTGTTTCTCTCCACAGAAGAGCAGACCTCCAAAAGACAATAACCAAAAGGACAAAACTGCATACAGTCAGACAAGACAAAGCCCCTCCTGTCGAGGCTGACAGGGCGACCCAGAAGGAAGAAGAGTCTCAGGAGCAGGCAGGAGGGCCAGAGACGCTCTTCCTCCATGTCGGAGAGTACACTGGATCTGCCGAAAGACCGAGAAGGGATGATTCCATTTAAAAATGAAAAAATACCACACGCACACACGCACACACACACACACACACACACACAGTATTGCCTGAAAAACTAGATAAATCTAATTTTTTAAAGATATATTTCTTTACTTACATTTCAAATGTTATTCCCTTTCCCCGTTTCCTGTGCATAAGCCTCCATTCCCTCCCCCTCCCTCATACAGGGTTCCCCCATCCACACCCCTTATCGCCTTCCCTGACATTCCCCTGCACTGGGGGTCCAACCTTGGCAGGACCAAGGGCTTGCCCTTCCACTGGTGCCCCAACAAGGCTATTCTCTGCTACATATGCAGTTGGAGCCCTGGGTCAGTCTATGTATAGTTTTTGGTACTGGTTTAGTCCCTGGAAGCTCTGGTTGGTTGGCATTGTTGTTTTTATGGGATCGCAAGCTCTTTCAACTCTTTCAATCCTTCCTCTAATTCCCCCCAAGGGGGTTCTGTTCTCAGTTCAGTGGTTTGCTGCTAGCATTGACCTCTGTATTGGACATGCTCTGGATGTGTCTCTCAGGAGAGATCTATATCCAGTCCCTTTCCGCATGCATTTTCTAGCTTCATCCATCTTATCTGGTTTTGGTGGCTGTATATATATATAGGCCACACGTGGGGCAGGCTCTGTATTGCTGTTCCTTGAGTCTCTGCTCTAAACTTTGCTTCCATATCCCTTCCTATGGATATTTTCCCCCCTTTTAAGAAGGAGTGGGAGCATCCGCATTTTGGTCACCCTTCTTCATAAATCTAATTGTTAAGTTATTTCTGAGCCAGGCCTGGTGGCTCATGCCTTTAATCCCCGAACTCAGGAGGCAGAGGAGGCAGATCCCTGTAAGTCTGAGGCCAGCCTGGTCTACAAAGCGAGTCCAGGACAGCCAAGGCTGTTACACAGAGAAACCCTGTCTCGAAAAACCAAACCAAACCAAACCAAACCAAACCAAACCAAACCAAACCAAAGTTATTTCTGGTTTGTGAAATTATGGGTGAGTATTATTTTCTCTCAACTACACAAATCAGTACACACATTGCATCATGAAAAAACAGAAACAAAAAGTTGTTCTCCATGGTACAGTAGTACCTCTCTCCTCTCTATCTCCTTTCTCCTTGCTGAGTCAGCAGGAATGCTTTAATTATGTATCTATTTAATTTATTTACTCACAGTACATCCCAATATCAACTCTCCCTCCTCCCAGTCCTCCCTCATACAGATCTTCCCTTCATTTCCATCCCCTCTTCCTCTGAGGAGGAGCGCCCCTACCCCCCCACTGGGAACATTCCCCTCACACTGTGCACCAGTCACTGCAGGGCTAGGTGCCTCTGTCCCCAGACAAGGAGATTCAGTTAGGGAATCAGGACCCACGACAGGCACCGGAGTCAGACAGCCCCACTTGAGTTGTTGGAGGCTCTGCATGAAGACTTAGCTGCACATCTGGACACATGCCAGGGTGCTTAGGTCCAGCCTATACATGCTCTTTGGTTGGTGGCTCAGTCTCTGGGAGCAAGACCCCAAGGGCACAGGCTTGATGACTGTGTCAGCACACAGGCTGAGGACAGTACTACATGTGACCCTTTTCTAGAGCTGGGAGGGCAACTCAGGGGCTGTCTTGCCTGTGTGAATCAGTTCCTGTGCTCAAGGCACTGGGCTCGGTCAGGACTCTGGTGCCTGGTTTGGAGTTTTTCATGGCCCTATGATTCCCGTGGTGGGACCCTCAGCTGTCTCAGCCCCCGGTAGAATCCCGTGATTTTGACTTGGAAAAAGACAGCAACTTCTCAGTTTCTTCATCTCTGGAAAATGTTAGTCAGCTTTCCATCACCATGGCGACATATCTGAGACATCATTTATTAAGAGGAATGGTTTATTTTGGTTCACAGTTTGAGAGTCTGCCCTGTTGCTTGTTAGTCTGTGACGCTGAACATCAAAGTGGGAGTTTAGCAGAGGAGACTCTTCACTTCATGGTAGTTAGGAAGCAAGTAGAGACCAGGAGTCAGCGTCCTAGGTGTCCTAAGTTACCCTCCAAGAGCGCGCCCCACGCCCAGGACTCCGTTAAGGCCCACTCTCTAGACTCCACTCCCTCCCCACAGTGTCACAGGTTGGCGTCTAGGCATTGAACGCATAGGGCGTTGTGGTGGAAAAGTCATGCAAACCACAGCTCGGAGGACGTGGCAGCATCACTGCACTGCCTGGAGCATTAGTGGCTTCTGACCATCCAGGGCGGGGCCCCTTCCTCTTGGCATTCTGGGTGGAGCTTCCTTGGACACAGAGCGTCCTGAGCAGGTAGGATTTTAGTGGTTGCTCTGTCTGTCTCTTCTGGTTAGAGGCTGTCAGCCGAGGCATCTCCAGAAGCAGAACCGTTCTTGAGTTAGAACAGTGGAAGGGCCACAGTCTCTCTGCAGGGGTGAGGCTGTATCCTGGGGTGCTTCAGTTTTTAAGGGATGGAAGGCTCCCTCTGTGTTTCCCTTCCCCTGAGGTCTCTAAGTGGAAGGTGCTACTCACAGCTGGATGCTGACAGACTGCCTGAATCCACAGGTCTCACCATGAAGCCCACGCCCCAGCTCTGGACCATCTGAGGCTTTTATGACACTAATCCATCAGATGTCATCAATATGTCCCTCCCTCCCTCTCACCCCTCCCAGTGGTGTATCACAGACTAGAGGATACCACCTATTGGGGACTACCTCAGGCAGCAGTGGCCTTTCCTTATCTCTGCCCAGAAGGAAGCCTCCCTTAGCACAACCCTCTGCACCCCCCACCCCTTCATGCTCATCTTTTTGGCATGTTAAATATTGACTTTCTCTCCGACCCCGTGACCCAATGATACTGATGCACACAAGGGTGTGGGAAGCACTAAGCTTCTTGTGGGTCTCCTCAATAGGGAGTGAGCCCCGTGAGTTCAGGGACTATGTCATTATCCTGTCCTGACTGAGAAGGTGCCAGATCATAAAAGGAATGGAAAGGGGTGTGGGGAGGGTGGGCAAAAGGGGGATGGGGGGCAACTGCAAGGGTTGGGGGGCAACTGTAAGGGCACGTGGGGGAGGGGCAGCTGCTTGTCTTGCCCATGAAGGTTCGATAATTTGAGTTTATCAAACCAACTGACAACACATGACCAATGATCATGGGGGGATTACTGCGCATTAAACAAGAAGCGATGCATGTGGTTGTGACCTCAAAAGAGAGGGGTGTGAACCACCTTCAAAGGAGGGGGGCTTTAGGCAGGTTTGGTGGAGGAACTAATGATTTACAGGGGAGATAAACAGGTCCAGAGGAGGGACAGAGCCTGAAACATCCGGGGTGGGGGTGGGGGAGACAAAGATTGTAGGGCTACTCTGAAAAAGGACAGGGAGGGAGTAGCTGGTAACAGACCCTTCTGGCAGATCCTTCTGGGAAAAGCCCTCCCTGCAGTTTTGGGGTGTCACTTTCTGAGCCCCAGCAAAGGGCAGGGGAAAAGGAAAGAGGGGGCAGAAAGGAGTGAGCAGAAAGTTCCTGTCTTGCTTTGATTTAGTAAGGTTTTCCTTCCTTCCTTCCTTCCTTCCTTCCTTCCTTCCTTCCTTCCTTCCTTCCTTCCTCCCTCCCTCCCTCCCTCCCTTCCTTCCTTCCGCGTTCGTTCGTTCGTCCCCCCCCCCCCCCCCCCCGTATTGCCTTGCCACGTCCTTCCTTCTTGGAAGAGTTCTGTGAGAAGGGCCACAGCCAGCTAGTCTTCAGCAACTCTGGGAATGAAACCCAGGGTCATCCAAACAGAGTTCACTCTCCTTGCGCAGCTGCAGCCAAGCAGCCACAGGAAGCCAGACCTCTAGTTCCCAGGCTCCGCCTCTGCGAGCCCAGGTTTCCTAACCTGAAATGCAGATCCCCCCTGCCCCCGAAAGGGGTCACCTGGGTGTGGTCTGCGGCGCGCAGAACCAGAGCCAATCTGTAGCTCATCCAGCAGGGTCCTCTGGGCACAGAAAGCAGTTCAGCCCATGCTAATTGAATCAAAGTCAAAAATCTGATCTCTAACATTTGTAGGGCCCTGCCCAGCTGCGGGAAGAACAGGCAGAGCCACACACCGGCACCCCAAGAAGCCAGGCGTTCTGGGTTCGTTGCTCTGCAATTTGTTTTGCTCTAGCCCTGGCTGGCTGTGTGCCTTCAGTTTAAGTTTTCTGGACGGTTCCTACCTTGTCCCTTACGTGACAATTCTCTGGTTCATCAGGGCTATGCCTCTGTCTTGAGTAGGGTGGTGTCTAGCTGATGGAGGCCGCGGGACACAGCAGCTCCCTCCCTGTTGAATTCCTCTGCTGCTGCGGCTGCTCTAATTCTGGCTTCTGTCCTGAGGAGGTGGTAGTAAGGACAGCAGCCACAAAGATCAGGGTCCTTTCTGTGCTCAGTGTTGGCTCTCTGAGGAGGATGCTGATGTGGTGCAGGACAGCAATGGCTAGTGTGATGTCAAAGACATCAACAGGAAATACGCTGAGTGGAACATTGCAGGTTGCTGCTGGCCGAGAAAAAAAAATCACACTTCCAGCCTTAGGAAAAGAGCTGCTTTGTCTAAACCAAGACTTCTTTAAAAAATAATATTTTTATGAATTTTGTGATTTCTCCCCCAACTCCTTCCTAACTCCTCCCAGCTCCACCTCCCCTCATAGCTTCATGTCCTGTGTTTTGTTGTTTTTAATTAACCTACTCTGTTGGATTTGTGCTGCTCATATATCCTCAGGGTATGAAGGCATCCACTGAGGCTTGGAGTACTTACCAGGGCCACGCTGTTGAAAGGTGACTCTCGATTTCCCAGAAGACCCCTGTGAATAGCTGCTCAGCTAGGGGGCTCATGACCCCTCCCATCCGTGCTACATTGTTGATTGGCTTGCTCCTGTGTGGTCTTGTATGGATTCATGACTGTGGCCATACTGTTATATGCAGAAGATGCTGTTTCACTTGGGTCCTCTCTGATCTCTGGGGACAACCCTCCTCTTCAGGGATGTTCCCTGAGCCTTAAACCAAGACTTTTTGAACATGTTTCCACCCTCTACACATTTATGTCATTTAAACAAGGTATTTTTGTGTCGCTGGGCTTACAGGTGCATAAAATAGGCATAGAAGTCAAACACAGGCCCATCATCAATCATAAAGAAATATATTCATTCACTGCCTCCCCCTCCCCCCATAAATGTGTGTGCACATGCTTGTGCACCGCCTCATGTCGTATGCATGTTCATGCCTGAGTGCACATGCCATAGCATGTATGTGGACATCAGAGGACAATCTGCTACAATCCTGTCTCTCCTTCCTCATTGGTTTCGGGATCCGGTCACCAGGTTCAGCCTTAGTCTGCTGGGTCACCTCATCAGCCTAGACAATTTATTTTAAAGCAGTTCTTTGCTACACATATAATTTTTATATTTATTAAAGATAAAAGTAACTTTTCAGACCAATGAGATGGATGTGCTGGTTTAGTTTGATATTTACAATTAAATCTTGGCTGAATGTTTTATAATGCGTGATTCACAGCATCTTCGACAAGTTGGTCAATATTTTGAGTTTTTTCTTTTTATTGGATATTTTATGTATTTACATTTTAAATGTTATCCTCTTTCCCCCCTATATTTTTATTTTATAATCACTATCTTATAAACACTAGTTTTTGTTACTAGGAAGTATAAAATGTCAAGAGCATGCTTAGGGAACTTTCACAAAAGCTGGAAATTCAATCCTAACCTGAAGTCAAAATTCATAGAATGATTTTTTTTTGAACTCAAGTCAGCATGTCAAACAGTAATGTTTAAAATCAAAGATTTTAGCACAATACAATCCAAAGGTTCTCGGACTTCACACTTACGTGCTGATGAACAGTGGTAGAAAAGTATTAAAAGGTGTGGTTCTCTGTAAGTGAGTCATTGTTTCTATAAGGACACAGCACTTTGTGAGGATGCACAGTGGTGGACACATAGTCATGCAGTTCTCAGTCTTCCCAATGCTGTCATCCTTCAGTACAGGTGAACCCCAGCCAGAAAATTATTTTTGTTGCTACCCCATAACTGTAATTTTGCTACTGTTATGAATTGTAGTGTAATTATCTGATATGCAGAATATAGGATATGTTGACCCCTATAAAAAGGTTATTCAACTCCCAAGGAGGTTGCCCTACAGGTTGAGAATCATTGCTGTAGACAGGCTCTGAGCCCAGTTGTTGGAGGGGTTCATTGATGGTATGCGATATGAGAGCAGACACAGTGCACAGTGTACATATGTCACGCTCAGAGCCAACACCTTGGTGAAGGGTGTGCAATGCCTGCCACACAGACTGTTGCCACCAGAAACACCCTGGATCTGTTAGCTATTTTGGTTTTGAAATAAATTCTGTTATTTACACATTCAGAAGCCTTTAACTGTCATCCAAGTGTTTGCAGCCAGAATTCAGTTGAGATCCCTGATGGGGTCACAGCTCAAAGCTTAGAAAGACGGGCTAACTTACTAGCTTGTTGGACACAACGATTGCAACCACTTCCCTTACTCCTTAGGCTGTTGGGTAGGTCAGAGTCCAAACTGTGTGCAACCCAAGTGTCTTAGTTAAGGGTTTACTGCTGTGATGAGACACCATGACCAAGGCAGTTCTTAAGAAGGACACTATTTACTTAGGGCTGGCTTACAGGTTTGGAGGTTCAGTCCATTATCATCAAGGCGGGATCATGGCAGTGTCCAGAATGGTGTGGCACTGGAGGAGCTGAGAGTGCTACATCTTCATCTGAAGGCTGCTAGCAGACTGGCTTCCAGGGAGCTAGGATGAGGGTCTTAAAGCCCATACTCATAGTGACACAACTACTCCAACAAGGTCACAACTCCTAATAGTGCCATTCACTGGGCCAAGCATATTCAAACCACGACACTGAGTGTGGCATATGGCATGTATTTATGAAGGCCATCTCACCATTACTTTTTAATTTGTATTTCCCTTCAGTCCTTCAGCAGACTTTATTGTTATGGTGAGTGAAACTGGCCCATATGAGGGTCTTGAAGTCACTTCTTGATAATGAGCAGGCGTGCAGTGAATGTCTCTACTCTGGTGTCCTCATGGCATGGTTACGGGCCTCATGAACCCCAGGCAATGGTCAGGACCTGACCTGTCTCCCTGAGTTCATTTAAACCAAGTCTAAAGCTTCTTCTCTTCTCCCTCAGCCCCACGTGAGCTGGGCTGTTTTTCACAGCTCTGTGCAAGACTGAAGTGGCAAAGAGAGGCTGTGTCACCTGTATATTAAGACAAATGGTTTTCAGAAGTCTGGGGCTTCCAAAGGGCCTTCTTAAAATGTGCCCACCTTTCTTGGTTTCTCCCTTCTCCCTCCCTCCCTGCCTCCCTCCCTCCCTTCTTCCCTTCTTCTCTCTCACCCGCCCTTCCTCCCTTCCTCCCTCCCTCCCTCACTCAATTCACCTCTCTCTACCTTTCTTCATCCTCTCTTCCTCAATTCACCCCTTCTTTCTTTCCTCTTTCCTCTCTTCCTCCCCCTTTCCTTCCTTCCTCTTCCCCTCAATACTTCTTCCTTTCCTTCTTCCCACCTATTTTCCTTTCCCCTATCCTTCATTTCTTTCTCAGTCCCTCCCTCCCTCTATCCTTCCCTCCTGTTTCTCTTCTTTTCTCCTTCCCTCTTCCCTTCTTCCTTCCTCCTTCCTTCTTCCCCCTTTCCTTTCCTCCCCCTCTTCACATATTTGTTACTTGACAAGTTACTTAACTTACTTGAGACTCAGAAGTTTGTTTCATCTTTGTAACTTTTTTTTTTGCCACAATGAGAAATTTTTAAAAAGACGTCCTTAGAATACTATGTGAATTTCCTTAATTATTCAAAGCACTTAGTATATTGCCTGATATAGATGAAGCACACAAACTGTAAGCTATTGTTTATTCAACAAACGTTTGTAACATAAGCAAGGCAGAGAAACAGTCTCTTTATTTTAAAGCACACACTGTAGTAACATGGGAGCAGAGAAGTGCTGTGTCAACTCATGACTCTGTGACTCTGGGTGAGGCTGGAGACTGCACTGCATCACCTTCTGGGACCTGCAGGAGATGGCAGCCATTCTCTCTCAGTTCCTCACTCACACTGTTTTGTGCTGTTCCCTTCCTTTGGCCCCTGAGACCTTCCTTCTTTAGAGTTTTCTATAGGCCATGCTGTAGTCTGGTCACTCTTCAGGCCAGAAGTGCAAAATCCATTTGTATGTGAGTTACTTCGGTTGTCAACTGTCACTGTGCAAACTGTCTGCAAATCACCCTTAAAAGATGGAGTTCCACACTCCCCACTTTTGTGATGGTAGCCATGTTACTTCAGGTTTCTCTTTTTGCTTCGGCCAACTTTCTGTCCCTTCGGTCTACAAAGGCTCTAACTCTCCCCATTCAGGGATGCTTGGTGATTAATCTGTGGCTAGTTTCCTCCTAGCTACCAAAGTACATGCAGTACCCATGAAGCCAATCTGCTGGAGCCCTGCTGGGGTCTGCTGTATACAAAGTAATGACTCTGGACTCTGACTACCTGAAGCTTCTTGGCACCCAGTAGCCCCATCACCCAGCGTGGCTACTGTAAATGCCTCTCCTTCCTACTGTGCAATTGCTCGATTTGAATACCTGGTCAGCATCAACCAAACTTACACTGACAAGAACAACCATTGTCACAGAGAAGCAGGCAGTTGGACAGACCTTCTGCTCCACCCCAACCAAAGCGAGATCTCAGAGGTGCCTGGGATGCTTTGCTCCCTTTACAGCCGTCTCCCCCTCTATGCCAGTCTTGGCATGCCTTCCCTCAGCACAAAGCCACAGAAACTCCATTTTTTTCACTTACTTCACAAAGATCTATGGCTTAGGACACAAAATTGCTGGATCTTCACTGACCTGAACCTCGTGTGACCATGCACAATAGCAAAGTAGTGTCCTGGCAACATGGAGAAATGAAGTTTCTGCACACTGTCTCAGTCCTGTCAAGTATGTAGAAAGCAGTACATTATCATTTGTTTAAGGAGTCATTCTGGAAGGGAAGCTTTGCATTCAAAGAGACAACCATGATGGCCTTTAACAATGGCTTTAAAATTACATTTATTTATTTAGTGTATATATGCATGTATGTGCAGGGGGTGTGTATGCTGCAAAGTGAATACAGAGGTCAGAGGTCAACCTGTGAGAATACATGCTTTCCTTCCTCTGTGTGGGTCCTCAGGTCCTCTGGCTTGACAGCCAGACTGTTTATCAGCTGAGCTATCTCACCTGCCTGGTTACCAATAATTGTCATGGAATTGGAAGTCACAATCACTATAGCAGCAACTATAGACTTCCATGTCATACATATGTGACCTCAGACACATCTGCTGTGGAGACCCAGGACACTTGCCATAGTCAGTGCCAAGAGGCCCATGTTTATCAGACCAGCAAACTCTGGTGGCCTCACTTGGAACTCAAGTCTTCTGAAACATGGCCCCAACTTTATCTTTTTTAAAGAAAAAGTTTTTATAAGTATGGGTGTTTCCCCTGAAAGTATTCTGTGGCCCATGTGTGCCTGATGCCTGTGAAGGCCACAGAGAGGTGTTAGATCTAGTGAGACTAGAGTTACAGATGGTTGTGAACCACTACATGGGCTCTGGAAACTGAACCTGGGTCCTTTGCAAGAGCAGCCAGAGCTCTTCCACTGAGCCACCTCTCCAGACTCCCTATATCACCTTTTACCAAGGGTGATCACCTTTTACATGGCTCCTTTATATAGAGCCTAATCTATGAACCTAGTCCAAGTACTAATCTCGATCCCTCTACCCTCTGTGTATAACCTCTGCTGTTTTAATTAAAGCCTTGCTTAATACCCATACACATATCACTCCCTCTCCATCCCTGAAAAAGACCCTTCCCAAATAAGAAAATTTCCATTGGTGATTCTTAGAGTTATTCAGGTTACTTAAAAAACACATCACGACCGGCGGATCCCGGACCGCAGCAGCTCTCTGCTCCCAAACCCCGTGGGAGAGAGACCTCACCGCCTGATCAGGTGGGCACTCCTGAGGCTGCAGAGCGGAGGAGACCACCAACACTGCCCACCCCTGCCCACATCCCTGGCCCAAGAGGCAACTGTATAAGGCCTCTGGGTTCCCGTAGGGGAGGGCCCGGGAGCGGCAGGACCCCTGCGCCTGAGACACTGCCGGAACCTGAAGGAAACAGACCGGATAAACAGTTCTCTGCACCCAAATCCCGTGGGAGGGAGAGCTGAACCTTCAGAGAGGCGGACACGCCTGGGAAACCAGAAGAGACTGCACTCTGTGCACATCCAGGCGCCAGAGGAAAACACCAAACGTCATCTGAAACCCTGGTGCACGGAGGCTCCCGGAAGGAGCGGCACAGATCTTCCCGGTTGCTGCCACAGCGGAGAGGACTTAGGCAGTACCCCACGAGCAAACTTGAGCCTTGGAACTGCAGGTAGGACCAACTTTTCCCCTGCAAGAAACCTGCCTGGTGAACTCAAGACACAGGCCCACAGGAACAGCTGAAGACCTGTAGAGAGGAAAAACTACAAGCCCGAAAGCAGAACACTCTGTCCCCATAACTGGCTGAAAGAAAACAGGAAAACAGGTCTACAGCACTCCTGACACACAGGTTATAGGACAGTCTAGCCACTGTCAGAAATAGCAGAACAAAGTAACACTAGAGATAATCTGATGGCGAGAGGCAAGCACAGGAACCCAAGCAACAGAAACCAAGACTACATGGCATCATCGGAGCCCAATTCTCCCACCAAAGCAAACACGGAATATCCAAACACACCAGAAAAGCAAGACCTAGTTTCAAAATCATATTTGATCATGATGCTGGAGGACTTCAAGAAAGACATAAAGAACTCCCTTAGAGAACAAGTAGAAGCCTACAGAGAGGAATCGCAAAAATCCCTGAAAGAATTCCAGGAAAACACAATCAAACAGTTGAAGGAATTAAAAATGGAAATAGAAGCAATCAAGAAAGAACACATGGAAACAACCCTGGACATAGAAAATCAAAAGAAAAGACAAGGAGCTGTAGATACAAGCTTCACCAACAGAATTCAAGAGATGGAAGAGAGAATCTCGGGAGCAGAAGATTCCATAGAAATCATTGACTCAACTGTCAAAGATAATGTAAAGCGGAAAAAGCTACTGGTCCAAAACATACAGGAAATCCAGGACTCAATGAGAAGATCAAACCTAAGGATAATAGGTATAGAAGAGAGTGAAGACTCCCAGCTCAAAGGACCAGTAAATATCTTCAACAAAATCATAGAAGAAAACTTCCCTAACCTAAAAAAAGAGATACCCATAGGCATACAAGAAGCCTACAGAACTCCAAATAGATTGGACCAGAAAAGAAACACCTCCCGTCACATAATAGTCAAAACACCAAACGCACAAAATAAAGAAAGAATATTAAAAGCAGTAAGGGAAAAAGGTCAAGTAATATATAAAGGGAAACCTATCAGAATCACACCAGACTTTTCGCCAGAAACTATGAAGGCCAGAAGATCCTGGACAGATGTCATACAGACCCTAAGAGAACACAAATGCCAGCCCAGGTTACTGTATCCTGCAAAACTCTCAATTAACATAGATGGAGAAACCAAGATATTCCATGACAAAACCAAATTTACACAATATCTTTCTACAAGTCCAGCACTACAAAGGATAATAAAGGGTAAAGCCCAACATAAGGAGGCAAGCTATACCCTAGAAGCAAGAAACTAATCATCTTGGCAACAAAACAAAGAGAATGAAAGCACACAAACATAACCTCACTTCCAAATATGAATATAACGGGAAGCAATAATCACTATTCCTTAATATCTCTCAATATCAATGGCCTCAACTCCCCAATAAAAAGACATAGATTAACAAACTGGATACGCAACGAGGACCCTGCATTCTGCTGCCTACAGGAAACACACCTCAGAGACAAAGACAGACATTACCTCAGAGTGAAAGGCTGGAAAACAATTTTCCAAGCAAATGGTCAGAAGAAGCAAGCTGGAGTAGCCATTCTAATATCAAATAAAATCAATTTTCAACTAAAAGTCATCAAAAAAGATAAGGAAGGACACTTCATATTCATCAAAGGAAAAATCCACCAAGATGAACTCTCAATCCTAAATATCTATGCCCCAAATACAAGGGCACCTACATATGTAAAAGAAACCTTACTAAAGCTCAAAACACACATTGCACCTCACACAATAATAGTGGGAGATTTCAACACCCCACTCTCATCAATGGACAGATCATGGAAACAGAAATTAAACAGAGATGTAGACAGACTACGAGAAGTCATGAGCCAAATGGACTTAACAGATATTTATAGAACATTCTATCCTAAAGCAAAAGGATATACCTTCTTCTCAGCTCCTCATGGTACTTTCTCCAAAATTGACCATATAATTGGTCAAAAAACGGGCCTCAACAGGTACAGAAAGATAGAAATAATCCCATGCGTGCTATCGGACCACCACGGCCTAAAACTGGTCTTCAATAACAATAAGGGAAGAATGCCCACATATACGTGGAAATTGAACAATGCTCTACTCAATGATAACCTGGTCAAGGAAGAAATAAAGAAAGAAATTAAAAACTTTTTAGAATTTAATGAAAATGAAGGTACAACATACCCAAACTTATGGGACACAATGAAAGCTGTGCTAAGAGGAAAACTCATAGCGCTGAGTGCCTGCAGAAAGAAACAGGAAAGAGCATATGTCAGCAGCTTGACAACACACCTAAAAGCTCTAGAACAAAAAGAAGCAAATACACCCAGGAGGAGTAGAAGGCAGGAAATAATCAAACTCAGAGCTGAAATCAACCAAGTAGAAACAAAAAGGACCATAGAAAGAATCAATAGAACCAAAAGTTGGTTCTTTGAGAAAATCAACAAGATAGATAAACCCTTAGCCAGACTAACGAGAGGACACAGAGAGTGCGTCCAAATTAACAAAATCAGAAATGAAAAGGGAGACATAACTACAGATTCAGAGGAAATTAAAAAAATCATCAGATCTTACTATAAAAACCAATATTCAACAAAACTTGAAAATCTTCAGGAAATGGACAATTTCCTAGACAGATACCAGGTATCGAAGTTAAATCAGGAACAGATAAACCAGTTAAACAACCCCATAACTCCTAAGGAAATAGAAGCAGTCATTAAAGGTCTCCCAACCAAAAAGAGCCCAGGTCCAGACGGGTTTAGTGCAGAATTCTATCAAACCTTCATAGAAGACCTTATACCAATATTATCCAAACTATTCCACAAAATTGAAACAGATGGAGCCCTACCGAATTCCTTCTATGAAGCCACAATTACTCTTATACCTAAACCACACAAAGACCCAACAAAGAAAGAGAACTTCAGACCAATTTCCCTTATGAATATCGACGCAAAAATACTCAACAAAATTCTGGCAAACCGAATTCAAGAGCACATCAAAACAATCATCCACCATGATCAAGTAGGCTTCATCCCAGGCATGCAGGGATGGTTTAATATAAGGAAAACCATCAACGTGATCCATCATATAAACAAACTGAAAGAACAGAACCACATGATCATTTCATTAGATGCTGAGAAAGCATTTGACAAAATTCAACACCCCTTCATGATAAAAGTCCTGGAAAGAATAGGTATTCAAGGCCCATACCTAAACATAGTAAAAGCCATATACAGCAAACCAGTTGCTAACATTAAACTAAATGGAGAGAAACTTGAAGCAATCCCACTAAAATCAGGGACTAGACAAGGCTGCCCACTCTCTCCCTACTTATTCAATATAGTTCTTGAAGTTCTAGCCAGAGCAATCAGACAACAAAAGGAGATCAAGGGGATACAGATCGGAAAAGAAGAGGTCAAAATATCACTATTTGCAGACGACATGATAGTTTATTTAAGTGATCCCAAAAGTTCCACCAGAGAACTACTAAAGCTGATAAACAACCTCAGCAAAGTGGCTGGGTATAAAATTAACTCAAATAAATCAGTTGCCTTCCTCTATACAAAAGAGAAACAAGCCAAGAAAGAAATTAGGGAAACGACACCCTTCATAATAGACCCAAATAATATAAAGTACCTCGGTGTGACTTTAACCAAGCAAGTAAAAGATCTGTACAATAAGAACTTCAAGACACTGAGGAAAGAAATTGAAGAAGACCTCAGAAGATGGAAAGATCTCCCATGCTCATGGATTGGCAGGATTAATATAGTAAAAATGGCCATTTTACCAAAAGCAATCTACAGATTCAATGCAATCCCCATCAAAATACCAATCCAATTCTTCAAAGAGTTAGACAGAACAATTTGCAAATTCATCTGGAATAACAAAAAACCCAGGATAGCTAAAGCTATCCTCAACAATAAGAGGACTTCAGGGGGAATCACTATCCCTGAACTCAAGCAGTATTACAGAGCAATAGTGATAAAAACTGCATGGTATTGGTACAGAGACAGACAGATAGACCAATGGAATAGAATTGAAGACCCAGAAATGAACCCACACACCTATGGTCACTTGATTTTTGACAAAGGAGCCAAAACCATCCAATGGAAAAAGATAGCATTTTCAGCAAATGGTGCTGGTTCAACTGGAGGGCAACATGTAGAAGAATGCAGATCGATCCATGCTTATCACCCTGTACAAAGCTTAAGTCCAAGTGGATCAAGGACCTCCACATCAAACCAGACACACTCAAACTAATAGAAGAAAAACTAGGGAAGCATCTGGAACACATGGGCACTGGAAAAAATTTCCTGAACAAAACACCAATGGCTTATGCTCTAAGATCAAGAATCGACAAATGGGATCTCATAAAACTGCAAACCTTCTGTAAGGCAAAGGACACTGTGGTTAGGACAAAACGGCAACCAACAGATTGGGAAAAGATCTTTACCAATCCTACAACGGATAGAGGCCTTATATCCAAAATATACAAAGAACTCAAGAAGTTAGACCGCAGGGAAACAAATAACCCTATTAAAAAATGGGGTTCAGAGCTAAACAAAGAATTCACAGCTGAGGAATGCCGAATGGCTGAGAAACACCTAAAGAAATGTTCAACATCTTTAGTCATAAGGGAAATGCAAATCAAAACAACCCTGAGATTTCACCTCACACCAGTGAGAATGGCTAAGATCAAAAACTCAGGTGACAGCAGATGCTGGCGAGGATGTGGAGAAAGAGGAACACTCCTCCATTGTTGGTGGGATTGCAGACTGGTAAAACCATTCTGGAAATCAGTCTGGAGGTTCCTCAGAAAATTGGACATTGAACTGCCTGAGGATCCAGCTATACCTCTCTTGGGCATATACCCAAAAGATGCCTCAACATATAAAAGAGACACGTGCTCCACTATGTTCATCGCAGCCTTATTTATAATAGCCAGAAACTGGAAAGAACCCAGATGCCCTTCAACAGAGGAATGGATACAGAAAATGTGGTACATCTACACAATGGAATATTACTCAGCTATCAAAAACAACGAGTTTATGAAATTCGTAGGCAAATGGTTGGAACTGGAAAATATCATCCTGAGTGAGCTAACCCAAACACAGAAAGACATACATGGTATGCACTCATTGATAAGTGGCTATTAGCCCAAATGCTTGAATTACCCTAGATCCCTAGAACAAACGAAACTCAAGACGGATGATCAAAATGTGAATGCTTCACTCCTTCTTTAAATGAGGAAAAAGAATACCCTTGGCAGGGAAGGGAGAGGCAAAGATTAAAACAGAGACTGAAGGAACACCCATTCAGAGCCTGCCCCACAGGTGGCCCATACATATACAGCCACCCAATTAGACAAGATGGATGAAGCAAAGAAGTGCAGACCGACAGGAGCCGGATGTTGATCGCTCCTGAGAGACACAGCCAGAATACAGCAAATACAGAGGCGAATGCCAGCAGCAAACCACTGAACTGAGAATAGGTCCCCCGTTGAAGGAATCAGACAAAGAACTGGAAGAGCTTGAAGGTGCTCGAGACCCCAAAAGTACAACAATGTCAAGCAACCAGAGCTTCCAGGGACTAAGCCACTACCTAAAGACTATACATGGACTGACCCTGGACTCTGTCCCCATAGGTAGCAATGAATATCCTAGTAAGAGCACCAGTGGAAGGGGAAGCCCTGGGTCCTGCTAAGACTGAACCCCCAGTGAACTAGACTATGCGGGGAGGGTGGCAATGGGGGGAGGTTTGGGAGGGGAACACCCATAAGGAAGGGGAGGGGGGAGGGTGATGTTTGTCCGGAAACCGGGAAAGGGAATAACAATTGAAATGTATATAAGAAATACTCAAGTTAATAAAAAAAAAAAAAAAAAAGAAGTGTCTTAAAAAAAAAAACACATCACAATGACACATTACAGACTTGTAGCTTTTCCATGTATATGTGTAGTCTCATGTCTATGTGTATAAGCTTGTGTGCTCATGCACATGTGTTTACTCATGTGGAAGCCAGGGGTTGATTGAGAAGGCCAGAGGCCTGGGTTTTTTCCAGATTCTTTCTATACATTGTATATTGAGGCAGAATTTTCAGTTGCACTCAGAACACAGATTTGTGTACCATGCCATAACACACCAGCACACACACACACACACACACACACACACACACACACACACACACACTCAAACATATAGTGAAAACAGGAAACTTAGATATCTCATAAAACGGACACCCAAAATATTCCTTTTTTGTTAGTTATCCCTTTCCTAGTTAGTTATCCCTTTCCTAGCTGGTTATCCCTTTCCTAGTTAGTTGCAAACTTGACACAACCTAGAGTCATCTGAGTGGAAAGCATAAGCTGAGGACTTGCTTAAATCAGATTTGCCTATGAGCATGTTTGTGGAGGATTGTTTTGATTATTAATTGGTGCAGGAGGTCACAGACCACTATGGGTGGCACCATTCCTTAGGCAGATGGCCTGGGCAGTGTGAGAAAGCTAGCTAAGCATGTTTGAATCAGGAAGCAGCGTTCCTCTATGGTTTCTGCTTCAAATCATACTTGAGTTTCTACCTTGACTCCTCTTAATAGTGAACTATGTCCTATGGCAGATAAATCCTTTCCTCTCCTGAGTTGCTTTTGGTCAATTGTTTCATCACAGCAACAAAGAGAAAAACCAGGACACTGGTCCTGATTTTGTTTCCCTGTTCCTGCCGCTCCCCATCCCTTCCTACTGTAATCCAGGTCTGAGAGACATTGAGCTAAGTCTTTAAAAATCTATTATCAAAATATTGAAATAACTTACCAATTAACACCTTAATTCAGTGACCTCACCACGGTAGTCAGTCAGCTTTGCAGAGCATGAAGTGAGCTGCAACAGGCCCCAACTGCAGTTTTATGGGATGAAAGGAAGGCTGGAAAGGTCTGGAGCTTGGGGTCTTTAAGCTTCTGGTACAGTTTCTGCAGCTGGAGCCTCTCTGGATTGGGAAAAGAATCGGGAGGAAATCCACTAAGGGAACTGGGGTCCTCCAGAAAGGAGTACTCCTGACTCCAGATGCTGCAGGTAAATAGCAGACTCTAGGAAGTGACATTAGGTGGGGTCATTTAGAAAGGAATGAATGAGCCTCACCCTCTGAGAAGCAGGCAAACTTCATTGATGTCCTAATACATGGCTTTAGATGTCACTGCAGGTTTTAGGAGTCAATTTAAGTCCAAGTTTAGGGTGGCAAGATGGCTTAGCAAAGCCTGATAACCTGAGTTTGATCTCTGAAACCCACTTTGTAGAGAGAATTGACACTTGAATGCTGTTCTCTGATTGCCACACAATGCTGTGGTGTGTATGCACACACACACACACACACACACACACACACACACACACACACACACACATACCCCACAGGATGAATAAATAAAAATGTAGTTTAAGACCTAAGTTTAAAAGAGAGCATAATCGCCCTGGGTTCGGTCCCCAGCTCCGAAAAAAAAGAACCAAAAAAAAAAAAAAAAAAAAAAAGAGAGCATAATCGAGGGGTCTTCAGACACCACAGTAGCGGCCCCCTTTCCCTCTCCTCGTCCCATATTCTCTGCACACCCACCTCATTCTCCTTCTTGTTTCTGCCTTCAGCCCTCAGCTTTTCAGGTCTGGTGGAGGAGTGAAGGCTGCCACTCCCCTGGTGACACCAAGAGAGGAAGACTGGACTGTCATGCTTGGCTTTAAACCAAGATTCTAGACAATGGGTCCCATGACCTGTGTTGGGTCTAAAGACTACAGTAATAGATCGACATGTTGTGTCTGGGCTCTGGAAAGGAAACAATCATCCCTGGCCCTGTGGGACACATAGGCAGAGAGGAAGAAGAGTGTGTGGCTTGGATATGAATACCCCTCATATACCCCTCCTGTATCAAAGCTTGATTTCTGGTGATGGGCCATGATCGAGTCCTGAGATCTCTGACCTAATCAATGGTTCAATCCCATATATAGCCACGATATACCACAGTACTGGGAGGTGGAGCTTAGTGGGAGGAAGTAGGTCACTAGGGAGGGATAGTGTCCTGGGAAGATCTCCCTTGCCCCTGACCCCTTCTTAACTTTCTCAGTTTCTTGATTATTAAGAAGTGAGCTCTGCTCTACCAGACCCTCAGACCATGATGTTCTCCCCCACCGTAGGTCCAGGAGCACAGAGCCACACTCCTATGGCCTGAAACCTTTACAACTATGGTCAGAATAAATATTTTGTCATTGAAGTTATCACTTTCAGATCGTTTGTCACAGTGGCAAAAAGTCACCACAGAGGCGACTTTCATCAAAGAGGTAGAGTTGGAGGTCCTGCCTCAAAGGCTTGTAGATGGTTTTTTGGTGTATTTGATTTGTTTTCTATCTTCAGTAAAGTTCAGGCTTCTATCCAGGATAAGGGTAGATGGAAAGCCAGGCTGCATACAGTTTAGAACTGTACCACATGTTGGGAGAGGACACGAGCAGTCCTGAGAAGCCACTGAATGCAGAATCTTCTTGTTAGCGTATTGGTGGCAACCTGGGCTATGGTTCAGCATCCTGAGCACAGTAGCAGTTAATTGAGAGATGGGCGTGAAGTTGGAGAGTAGAAACAGAGGTGTTCTAAGTGCAAGGTAAAGGAGCTGGGGGCGGGGGCAGAACTGGAGAGAGCATCCTGATAGGGCTGCCAGGAGCCCTGTCTTATCGGCGACTCTGCAGACATCAAAGGCAAGCTCTTAGGCGTGTTCTGGCTAGTGCTTTGTCAATATGATACAATCCAGGGTCATCTGGAACCTCAACTGTGAAAATGCCATCAGATTGGCCCATGTACTGACTAGTTTTGTGTGTCAACTTGATACAAGCTTGAGTTATCACAGAGAAAGGAGCCTTAGTTGTGGAAATGCTTTCATGAGACCCAGCTGTAGGGCATTTTCTCAACTAGTGATCAAGTGGGGAGCACCCAGCCCATTGTGGGTGGTGCCGTCCCTGGGCTGGTGATCTTGGGTTCTATAAGAAAGCAAGCTGAGCAAGCCAGGGGAAGCAAGCCAGTAAGTAACATCCCTCCATGGCCTCTGCATCAGCTCCTGCTTCCTGACCTGCTTGAGTTCCAGTCCTGACTTCCTTTGGTGACAAACAGCAATGTGGAAGTGTAAGCTAAATAAACTCACTCCTCCCCAACTTGCTTCTTGGTCATGATGTTTGTGTAGGAATAGATACCCTGACTAAGACAGCCCATAAGTAAGTTTGTAGGGCTTTTTCTTAATTGATTGGTGTGGGAGGACCCAGATCACTGTGAGCAGTGCCACTCTGGGCAGATGGTCCTAGGTTGTGTAAGAAAGTAGGTTGGCCAAGCCATAGGGAACAAGCCAGTCAGCAGCATACCTCCATGGTCTCTGCTTCAGTTCCTGCCTCCTGGTTCCTGCTCGAGTCCCTGCCCTGTCTTCCCTCAGGGTTGGAATGTGAAATAAAATATGTCAAACAAACCCTTTTCTTCCCAAGTTGTGTTTGGTTTTGGTGGTTATCACAGCACTGAAAAGCGAACTCAGACAGGCAGGGTGAGCCCATCTTGGTTTGTTTTAGAGGAATCAGTGCCCTTTTTAATTCAGCGTCCTTTGTTCATCAGAGGTCCCGCTGGGATGCTAAACCAAGGCTTCAGCTTCGAAGCAACTGAGAAAGATGACTTCTCTTTGTGCCTCATAGTCCCAGACCACATGGTCTAGAAAGAGTAAACTAGCTCCTGGTTCCTCCCTTAGATTCTACCAAGAGAATGGAGACCTGTGTGAAGTCTAGCACTTGAAGATGCCAGGTCTAAATGAGAAGGATCAGAGACAGACAAGGCTGCTCTGCTCTGGCCTGGCTTGTTGGCTTCCTTAAGGAGGGGGACACATGATTGCTGGCATCTGGAATGGAGACTGCCTGTTCTCAGACTGGATTCCCTGAGAGGTGATCTGATATAACCATGGTGCCCTGGGCCAGAAAGTCTCAGAAACCAGAGTCTCTGGCCATCGACTACAGATTTTCTTGGCATAAAAAAGGGCCATGTGGGGTTAATTGTCTCTGCACTGTCCACAGGGCAACCAAAGGTGACTCACCTGTGGTGACTCTCAGTACTGGACTCATGGTCACAGGGATACCTCTCCAGGCCACACTGGAGCTGCCCTGCTTCAGAAGCACCTAGTCGGTGGCCTTGAACTTGGTCCTCAGACCTCAACAGTAGCCACAGAAGACAGGGGAGGAGAAGGAGGTTGGCAGGAACTGGGGTAGAATTTTTTTCCTGCTCCCAACTGGTGATCAGTTTATACCTACCGTAAAGCAGAAGGATTAATAACGAAGGTAATTTTACCTCAGTCAGACTGTAACTACAGTTGTGGGCTTATTGGGTGAAACAGCTAATCCCTCTGCGCTTGGCTCACTTAGGGAATCCGATGCCTGGGCTTGTCAAGGCAGTATTTCCAAATGGACACCGCTTTCCGCAGTCCTACTCTCCGGGGCTGGTGGGCAGCTGTCTGGATTGTCTGGGACTTTTCCTATTGGCCGGTAGTGACTTCTCAGCAGATTGAAGATGGAGGGGGAAGGAAGGAGCCTGTGTACTAGAGGCATGGGGACTCTGGGATAAGAGGGAGGGCAGAGTTGAAGGAAAATGCCAGGTGCTGGAGTGGGTGGGCGCACAGAAAAGCAGGATGGAAAAAGGCTTTGGTACATCTAAGGTTCACTGCAATCTAAGACCCGAAGTCCTTGAGGGATTGAGATGCAGCAGAAGGAGGGAGGGGGCAGAGGAAAGGGGCGCACCTGGGCATTTCAGGAGGCACCAGGGATAGGCAGTGAGGATCTGTGGGAGGCGCCAACGCCAGAAGACTGTGTTAGTCACGGTGAGGCTGCTGTTGAAGCCAAGATGAAAGGCTTTTCAGTCCACTCAGGGCTGTTCAGAGGAATTCCCTGGGCAGCCACCCTGCTGCACGTATCTGAGCAACACAGCTCTTTGAGGACTGAGGGCTGGGCAGAGGGAGGGAGCTGCATGGGGCAGATGATGAGCCGGGCCAGTGCGGGGAGGGGCGAGGAGCTGGGTGGGTGTGGCCTCCTGCTCGCGTGCCAGGCCTTTGCAACGTTCTGTGCGGTAGAATCTGGTGCTGGGTGTGGCCGGCCACGCAGCTCGACCCTGGGTGAGCCATAGGGAACTCACCCGCCTATTGACAGCGGGTGTCCAGACAGGGCCAGGTTGCAATCAGGACGCAGAACTGTCTGCCTGAGCCTAGAGCTTGACTTCCCCTCTCTTCTTGCAGTCCTAGGCTGGAAAAAGGATGAGGTAAAGCCTCATTCCAGAAACTTCTAGAAATGCCTACGGTTTCGTGGGAGATACTTTGGGAAAGCAAAGTGTCTGGCACCTCAAAAGCCGCTTAACAGGGAGACAGCATCGAGTGGGGGTGAGGCGTGGGGAGTTAGGTGCAGTCCTGGTGTAGTGGAAGCCCATGGTGACTATAAACTTTAATGAAATCCATTACCTACTTCTCTGTTCCTCTAAGCCGTGTTCTTATGTAACGACCCCACCCTCCCAACCAAGGGTGTGGAATACATGATCCCTCTTTTGCAGAGCAAGGTGGGCTACAGAGACAGGGCTTCTTCGCAGGGAACAATTTGGCCTTCTGGGCCAGCTTTTGGGTCTAGAGGCTCCATTGCCATGGCAACAAGTTCTTCCCGTGGGAATAGGGAAGTCCCGAAAGTGGAGCAAATTGGAAAGGGGCTGTCTAAGCGCCAGCTGGGGCTCCCTGCAGGCGGGCGGGCAGGCAGGCAGGCAGGCGGGAGAAGGGAGGTTATGTCTATAGGGTGGGGGCAGGGGCTGCTGAGTCTGACTCTAAGTGGGTTGGGGCAGTATTTCCAGTCAGATGGAGCTACACATGCTGGGCATGTGACATGAGGCCCTCTCCCTTTGGGCCAGTGAGCAGATGTGTTTGCTTAGAACAGCCACTGGCAAGCAACTGGCCTGGACTAGGAGGCCTTTCACCTCTGTGGGTTCCAGCTTCCAGTAGGTGGCTAAGACAGTTCAGAGAGGAGTTGAAGCTCTATACGGTTGAGGCCACTGTGTTATTTTTACAAAATTTGTCGAGTTTTAAAGATTTTTATTTTTTTAAACCAAAAGTTGTAGTTAAAAAAAAAACAATCTGGAAAAGTTAGGGGAAAAAAAGGTGAAAGATACCCACAAACCATTCACTGAGAACTGTGGTCATGTAGCCCAGGCTGGGCCCCTCCTATGCTTGTCTCCTGAGTCCTGGGACTGCAGCATGCATTTCCATGCAAAGCAGTCATCTCTCGGAATTCCGTGCAGAAGTAGATCATGCTGTCTGTTTGTGACTTGAATTTTCTCTTACCATGAGAAAGGCATGAAAAGATGTAGAAACCCACATTCTCTCCAGGCATTGTACAACACACTGCAGTCTATTAGCCGAAAGATACAGCTGAACATTTAATTTGCTTCACAACAGTTACTGTTCTGCTTGGTGATACATACCTGAATACATACATTCTCGAACATTCCGGTTTCTCAGGGTAAACATCTAAATGTAGAATCAGTAGGTTAAAGGACATAGGCATTTAAACATTTTAATGCACATGTCTCTATTGGAGCCTGTAGGATTTTTTTTCAGGAGCTAGCAGAGTTAATCGTTCCATCCATATTAGGAATAACAGGGAAAGCCACGGATAATTCTTTACTTCTAATGCAGACTCTGCTGAACAGGCTCCTGCTGGGAGCATGTGGGGCTCAGTCCTGCAGGAGGCCCTCTGAGGGGGCAGGAGAAGGAGAATAGTCCTCCCAATGCCCCACTAGGGACAGCAGGCAACACACAACCTCCTCTCTCCCTGGTTGGTTGGAAAGTGTGGCAGGTACATTCTCAAGTAGGTCAAGGGGCTGTGGCCAGAGCACCTCAGCTACAAATGAATTATGACTCTGTCCCCGAATCCATGCCAAGGGGTGGGTGAGGTTAACCCAGGACAACATTGCATAATGGGTTAAGACTTTGCTTGGCCCTTCCCCTTCCCTCTCTGCTCCTTAAACCTTTTCTTGGTGCCAACAACTCCAACTGCTCAGGATCCCAAATGGTTTAACTCTTTAGGGCACAGCGAGAATGCAGGCGATCTCAGCACCTTAGATGGTGGGAAACAAATATGCTGCTCTCCCAGACACACTTGTGTTAAGAGAGAAGCCGAAGGGGAGGGGGATTCTTAACTGAGAGAATTCTAAGACGTAGCAGCTAAAGGCCTTGTGGGTGTGGGCTGCCCGAGTCTGAGGCTGGTCCAGCAAGAGAACTTTGTCCTTTCCTGGCCAGGGCAGGTCAGATGACAGAATGGAGGCAGGGCAGGCAGGAGGGACGAGGTTTGTGTGCTTATTCTTGAGCCCTTACGCTCACACCGCCTTTCACCTAGAAAATGAGGCACAGAGAGAAAAGTGGGCTGAACATGTTGCTGGGGGTGATGGGAAGGGGGAGATACTCAGGGGAGACTGGAAAAGATGAGCTGTTGGGTGAGTGGGAGGGATTAAGAAGGACCAGGGAGATGCTGGCTCATACTCCCAGTCCCATAGCTCCCTCCCACCCAGTCCAGAAGTCGGTGGACGGAGACAGTAGGGGATCCCGGGAAGGCATTTCTTTCTTTCAGCTTTTGTGCTCTCCGGCTATGTCCACACGGAAAGGGAGTGTCCCTAGTTAGGTCGTAGGCTGCGTGACAACAGTGACTTTCACCTCCCTGGTTAGCCACATGCAGTGACCATCAAAGTCACCTCAGATGGACTACATTTCCCCACTCATGTCATCTTGGAGGCACACGAGGGCAAGCAAGGCTCTCTACTCACAGACAGCTTCATTTCTAGCTGAATTGCCCCCTCCCGCCGGCAGCAGGTGCTACTTAGAAGCCATCGGCTGACCAGCTCCAGTGGCCACGTCTCAATTCTCACCATCTTCCTTGGCTGTGCCTGTTTCCGGGCACACCATTTTGAAACTAAATCCTTATTATTATTATTAATTATTGGTTTACATTTCAAATGATCACCCCCTTCCCCCATCATATCCCCCGCCCCCCTCTCCCCTTTGCCTTGAGGGTTCTTTCCCACCCACTCACCCTCCGGGCCTCTGTAGCTCCCCATTCTTTGGTGGGTCTGTCCTGTGAGCTGTTCCCTTTCATCTCCTAATCACAGGCCTCCCCCACTACTCTGTCCTTCAAAGCAACATGAGGTAGTGGAAAGAATGCCGGTTTTGGAGCCAGAGCAACTGTGTTTGACTCTGGGCTGCATCCTTTGTTAGTTGTGTGGCCTCTCTGAACCTCCATTTTCTCAGATTAGAGCAGAGCGTCATGAGTTTTGAAGATACTGTGGTAAGGTGGCCAGACAGGAGAGGATGCAGGCTATGTGGCAGTCCTAAGAGTCCCTGAATGACTCTGCAGGATATTATCCAATGGCCTGTTGCCTCCCTGCTCACCTCTGAATGGAAAGGAGCCAGCTCTATCTTGACTTCTCTCCACATCTGGTCCTTGTCTCCGTGTATCTGCTAAGTGTTTCTGCTTTTGATGTCCTGCCACGACCCAGCAGTGGCCTGCACAAACCAACCGTGTCGCCCTTTTCTCTGCAAAATTTCCTGCCAGGATTTTCGTGTTGCAATTTCCCAGATGCTCTGGCTCGAAAGGTTTTCTAGAGTCTCAAATGTAGACATCTTTACCCTTTGGAGTGATAAGAGTTGCTGGTAGAATTGACTCCACATGCATTTCTGAGGTACCCCAGTGGGACTTTGGAGGGGTGGGGTGGCCAGGCTGAGGGGAGCACTGGCAGAGCCTCAAGGCTGGGATGTAGGTCCTGTGCTTGCTCTGCTCCTTGCAGATTCCTTTTGTGGAGTCATGAGCTGGCAGCCTTCCGTCTGCCAAGGCGCTGGCCTTTCCCAAGGTCCCCCTTTGCTTCTGGCCTTCTCTCACCTCCCTGCCACTAACAAGCGTCTTTGTTAAGATTCATGGACATCCCAGTTTGATGTGTCTTTTGCTGCTGGTTTCTGGGTGCTGCAGTTTTGGCTTTCATCTCAGCCCTGGAATAATGCTAACCGAGGCCAATAGGTGAGTCTTCCTAGTGAGTACCAGGTTCTTTACTCTTGCACAGTTCGGGGCCCTCTCTACACACAAGCCTCATTTGGCTCTCTAATTCCCTTAGTTTCCCTTCTGTCTCACCCTTCTGCCTGGGTTTTTTGCTCCAGCCTCTCTTGAATACTGACGAGCCCCAGCTTTTGCTTTATGCTGGTGAAGTTCTTCGCAAGCTTCACATTCTCCCTGGTGACCTCATTCACTCCTGTGGCTTGGAATCTGTTTTAATACCACTACATTGGTAATTCCCAAACACCTGTCTCTTGCTTTTCCAGATATTTATTAATTAAAAATATCCCTCTCCTTCTGCTTAGAGTTCTCATCCTATCTCCAGTAAAGTAAAACTTTAGTAAAGTGAACATCGCCAGCCAGCTGGCAGAGGATCCATCCACTCCAGACTCCGAATCATTCTGGGTGCCAGCCATCTCTTAAATATTTCCTAAAGTCAGAGGTGGAATGCCTACGGCTTCCCAGGCTCTTGAGGTGAAAAGAGAAAAGAGGCAGATGAGCAGGAAGGCCTCAGCAGTGAGGTGGTCCCAGCTGAATGAAGAACCACAGCTTGATCCCTGGGAGTTCAGACGCTTCATAGAGCAGGTTCCAGCGAAAGCCTCTGCTCCAGAGGGGGTGGGGTGTAGCCACCCCTGTGAGGCAGCTCCCTAAGAACTCGTTGGTTTCAGCAACTAGCACATGGACACACCAGTTGCCCAAATTCAATCACGCTGCAGAATTTAAATGCACTCTCCTAATTACGCCATTTACTCTTTTTGTGTTTTAAAATTATGTTTTTGTGCGTGTGTGTCTGTGTGTCTATCTCTGTCTCTGTCTCTCTCTCTGTCTGTCTCTGTGTCTCTGTGTCTCTGTGTCTGTGTCTCTCTCTCTGTCTCTGTCTTTCTGTGTCTCTCTCTGTCTCTGTCTTCCTGTGTCTCTGTGTCTCTCTCTGTGTCTCTGTCTTTCTGTGTCTCTCTCTGTCTCTCTGTCTTTCTGTGTCTCTCTCTCTGTCTCTCTCTCTGTCTGTCTCTGTGTCTCTGTGTCTCTCTCTCTGTCTCTGTCTCTCTCTCTCTTTCTCTCTCTCTGTATGTAGGTTAGAGTCAACTTGCAAACCGGGGTTCTCTCCCTCTGTCATGGGTCCTGGGGATTGACCTCAGGTCATCTGGCTTAGCAGTAGGTGCTGTTAATCTTGCTGGCTCCTAGTTAACTTTTTCTGTTCTTGTGGTCATTATCTAAGTTAACATCACAGCTTTCAGCTTTCTGCAATACGACAACAGCTCTTGTGTCATTGACTAGTTTATTATCTGTATTATTTGTCAGGCAAATTCGTCTTTCTAAAATCCCCATCTTTTCATGGTACCGTATTTATCGTTTCTTCCATGATTTGCATGATGTTTTAGATTTTACTTGTTTGAGACAGGGTCTCACAAGCCCAGGCTGATCTTGAACTCTCTAGCTGAGTGTCACCTTGATCTTCAGATCGTCCTGTTTCTAACTCCCAAATAATAGGACGACAGCTCTTCACTGGGTCCAGGGCTTCGTGCATGCCCAGCAAGCACTCTGCCGGCAGGGCTACATCCACAGCACAGCACATTTGAAATGACGGAAAAGACTGTGCGTGACTTTGGTTCCACTCATCAATTCTGGTGCACCCCGACTCTTCACTTCTTCAAGCCACAGCAGCACTTGGGATTTTCGTTCTGCGGCAGCATCGTGACTCTGTCAACACACACTCTCCTCTGCTTCAGCCCCTCTTCCACCTCTCACCAACTGTCTTTACCTTCATTTTTACAACTTATCATGCGTCCTTTATACACCCACCTTCTTTGCTCCAGACTCCCATAATTCTTTTTACCTCCTCGTCCTCTTATCACGTGGGCTGTGTCTCTTATGACCATGCCGAGTCTCTGTCTTCTTGAACCTTCTTCGTCTCTGGTAGCTCTTTAACTACATTTAACTCCTTCTTCTCTGTGTGCCCTTCCTCATCTCTTCCCTTTCACCATTTCCTGTGTTTTTAAAGATGATTTTTCCTTTCATTTCCTCTTCTCTAGTAGTTTAGCAAGAGCTCATTTACTTATCTGTGGTTTAACAGCAGGGATTAATTAACTGCTGGTCTACCTGAGTCCCAGGCCTGCCAGCTTCAGGGATGGCGCGTCCATTTCTTATCACTGTATTACCAGGGCCTAGTGTGTGGATAGAGCTGAATGGAAGTTTCCTTGTCTGAGCTAATAAATAAGTAATGACAATGTCCTGGCTCTTCTGCCTGTTCTGAGTGCTAGCACCTGTGCCTTCCTCACAGGAAATGCTTAATCAACATGGGTGTTTGATTTGGTGTCTGTGTGCTCATAGTTGTATGTGCTGTGGTGTGTGTGTGGTGTGTGTGTGTGTGCGTGTGTGTGTGTGTGGTGTGTGTGTGCGCGTGTGTGTGCATATGCAGATGCATCCCAGAGGAGGGGAGGCTGGGAATCAAACCCGACACCTCACGTACGCCAGGCAAGCCTCCAGCCTGGGCAGATAGTGTTCTCCATTGTTAGAATGCTTTCTCTGCCAAGCTCGGGTCCATCCAGATCCAGAGTCTTGGAGCAGAGCGTGACTTTAGTGGATGAGGTTGGGCAGGACTTGAACAGTCCCCAGAAGGACTTCTTCAGTTTCCACCTTACTAGACCTGAGGCTCAGAGTAAGCCTAGCGGAGGGGTGACTGGGGCACAAAGCCATGGGCGAGGACCGACAGTGGGTGGTGGTGGGCTGGGGCATGTCTTGCTTTTGTGTTTGTTTCACCTCCTGGCATTTTAGGGAATTTCTGATAAAATGTCTAAACACAAAGGACAGAAACTTCCACACAAAATGTCATACATAGCCTTTGCAAAAAAAAAAAAAAAAGCTTGAAAAATTTCAAAACAACTGTATGACTATGGCTTTCAATGAGGGGAGATTTTATTTCCAGAGTTATTACATTATCATAATCAAATGCTCATTTTTCTTCAACTAAATCACAAGACACATGAAGAGGCAGCAACAAATGCCATGTCTCCTCCCCACCGAGTTAGCCAGCCATCTACCAAAGACTTTTGAACAAGTGTCACTAATGTAGTTAAAGAACTACCAGAAAACCTGGGTGGAGAACAAAGGGGGGGTCAAGAGAAGAAGAAGATTAACAGCAAGGTGGAAAATTATGAAAAGGGACTGAACAAAATATAAAATACATGGCTAAGATAGAAATTTTCGAGTAGAAAATTCACCAGCGGAAAACCCAGCAGATCACAGCAGACGGAGAAAGAGCAGCAAGGAAAGCTGAAGCCGAAATCCCGCCGCCAGTCTGTGTACCAGCTTAGTGTAGTGTGGTCACCCAGGGAAAGAGTGAGAGAGTTCCGGGAAAACACTGCTGGAAGTGTTCACACTTCAGGAGAGACGGCATCAACACACCATGGGAAATGCCATACGAAACTGTAAGATGAGAACTTGCCATCTAGCGAACCTTATTCCTAAAGAAATACAGAGTAATCCTGTCTGCATAGCCATATTGATTGACCCGAAGCTGGCTTTGGTAATATTATCTCCTTAATAATGTTCTTCGTTACATGCTGGGCAAAATCTAAACACTTTGTGATTTATAATCTGATTTCAGCAACCCTTTCAGCATCACCCACCACGGCGGCCGGACTTGAACAGTAAGACATCACCATGCTGTTCTCTCTCTCCTTGCCTGCTTCAGTCTTCACACGGCCTCATCTGGCAATCTTGAACTCTATGTCTTTGAGGGGTTTTCTCTAATGTTAATAAACTGTCTTCCCTTAAGTGGCAAACTTGCTGTCTGTGTCCCTTTGGGTAGGTCAAAGCGTCCATCCACTCTGTTGCTAACTCTTACCCAGAGCCACACAGCACTGAGCAGGGATTGGGGAAGGTGGTCTCTGAAGGCCTTATTACCTGATGCTTAGCTCTGGACTCACCTGGCAGCTTCTCCTCACTGGGCTCGGCCTCTTTTTCCTAAAATGATCCTTTCTCCAAATGTCATGGAAGTACTTTTGTAGACATTAGTCAAAACCTCCTCTGAAGTCTGTGTGTCAGAGAAGCTTTAGGGGAGTCTCCATGATGTCTTCCCCCTGGGTTCCGTGAGTCTGTTCCTTTGTCTGTTGCCTCCAGTAGCTTCGGGCTCACTGCTGCCTGTCTGGTAAGGCTACTGGGATGAATCTGGTTTGAATCTGAACCGTGAACCACAGACTCATGTTTTGAGGGCTTGTTTCCAAGTTGGTGGTGATATTCAGAGGAAGGTTATAAGAGTGAGTCTTCGAAGGTCAGAGTACCATGGTTCCACTCCCATGTTCCTAGTTCACTACAGTGTGAACAGCTGCTACCTTGAGCTCCTACCACCACAGAGAGAGCAGCGGCCATAGCTTTCCACTGAACTGAAGTTACCATGAGCCCAAGTCAGTGTTTCTCTTCTCTTGTTTGTTTGTTTCCCTGTCAGGTGTTTTGGTTATAGTGAGGCAGAGGTGGCTAATTGGATTCAACAAGGAGGTCTCTTAACAGTCTAGTCCTTGGGACCCTTCCTAAGAGCTTAATGAAAGCCATAGCATGTTGGAAAGGCCTAATGCCCAAGAACTGTAAGTGCCTGTCGGTCACAAAGGTAGTCCCTGGCCAACAGCCAGCAAATGGCTAATACTGACTGCTACACAGTTGCAAAAGAGCAAAACCTGCCAACTTCACTCCCCTGGAAGAGGTTCCTTTGCCCCTCTAAAGAGGAGTTTTAGGTTCCGTTGAAACTGTGCGATCACAAACACACAACTCTGCACCATTCATTTATCCACTCTGGAAACTATAGAGTAAGTGGGCTCAGCGAGCAAACAGGAGCTGAGGGGCACTGTCCTTAGCAGAGGGTCAGTGTGTTTCTGAGCCTTGACCTTGGAACCCAGAGCCTCCAGCACTCGTCATAATGGGTCACGCTCTTAGCTCTCCCATCATGAGCTGACCCACTTAAAACTCAAGTGTGGGAACACACAGAAGAGTACACTGGGCTGCTGGGCATAGCCTACATTGGTAGTTGTCTGCAGAATGGGGTGTTAGGAAAGTCCAGACTCCGTCCCCTCTTCATCCCACAGACACACTTGGGCCTCTTGAAGTGATGTGTCAAGGTATAGCCTGGGTCCCACTGCCCTGGTAACTAGGTGAGAGGGGCAAGAGAAGAGGCCAGGCTCACATTAGTGACAAAAGGAAATGACAAGATTTCAAACTAAGTTGTTTCTTAGAGGTGATTACAAGATTCAAAGGCTAGGCAATTCTTGTTAGAATTTCTCTTACTAGACAGGTGTCCTTTGTGATTAGTGTAGTTTAAAATTAAAAAAAATTATTGCATGTGCTCGCATGTGTGTGTACAGATCAGAGGACAACCTTCAGGAGTCTGTTCTTCCACCATCAGTTCAGTAACAGCACTCAGGTCTTACCCACAGCGGCCTGCTATTGGCACTCTAATTCCTGATGTTCATGGGAGAGCTTAAAGATTTTACCCCTTTTCTTTCTGTGGTGATGGAGATTAATTCCAGGCCTTGTGTATGCTACGTTAGAGCTCTACCGTTGAGCTACATTCCAATTTTAGATGTTTTTAAATATAGTCTAAACATTAGCTTCATCTTCATTATATACTTAGTTGATGTTTTAAAGGAAGACACAGGCATGATGTAATTGTAAACAGGACAGTCTCTATTTAAACAATCACAAACAAGTTATATACAAATTACAGAACTTTATTCTATGTTCCAAGAGCCTGAGTCCTATCTTGCTGTCCAGACAACCTCCATGAAGCTGTTGGTGGTACTGGAAGAGGAAGGACAAGAGTATCTGTGTCTTTCCATCCAGTTACCGATCTACTTCCGGGAGCTGCCTTCCTCCTTGTCCTGATTCCCCGGAATGACAATCCCCGAGAGTTCACGTGTGTAGCTCTCGACAGCATCCGCATTGCATCCCAAGGCAGAGCAGCTGTGCATTCTGGGTGTTTTTCTGCCTCCTGATAATGTCCCTTCTGCTGTCACTCCAGAGCCCACCCAGGGACCCCAAACTGTTGCTCTTGAGTAGCATCCTCAAGTTAGCATTTCTTCCTGAGGGATGGGCCTGACCTTAGTTTTAACAGGACTCACCAGGGCTTGGTAGTTCACAATGGAGCCCACAGAGCTCTGGCCACAAACCACAGACAACCTTTCTTTACAGAATGATCTTCTATGGAGCACGAGCTCAGGGGAGGGATAGAAAGACCAAAGAGAGGGCACAGACCTACAAGGGGCCTTGAAACTGTCTGATGGTGAGGTATGCTTCTCAGGTAGGCCTTTCTTTGGCTCCACATTCTCCTATAGCTTCAGCAAGGACCAAGCTGCATCTGAAAGCAGCAGTGACCATGAGAAACTGTGGATGCCTGGATGCCGGGATTGGGGCTCCTGGATCAGGGGCAAGGCCGGTCATGCTCCTAGCCAGCTGACTCTTGGTGAGTGCTTAGCAGCCCAGGACTTCAGGATCCTCTCTCCTCTCTTCCTCTCTCATCCCCTCCCCTCCCTCCCTGTCCCATTCCCTCCTCCCCTCTCCACCCTTCCCCCCACCCTCCTGTCTTTCATCCTTAGAGAATCTGCCTTACTTCCTGCTTGCAGTTCAAGTTCCCCAGTGCTCCCATCTGCCCCTGGGCCTAGCACCTACAGCAGAATCTCTGGAGGAGGAAGAAGAGGAGGAGGGGGAAGAAGAGGAGGAGGGGGGAGAAGAGGACGAGGGGGAGGGAGAGGAGGAGGGGGAGGGAGAGGAGAGCCATTTTTCTGTTTCTTATATTAGGTAGAATTTATTTGACTTCATACATAGAAGCCCCAGTAAAACAACTTGAACAAGAGCAACATTCTTTTCCTTCTGTGAGAGTCTGGGCAAAGGCACTTTGGGTGAAAGATTGCTATGTACTATTCTTATCTAGGGCTTTCTAGGCCACTAGCTCAGCTGTTCCACAGACTAAGTTCTGAGCCTCATTCTAGGTGCACAACAATCGTTAGGCTTCCATG
Source organism: Rattus norvegicus (assembly GCF_021556685.1). NCBI lineage: Eukaryota > Metazoa > Chordata > Mammalia > Rodentia > Muridae > Rattus > Rattus norvegicus. The sequence continues at coordinate 58,250,347 of NC_141550.1, forward strand.
TTGTAAGGTCAAGGGAAAAGAAACAGGAGGAGACACACACAGCCCTTTGATAATTGTGGAGGTTTGAATAAAAATGGCTCCCCATAGGCCCATGTGTTTCAGTGCTTAGTCTTTAAGGAGTGGCACTATGTGGGAATGATTAGGAAGCATGGCCTTGTTGGAGAAAGTGTGTCACTAGAGGGCGGGCTTTAGGGTTTCAAAGCTTCAAGCCAGACCCAGTGGCTCTCTTCCTGCTTTTGCTGATCTGGTTGTAGAACTCTTGGCTACTTCTTCAGCACCACGTCTGCCAGCCTGCTGCCATGTTTCCTGCCAGGCTGATAAGAGACCTAGCCTGTGAACCTGTAAGGCAGCCCCAATGAAGTGCTTTCCTCTATAAGAGCCGCCATGGTTGTGATGTCTCTCTTTACAGCAATAGGGCACTGATTCAGACAGTGACCTGTCACTTGGCCGCAGAGCAATTGGAAGAGTGTGGTCAGAAACCCCACTATGTATGGAGCTATCTGTCCTGTGAGAGGGCAGCAAGCAGAGTGGCCACACTTTTCTTCACTTTTTCTACCCTTTAGTTTTTAAGTTTTAGAATGCTTATGACAGACTACAAATACAGCAAATACGAAGATAGGTCAGGACAAACCCATGCTTTGGAGGGAACAAATGTTAATAATTCAATGTGCATTCTTTTATATCTTCCTTGAGTCATTAAAAATGTACAAACACCTCTGTCTCTCTGCTCACATTGAGTTGTATCGTCAAGGAAGGAAATTGGGCCGCACATAATATTTTCTTTGTTCAAATGCTATGAACTAGATATATGTGATCTTGTACCTCTTATTTTTCATTTTAAAAAGTGAATTTTTTTTTTGGCACAGGCTTTCTCTTTGTAGCCCAGACCTTTCAGTTCCCCTGCCTCAGTTTCCCATGTTCTGAAACTATAGGCAAGTGCCATCACACCCAGGCGATTATTACTTGATATCTCACAGTATAGATTTTATCTGATAGAAACACTGCATTGTCTTCTATCGTGCTCCAGCTGAGCAACTGAATACCTCTGCATAGGTGACGTACGCTTTTGTTGTTGTTGTTGTTGCTTAAACATTGTTATCATAAACCCCCAGTACCTCAGGAAGTGTTTCTATGGTGCACTAAACTAAGAAGTATGAACAATTTAAAGCAGTGTATGCTGCCTGGTGACTTTGGGAAAGACCTCCATCAGTTGCAATGGCTGCAGAGCTGGCTTAGGTCTTTGCTGCTGGGACAGGAGAGTTGAGGCTGTGTCTGGGAGACCATGGAGTTTCCAGGAACACTTTGCCTGGATCAGTGGAAGGAAGCCTCTCTTGTCCTCTCCGCTCACAGAGACGGAAACTGTGAGGTCACCTCCCCTGGCTGCCTGTAAGCCGATGAAGTCACAGTGCTCCACACAGGCAGGCTTGCCCTGGGGAACGGAGACTGATGCTGGGATGCTGGGGGGGAGCTCTGCACCTTGTGGGGGGACTGGAACTCTTTGCTCTTGTGTGGGAGGGCTGGGTGGAGGCAGCTGTTGTCCTGGCTGAGCCAGTAGATGAAACACAGCTGTAGTTTCTTCCTCTCTGTCATGAATGCTAACTCTGCATGGTCCAGACAAAGAACTGAGCCAGTGTCCAGGGACAGTGACTCCATTCTCTGTCCCCATTGCTCCCACATGACCAGCATCTCCATGCTTTCCGGCTTGCATCGTCCTCTTCTTCTTCTAGGTGGCAGCCGCTCAGACTGGTTACCTGTGGGTGTGTCAAGAGCCACAGATATCCTGGGAACTAGGGCAGAGGCCAAAGTCAGCCCTCTCCCTCCTCCCTTTCTCTGGTTGCTCTGTGTATCTGCATCCTCCAGGTAGGGTGGGAACTGGCATGTCCTGAGTATCTGGGTTTCCTCTCCTCTTCCCAGTCCCAGCCCTGCTTACAATGAATGGGAAGCTGAACTTCCTGCCCAGCAGAGCCCAGCACTCAACCTCTGCAACTCTTTCTCAGCAGCAGAGAGGGAGTGTCTTGGTTAAGGCTATGATAAAACACCACAACCAAAAGCAACTTGGGGAGGAAATGGTATTTCCTCTTCACAAGGTATATAGTCTCATCCAGGGGAGTCAAGGCAGAAACTCCAGCATATCAGGAACCTAGAAGCAGGAGCTGATGCAGAAGCCATTGAGATGTGCTCTTGTCTTGCTCGTCATGGCTTACTCGGCCTACTTATAGTACCCAGGACCACCAGTCTAGGGATGGTGCTGCTGACTGTGAGCTGGGCCCACCCACATCAACTGTCAATTAAGAAAGCGCACCACAAGGTTAAGGGCCAGAGGGAAACCTAGAGAGGGCATTTTCTCAACTAGTTATTTTCCTCTTCCAAAATGACACTAGTTTGTGTGAAGTTGACATAAATGTAGCCAGTGTGTGATGCAGAAAGCAAGACTTAATGGTTTGGTGTCCGAATGCTCAGCCTGGGGGTGAGGACGATGGCATACAAAGTCAGGTGGCCCAGACAACTGTGACCCCTTTACAGTTCCCTTCATGCCTCTGGATTTCTGAGATTCTTCTCCCCAGGTTACTCCATAGGAAGATGCTACCATCCATTCTAGTCAGATTGTGCCTGGGACCTACATCAGTGTGTTGACCTCTGTCCAAGCCAGCAAAGGAAAACAAGAGAGTTGTTGCGGTGGGGGGTGGGGGTGGGTTTTTTTTTTTTTTTTTTGTAGATTCTTCATTCCAATCAACTGGATTTTGATATTTGCAGGTGTAACCTGCTTTTTCCCACACTTGGGGGAAGTGCTAACCTCCCCCCTCCCCTCAGGTATATCTAGAGCAGTGGTTCTCACCTGTCCTAACACTGAGGCCCTTTAACACAGTTCCTCATGCTGTGGTGATCCCCAACCATACAATTATTTCTTTGCTACTTCACAACTATAATTTTGCTACTGTTATGAATCCTAATGTAAGTTTCTGTGTTTTCGGATGGTCTTTTCTAGGCTAGCCCTGTGAAAGGGTCAGTCTACCCAAAAGGACCACTGATCTAATTTGCTTAGCAGCTCCAGGAAACGTTGCATCTAAGGATATTTCTGAATCTCAGAAAGGCGGGCAAGCAACCCAGCGGGCTAGCCCCAAATGTTCCAGGACAGGCTCAGCCACATGGGTCTCTTTCCCTCAGACTGCAGGCTCTGAGGAGCAGAGACTATCTTATTTCCCTCAGGATTCCCACCGCCTCTGAAGAGCCTGGTTCAGAGAACTTGCTGAACACTACTGTACAAATGTAGAGACTGTGGACTCACAGGCAGACCATGCCCAGGAAGGACTGTGGTCACACACAGTACTTTCAGTTATTTATTAATAACCGGAAATAGAGCTCTGGGCCCTCTACCACTGAGCTACAGGACTGGTCCCTTCCTGTGCAGTTCCCTTTGTGTTAAGACACCAAGGGGTGGCAGGCACCAACCACAGCACTGTGCAGGCAGCACAGCCCAGAGCGAAAGGCTCACCCTGATGTGTTTATAAAAAGATAAAGAGGGGGATATGTTCTATGGAGGTGTGTCGAGGTGTGGGGGAAGGGGGTGCCTCTGTGGGCATGTTGAAGTATCCCTTCCCCTTGAGGGACCAGCTACATGACAGTATAGTATAGGGGCAGAGAAAGGCAGAGAGAGAGAGAGAGAGAGAGAGAGAGAGAGAGAGAGAGAGAGAGGAAGAGGAGAGAGAGAGGAGGGAGAGGAGAGAGAGGAGAGAGGAGAGTGGGGAGAGAGGAGGGAGAGAGGAGGAAGAGAGGAGAGAGAGGAGAGAGAGGAGAGAGAGGAGAGGGGGGAGGGGGGAGAGGGGGAGAAGAGGAAGGGAGGGGGAGGAGGGGGAGGGGGAAGAGTAGAGGAATAGAGGGGTAGAGGCCGGCCATGAGCACATGGAGAGAGAGGGGGGAAGGGAACAGGGAGAGAAGGGACAAAGGGGGAAGAGGGTGAGAGAACAAGAAACAACAAGAGAACAAGAGAGTGAGGAGGGGGCAAGCAGCCCGTTTTACAGTGTCAGGCATACCTGGCTGTTGCCAGGTTACTGTGGAGGTGGAACTTAGAATGTTAACACACTCTCTGCCTTCCTGGGGCTGAACCACGCCTGATGGGGAAGCTGGGGGTTGTACCAAGTTAGCAATGATTGTGGCGTGCAAAGGCCTCCTGTGTTCTGAGCAGCAGGCTGGGAGCCCTGAACCCTGGATGCTCTCTGGGGCTCTTTATTCTTTCATGCTTGCTCTGCTTTAGTGATTTACATCTGCAGGCCCTAGCAACAGTTGCCAAGATAAACAAACAGTAGTGTAAGTGGGAGCTCACCTCTCCCAGTGTCAGGGGTGCTCTTCAGGGAAATCTGTTAGCCCTGACAGGTTGGCCACCTGGGTGGGTAGAGGGCCTCAGAAGGCTCGGATTGCTGTACACCAGGGATCTGAGCAGGGTCATTTGTTATCTGTAATTAAATTGAGCTAATTTCATTCTGTGACACAGAGACAGTCTCAGAAAAAAAAATCTTATCCCATGCCTCATAAATGTCATCATGGTGCCCCCACAGGGGATGATAGGTCATTTTGATCAGTTCCTGGTCCCCTAAGTGGATTGGAGCCTGATCCCACAGCCTTGCAGCCAATCTGATGCCCAGGCCACTTGGAGCCAACCCACACGAAATGTCACATTTATATAATCAGCCCACAGACAGACAGGAAGGTGCTTTTTCTGGATAAATGTAAGGACTAAGGGAGGGAGGCTGACCAATCAGTGCAGTGTAGCCTCTGGGGTCCCAGGGCAGCCGCTGAGCTCAGCCCAGCTGCGGCCATTCATCTTTCCAGGTTTGCCCCATGGGGAAATGACAGAGATGCAGAGAAAAACCCCAGGCAGCCAAGTTCCCCTTTTAGTCGCTGTCCTAGAGTGGTTCTGAGAAAGCAGGCAGCCCTTGGGACTGGAAAAATGACAGCAAACAGAGAAGAATGACCTCAGAGTACTTCTTAAGATAAAGACTTGAGACAAACCAAATGCTGGCCTCTGAGAGTTCAAAATCTGGACAAACTCATGAGGAAAAAGGCGTACGACAACAAGCACAAGAGGGTGGGTTTCCTTCAGGGGACTAAGACTTTTCTGGACCTTTCCACACTGTAAGTCCTTGGCAGGGCTCCTCGGCCGACCCCCTTCCCTTGCTTGATCCTGTCCTCGGGCCTTGACATCTCTCAGAACTCTCTCCACCCGGAACAACTTGCTGTCCTGACTGAGGAAATGGCCGCCGGGGACGGGGGTCTCCTGCTAGGGCCAGTAGTGTTTGCCTGAAGAGCAGCCTGGTTGGAGGGTAGAGGCTCTGTCCATCTTCAGCGGCCTGACCACAGCAATGACCTTCTAACTGCTTTGGTGTTTTGGTTTCTGACCCTCCAGCCTTGACTCCATCTCCTTTTATTCAGGGTAGGGGTTTGGGGGAGGGGCTCTGGAAAGTTTCACAGGGCCCCTGAGGTCCTTTGCAGCAACAATGGCCAGTTACAACATGGTGGCCTCTGGGTGTGTTGCCATAGATTCAGATCCTAGGAGGGTCAGGGACTGGCTTCCCAGTTCATCTTTGGGAGGTACTGGGACCTTACGAATGCGACCACAGGATCACATAGACCTTGGACTCATGTCCCTGGAAGATGATGCGCCCCAGTCACTTCCTCTCTAGTACTGTGTCATCCCAGGCCCAACCCACTCACTCTCTGTCAAGTTCCAGGTCTCTCTGAGCCTTGGTTCCACCTAAGCGTCCACTGAGCCTGCGCTGCAGCAGTGAGGAGAGGAGCTGGTTTCCATGTGTTGTGCTTCACGGTCATCTTCACCCACACTCTCTCATCTCACGCAGTCTCTCATCTGCCCTACTGAGACCACGGCCCTGGACGTCAGGGTCTGGGGTGCTCAAGGCCCTCCTCATCCTTTCCCTCCCTGGAGTAGTGCCAACTTCTTACACTCTTTTTGGTCCCTTAAATTTTCAGGGATCAAACACTACTTCAGCTAGCATTGGCCTTAGTCATCCGTAGATGGGGCTGAGGCAAGAACAGCATACCTGAAAGCTCCGTCTTCAGTCAGAGCGGAAGTGTCAGCTGCAGCAGGTTCTTCAGAGTCTTGTCTGGCTAAAGAAGAGGCCTTTGCTTAAAGGGATTCATTATACAGTGAGCTCAACCTCAGATGCTCTAAAATCTTCCTTTGTAGCCATGGCAAGCTGGAGATTTACTGCAGCCCTGTGGTGACTCAGGAGTGACCTCATTTAAAGTCCCAGCAGCTCTTTATTCCAGTATCTGATGGCCCTGATGCCCAGTGATTTAATCAAGCCTCACTCTGGAGATGAGGTCCACACCATGCGGGCTCCCTCACTGAAGGTTTTAAAACCATGAGGTAAAGTGAGCAGAACCACGCTGCCACTCTGAAGGTGACTCTGCAGAACTTTTTGGGGGTGGTCTCTATTGTGGCTGCTCACAGCTCAAGATGAAGGGAAGTTGCTTCATCTGTAAGTCAGATCCTGACAGTAGCTGCTCCTTCTGGCTTGATGTGCAGTTAGTTCAATCCTCAGGGGTCATCACACATGCAGTTACTGTGGGGGGCAGGGGGAGTCTGACCTATTTGTAAAGTCTTGCTCATCTGTGGGCATGGATGAAAGACTGGGCTTATGCTTCTGTGTCCTGACCCTGATGGGAGCTAGCAGTCTAAAAAGTGTGTGGCGTTTCCTGAGAGGGCTCAGAACAGGCATCTGAGTAGGGCCTGGTGGGAGAGAAGCAACTGGGCAGTGAAGGAAGGGACCAGGTTTGAGGAAGTAACAGCCTTTTAGCAGAGGAAAGGGCAGGTAGGACAGGACCTGCTGACTGGCAGGCGCAGAGCCTGTGGTGAACAAACATGAAGTCAGCAGGAGTATTTGCTGGGTTCTCAGGGTCTGTGCTGAAACGAAGGCCTCCAGGAACTCCTGAGCCATTCCAACCAGGCAGTTACATCCAGGGTCCATTGTCTGACACACAGGGTCCCCAGCAGATCTTGCTGAGTGGTGGACTTTGAAAGAAAATGGCGAGCTTCCTCTATCCTAGAGCTGGAGTTTATCACTATAATATAAGGTAAGACTAAGAGAGAAGTAGGCACCTGGGTCCTAGGGTACTGCTGTGACAGACCTGTCCGTGCTGTTTTGGGAAGGAGTGTAGAAGGAGGCTGGAGTTTTGGGGGTAGGAAACACATTGAAGAGTCCAGAACTTAGTGAGCCTTTGTGGGAAATTGGCAGATAAGAGTGTTATGAGCAGTCTATAATGGAGGTCTGGCTTGCGAAGTTTCAGAGGGAAATTTTAGAGTCCTTTAAAGATTCTACAGGGACTGTTTGTACGATATAGTTGAATTAAGAATCTAGTTTCTAGTGAGCTGGAACTGAAGAATCAGCTGTGATTGACAAGAGACCAGGACCACTGACCTGAAACCTTCGCTTTACTGGGACAACTGATGCTGGTCAGCTGGAGCTGGGAACTCAGTTGTGATCAACTGGAGACCAGCATCACTGAGGTGAAATCTGGGAAGTGTTTCCTCAGGGTCAGTGATAGTAGCTTTGGTTGAAAGGGGACCAAGGTTGCATCTTATGCTGGCAGCCAAATTGGTAATGTGTAAGCATCTCCTTCATGGTAATAGTTCTAGCACCATGGAAGCTGTAGAATTTAAAGAAACTATGGGTAGAAGTCTAGACTTGACACTATGTAGCAAAGTTAAGAGTTTCTGAAGACACTAGGAAAACTCTAGTCCCTTGATATCTCTCGATGATAAGGTAAGTCTACATTCCGCACGCAGGCCTTGTAAGACAAGTCTGTGGTAAGCTTGCCAAATGGAGGCTGTATGTTAGGGAATTTGTAGTCTATGGAGTAAACGGTTTGCTGAGATGCTTTTAAAATATGTGATATGAAAACTTGTGTGATGGCACCTTCCTGTAATCTCAATACTCAGGGGCCTGAGGCAGGGGGGTTACAAGTCCCAGGCTAGCCTGCGTCGCAAGGTGAGACCAAAACCCTCTGTAAAATGCACAAGGTGACTCATCAGAACTTTGCAGCTCAGTGAGGTCCTGGGAGAAATGCATTCTCACAGGAAGTTTATTATCACCCCCACCCCCTCACAGGAAGTTTATTATCACCCCCACCCCCTCACAGGAAGTTTATTATCACCCCACCCCCTCACAGGAAGTTTATTATCACCCCCCACCCCCTCACAGGAAGTTTATTATCATCCCCCCACCCCCTCACAGGAAGTTTATTATCACCCCCCACCCCCTCACAGGAAGTTTATTATCACCCCCACCCCCTCACAGGAAGTTTATTATCACCCCCCACCCCCTCACAGGAAGTTTAATATCATCCCCCACCCCCTCATAGGAAGTTTATTATCACCCCCACCACCCCCTCACAGGAAGTTTATTATCACCCCCACCCCCTCACAGGAAGTTTATTATCACCCCCCCCACCCCCTCATAGGAAGTTTATTATCATCCCCACCCCCTCACAGGAAGTTTATTATCACCCCCCCACCCCCTCACAGGAAGTTTAATTATCACCCCCACCCCCTCACAGGAAGTTTATTATCACCCCCACCCCCTCACAGGAAGTTTAATTATCACCCCCACCCCCTCACAGGAAGTTTATTATCACCCCCACCCCCTCACAGGAAGTTTATTATCACCCCCCACCCCCTCACAGGAAGTTTAATTATCACCCCCCACCCCCTCACAGGAAGTTTTTTATCACCCCCCACCCCCTCACAGGAAGTTTATTATCACCCCCCACCCCCTCACAGGAAGTTTATTATCACCCCCCCTACTCACTCACAGGAAGTTTTTTATCACCCCCCTACTCACTCACAGGAAGTTTATTATCACCCCCCACCCCCTCACAGGAAGTTTTTTATCACCCCCCACCCCCTCACAGGAAGTTTATTATCATCCCCCCACCCCCTCACAGGAAGTTTATTATCACCCCCCACCCCCTCACAGGAAGTTTATTATCACCCCCCCACCCCCTCACAGGAAGTTTAATATCACCCCCCACCCCCTCACAGGAAGTTTATTATCACCCCCCACCCCCTCACAGGAAGTTTAATATCATCCCCCACCCCCTCACAGGAAGTTTATTATCACCTCCCCACCCCCTCACAGGAAGTTTATTATCACCCCCACCCCCTCACAGGAAGTTTATTATCACCCCCACCCCCTCACAGGAAGTTTATTATCACCCCCCACCCCCTCACAGGAAGTTTAATATCACCCCCCACCCCCTCACAGGAAGTTTATTATCACCCCCCACCCCCTCACAGGAAGTTTAATATCATCCCCCACCCCCTCACAGGAAGTTTATTATCACCTCCCCACCCCCTCACAGGAAGTTTATTATCACCCCCCCCCCCTCACAGGAAGTTTATTATCACCCCCACCCCCTCACAGGAAGTTTATTATCACCCCCCACCCCCTCACAGGAAGTTTATTATCACCCCACCCCCGGGTGGCTCCAACTCTGGCTCCTTTAATTTTGTCTATGATTTATAATGAATATGTGTATACTTTTAGGACACAACGAGGCTTGATATGTAAAAATGAGTAATATCTATGCTTTCAGGTTTCTAGTGCTGTTCTATTACATGTCTTTGTAAAGTGCATATTTTGTGCATTTCTGACTTTTTTTCTTTCTTCTTAGCACTGTTCTTCAGACGTCTTGTTACTCAGCACCCCTCTATTCTGTAGGCTCTGATGCTGCAGACTTCGGTAGTATGCTCTCCGGGTGGCTACTTTGTTCTTGGAATATCAGATGCTGGGTTTCTGATGGTCCTGACATTGCAAACAATGCTGTCAGCTGCTATGGAAGGAAGGAAGACACTGTGGGAATTTTCTGGGCTGTGTACCCAGGAGTAGGCTGCTGGGTAATAAGCAGGGCAGTCCTTCTATTCCTATGCAAACACCTCCCTGTATCCTCATCAGCCTGGTCACCTTTTCAAATGCAGGAGGCACCCAGGTCAGTTAAGACAGAGTTAACATGCCCCAACCCTACCCCGATCTTCCATGATGTTTTCCATGATGACTCCTGTTAGTTTCTCAACAGTACACTATCCATGGCCTCCAGTGCACCCTGGCTTCCCTACAGCCTCCCCCTGCACTCTGTTAGTTGGACAAATCAGAGAGCTCCCCTTTTTCCTCAGCACTGGGTTCACTCACTGACACTGACACTCAGGCTTCCCTACCAAGGTGCTGCTCCTGGGAGGTACCTACAGCTCAGATGCTCAGAAACACTGGCCAGCGCTCCAGCTGTGCTTGCAAGTTGGGGAGAAGGCAGGCTCACCGAAGCCAGCAGATGAATGTCAGAATATGGAGCCAAATCATTGAGTGAATGACCGTTATTATCATTTGGTGTTGAAAGACTGTCAGTGGCCTGGTTCATTCTGAGCTGACCTGGCCTAGCCTGGCTGGTGATTCATGATTCATTCTCAGCAGGTCTGGGAATGGCTGCTAACACCTGTAACTATCGATTTTTGGTGTTACAAATAAATTTGAGCGGCAGGTAAATTAATAAGCACCGAGTCCAAAAGGCAAGATAGTCAATCACTAAGGGTTTTGGTCCCTTCTGTACCTTGGCCTGCTGGTGTTTTCTAGGTTTGTGTTCCTCTGACTTTGAACTGTGTTGCTCCCCAAGAATATGATCTCCAATGTCCCACTTCCATGTCCCGCTGTCTCCTCAAACTTGACTTGCACACTCTTACACTCCAGCGTTGATCCTTGGCAGGACCAAGGGCTTCTCCTCCCACCAGTGCCCAACAAGGCCATCCTTTGCTACATATGCAGCTGGAGCCATGGGTCTGTCCATGAGCTAATGAGCACTGTTGACCTCTTGTCTTAATGAATAAGCACATCACTATTAAATAATAAACCTTTCTTGTTTGTCCCCAAGATCTATGTTAATATCACAACATAAAACATTATAACTTTACAAGTCCCATGGTCTTTTAAAAGTTCAAACACTTTAAAAGTTCACAGTCACTTTAAAATAACTAAAGTCTCTTAACTGTGGGTTCCTGTAAAATTCAAAATAAGTTAAATACTTTATTTCAAGTATTTCAGTTTTGAACCTCTGAACTATGCAGCGGGAGCTCTCTCAAGCATCTTCTCACTGAGTAAGAAGAAACTGACTCTCGGGTATTGTGTTCTCCATCTACGACTGGAATGTGGTGTGATTTTAATTTTTTCTCAACCTCTTTTTTTTTCTTTTTTTTTAAATTTTTTTTTAAATTTATTTAATACGTAATAATAATTCTTTGGTTTCCCGGTAAACATCCCCCTCCCCCCTCCCCTTCCTTATGGGTGTTCCCCTCCCAACCATCCCCCCATTGCCGCCCTCCCCCCACAGTCTAGTTCACTGGGGGTTCAGTCTTAGCAGGACCCAGGGCTTCCCCTTCCACTGGTGCTCTTACTAGGATATTCATTGCTACCTATGAGGTCAGAGTCCAGGATCAGTCCATGCATAGTCTTTAGGTAGTGGCTTAGTCCCTGGAAGCTCTGGTTGCTTGGCATTGTTGTACATATGGGGTCTCGAGCACCTTCAAGCTCTTCCACTTCTTTCTCTGATTCCTTCAACGGGGGTCCTATTCTCAGTTTAGTGGTTTGCTGCTGGCATTCGCCTCTGTATTTGCTGTATTCTGGCTGTGTCTCTCAGGAGAGATCTACATCCGGCTCCTGTCGGTCTGCACTTCTTTGCTTCATCCATCTTGTCTAATTGGGTGGCTATATATGTATGGGCCACATGTGGGGCAGGCTCTGAATGGGAGTTCCTTCAGTCTCTGTTTTAATCTTTGCCTCTCTCTTCCCTGCCAAGGGTATTCTTGTTCCCCTTTTAGAGAAGGAGTGAAGCATTCACATTTTGATCATCCGTCTCGAGTTTCATTTGTTCTAGGCATCTAGGGTAATTCAAGCATTTGGGCTAATAGCCACTTATCAGTGAGTGCATACCATGTATGTCTTTCTGTGTTTGGGTTAGCTCACTCAGGATGATATTTTCCAGTTCCAACCATTTGCCTACGAATTTCATAAAGCCGTTGTTTTTGATAGCTGAGTAATATTCCATTGTGTAGATGTACCATATTTTCTGTATCCATTCCTCTGTTGAAGGGCATCTGGGTTCTTTCCAGCTTCTGGCTATTATAAATAAGGCTGCGATGAACATAGTGGAGCACGTGCCTTTTGTATATGTTGGGGCATCTTTTGGGTATATGCCCAAGAGAGGTATAGCTGGATCCTCAGGCAGTTCAATGTCCAATTTTCTGAGGAAGCTCCAGACTGATTTCCAGAATGGTTGTACCAGTCTGCAATCCCACCAACAATGGAGGAGTGTTCCTCTTTCTCCGCATCCTCGCCAGCATCTGCTGTCACCTGAGTTTTTGATCTTAGCCATTCTCACTGGTGTGAGGTGAAATCTCAGGGTTGTTTTGATTTGCATTTCCCTTATGACTAAAGATGTTGAACATTTCTTTAGGTGTTTCTCAGCCATTCGGCATTCCTCAGCTGTGAATTCTTTGTTTAGCTCTGAACCCCATTTTTTAATAGGGTTATTTGTCTCCCTGCGGTCTAACTTCTTGAGTTCTTTGTATATTTTGGATATAAGGCCTCTATCTGTTGTAGGATTGGTAAAGATCTTTTCCCAATCTGTTGGTTGCCGATTTGTCCTAACCACGGTGTCCTTTGCCTTACAGAAGCTTTGCAGTTTTATGAGATCCCATTTGTCGATTCTTGATCTTAGAGCATAAGCCATTGGTGTTTTGTTCAGGAAATTTTTTCCAGTGCCCATGTGTTCCAGATGCTTCCCTAGTTTTTCTTCTATAAGTTTGAGTGTATCAGGTTTGATGTGGAGGTCCTTGATCCACTTGGACTTAAGCTTTGTACAGGGTGATAAGCATGGATCGATCTGCATTCTTCTACATGCTGACCTCCAGTTGAACCAGCACCATTTGCTGAAAATGCTATCTTTTTTCCATTGGATGGTTTTGGCTCCTTTGTCAAAAATCAAGTGACCATAGGTGTTGGGTTCATTTCTGGGTCTTCAATTCTATTCCATTGGTCTATCTGTCTGTCTCTGTACCAATACCATGCAGTTTTTATCACTATTGCTCTGTAATACTGCTTGAGTTCAGGGATAGTGATTCCCCCTGAAGTCCTTTTATTGTTGAGGATAGTTTTAGCTATCCTGGGTTTTTTGTTATTCCAGATGAATTTGCAAATTGTTCTGTCTAACTCTTTGAAGAATTGGATTGGTATTTTGATGGGGATTGCATTGAATCTGTAGATCGCTTTTGGTAAAATGGCCATTTTTACTATATTAATCCTGCCAATCCATGAGCATGGGAGATCTTTCCATCTTCTGAGGTCTTCTTCAATTTCTTTCTTCAGTGTCTTGAAGTTCTTATTGTACAGATCTTTTACTTGCTTGGTTAAAGTCACACCGAGGTACTTTATATTATTTGGGTCTATTATGAAGGGTGTCGTTTCCCTAATTTCTTTCTTGGCTTGTTTCTCTTTTGTGTAGAGGAAGGCTACTGATTTATTTGAGTTAATTTTATACCCAGCCACTTTGCTGAAGGTGTTTATCAGCTTTAGTAGTTCTCTGGTGGAACTTTTGGGATCACTTAAATAAACTATCATATCATCTGCAAATAGTGATATTTTGACTTCTTCTTTTCCGATCTGTATCCCCTTGACCTCCTTTTGTTGTCTGATTGCTCTGGCTAGAACTTCAAGAACTATATTGAATAAGTAGGGAGAGAGTGGGCAGCCTTGTCTAGTCCCTGATTTTAGTGGGATTGCTTCAAGTTTCTCTCCATTTAGTTTAATGTTAGCAACTGGTTTGCTGTATATGGCTTTTACTATGTTTAGGTATGGGCCTTGAATTCCTATTCTTTCCAGGACTTTTATCATGAAGGGGTGTTGAATTTTGTCAAATGCTTTCTCAGCATCTAATGAAATGATCATGTGGTTTTGTTCTTTCAGTTTGTTTATATAATGGATCACGTTGATGGTTTTCCGTATATTAAACCATCCCTGCATGCCTGGGATGAAGCCTACTTGATCATGGTGGATGATTGTTTTGATGTGCTCTTGGATTCGGTTTGCCAGAATTTTATTGAGTATTTTTGCGTCGATATTCATAAGGGAAATTGGTCTGAAGTTCTCTTTCTTTGTTGGGTCTTTGTGTGGTTTAGGTATAAGAGTAATTGTGGCTTCATAGAAGGTATTCGGTAGTGATCCATCTGTTTCAATTTTGTGGAATAGTTTGGATAATATTGGTATGAGGTCTTCTATGAAGGTTTGATAGAATTCTGCACTAAACCCGTCTGGACCTGGGCTCTTTTTGGTTGGGAGACCTTTAATGACTGCTTCTATTTCCTTAGGAGTTATGGGGTTGTTTAACTGGTTTATCTGTTCCTGATTTAACTTCGGTACCTGATATTTGTCTAGGAAATTGTCCATTTCCTGTAGATTTTCAAGTTTTGTTAAATATAGGCTTTTATAGTAAGATCTGATGATTTTTTGAATTTCCTCTGAATCTGTAGTTATGTCTCCCTTTTCATTTCTGATTTTGTTAATTTGGACACACTCTCTGTGTCCTCTCGTTAGTCTGGCTAAGGGTTTATCTATCTTGTTGATTTTCTCAAAGAACCAACTTTTGGTTCTGTTGATTCTTTCTATGGTCCTTTTTGTTTCTACTTGGTTGATTTCAGCTCTGAGTTTGATTATTTCCTGCCTTCTACTCCTCCTGGGTGTATTTGCTTTTTTTTGTTCTAGAGCTTTTAGGTGTGCTGTCAAGCTGCTGACATATGCTCTTTCCTGTTTCTTTCTGCAGGCACTCAGCGCTATGAGTTTTCCTCTTAGCACAGCTTTCATTGTGTCCCATAAGTTTGGGTATGTTGTACCTTCATTTTCATTAAATTCTAAAAAGTTTTTAATTTCTTTCTTTATTTCTTCCTTGACTAGGTTATCATTGAGTAGAGCATTGTTCAATTTCCACGTATATGTGGGCATTCTTCCCTTATTGTTATTGAAGACCAGTTTTAGGCCGTGGTGGTCTGATAGCACGCATGGGATTATTTCTATCTTTCTGTACCTGTTGAGGCCCGTTTTTTGACCAAGTACATGGTCAATTTTGGAGAAAGTACCATGAGGAGCTGAGAAGAAGGTATATCCTTTTGCTTTAGGATAGAATGTTCTATAAATATCTGTTAAGTCCATTTGGCTCATGACTTCTCTTAGTCTGTCTACGTCTCTGTGTAATTTCTGTTTCCATGATCTGTCCATTGATGAGAGTGGGGTGTTGAAATCTCCCACTATTATTGTGTGAGGTGCAATGTGTGTTTTGAGCTTTAGTAAGGTTTCTTTTACGTATGTAGGTGCCCTTGTATTTGGGGCATAGATATTTAGGATTGAGAGTTCATCTTGGTTGATTTTTCCTTTGATGAATATGAAGTGTCCTTCCTTATCTTTTTTGATGACTTTTAATTGAAAATTGATTTTATTTGATATTAGAATGGCTACTCCAGCTTGCTTCTTCTGACCATTTGCTTGGAAAGTTGTTTTCCAGCCTTTCACCCTGAGGTAGTGTCTGTCTTTGTCTCTGAGGTGTGTTTCCTGTAGGCAGCAGAATGCAGGGTCCTCGTTGCGTATCCAGTTTGTTAATCTATGTCTTTTTATTGGGGAGTTGAGGCCATTGATGTTGAGAGATATTAAGGAATAGTGATTATTGCTTCCTGTTATATTCATATTTGGATGTGAGGTTATGTTTGTGTGCTTTTCTTCTCTTTGTTTTGTTGCCAAGACGATTAGTTTCTTGCTTCTTCTAGGGTATTGCTTGCCTCCTTATGTTGGGCTTTATCCTTTATTATCCTTTGTAGTGCTGGATTTGTAGAAAGATATTGTGTAAATTTGGTTTTGTCATGGAATATCTTGGTTTCTCCATCTATGTTAATTGAGAGTTTTGCACGATACAGTAACCTGGGCTGGCACTTGTGTTCTCTTAGGGTCTGTATGACATCTGTCCAGGATCTTCTGGCCTTCATAGTTTCTGGCGAAAAGTCTGGTGTGATTCTGATAGGTCTGCCTTTATATGTTACTTGACCTTTTTCCCTTACTGCTTTTAATATTCTTTCTTTATTTTGTGCGTTTGGTGTTTTGACTATTATGTGACGGGAGGTGTTTCTTTTCTGGTCCAATCTATTTGGAGTTCTGTAGGCTTCTTGTATGCCTATGGGTATCTCTTTTTTTAGGTTAGGGAAGTTTTCTTCTATGATTTTGTTGAAGATATTTACTGGTCCTTTGAGCTGGGAGTCTTCACTCTCTTCTATACCTATTATCCTTAGGTTTGATCTTCTCATTGAGTCCTGGATTTCCTGTATGTTTTGGACCAGTAGCTTTTTCCGCTTTACACTATCTTTGACAGTTGCGTCAATGATTTCTAGGGAATCTTCTGCTCCCGAGATTCTCTCTTCCATCTCTTGTATTCTGTTGGTGAGGCTTCTATCTACAGCTCCTTGTCTCTTCTTTTGATTTTCTATATCCAGGGTTGTTTCCATGTGTTCTTTCTTGAGTGCTTCTATTTCCATTTTTAATTCCTTCAACTGTTTGATTGTGTTTTCCTGGAATTCTTTCAGGCATTTTTGTGATTCTTCTCTCTAGGCTTCTACTTGTTCTCTAAGGGAGTTCTTCACGTCTTTCTTGAAGGCCTCTAGCATCATGATCAAATATGATTTTGAAACTAGATCTTGCTTTTCTGGTGTGTTTGGATATTCCATGTTTATTTTGGTGGGAGAATTGGGCTCCGATGATGCCATGTAGTCTTGGTTTCTGTTGCTTGGGTTCCTGCGCTTGCCTCCTGCCATCAGATTATCTCTAGTGTTACTTTGTTCTGCTATTTCTGACAGTAGCTAGACTGTCCTATAAGCCTGTGTGTCAGGAGTGCTGTAGACCTGTTTTCCTGTTTTCTTTCAGCCAGTTATGGGGACAGAGTGTTCTGCTTTCGGGCTTGTAGTTTTTCCTCTCTACAGGTCTTTAGCTGTTCCTGTGGGCCTGTGTCTTGAGTTCACCAGGCAGGTCACTTGCAGGGGAAAAGTTGGTCCTACCTGAGGTTCCGAGGCTCAAGTGTGCTCGTGGGGTACTGCCTACGTCCTCTCCGCGGTGGCAGCAACCGGGAAGATCTGCGCCGCTCTTTCCGGGAGCCTCCGTGCACCAGGGTTCCAGATGGCGTTTGGTGTTTTCCTCTGGCGTCTGGATGTGCACAGAGTGCAGTCTCTTCTGGTTTCCCAGGCGTGTCTGCCTCTCTGTAGGTTTAGCTCTCCCTCCCACGGGATTTGGGTGCAGAGAACTGTTTATCCGGTCTGTTTCCTTCAGGTTCCGGCGGTGTCTCAGGCGCAGGGGTCCTGCCGCTCCTGGACCCTCCCCTGAGGTTCCGAGGCTCAAGTGTGCTCGTGGGGTACTGCCTAAGTCCTCTCCGCGGCGGCAGCAACCGAGGAGATCTGCGCCGCTCTTTCCGGGAGCCTCCGTGCACCAGGGTTTCAACCTCTTTTTAATAATGTTTTTTAAATGGTTGTATGGATACATGGGAGGTGGACCTGTTTAGAAATTGTTCTTTGGAGCAAGTCCCATCTGTGTTGTCAGGAAATCAACAGTTCAGTTCACAGGATTCAGCAGCGGTCACTTGATCCACTCTCAAATACTTCCCCGAATACACCAGCCGTCCAGTTCAGTAGTGCCAGGGTAGCAAACAACAATCAGCAACTGTGTCTCGACCAAGCAGAAGCAGCTAGGCCTCAGCTGAATTGGCACAAGTCAGCAAGAGCGACCAGGACCAGCAGGGACAGCAGGAGAAGTTCTCTGGTGTGCCTCTCTCAGCAAAGTGAAGATCAGCAAAGCTTCAAGACCTTGCAAAGCTAGCTATGCAAGCAGCCCTCTTCACAGTTCATTAAGCCCTATACACTCCCTCCCTCTAAACACCACGTGCCCTCCACTGGTCTTGCTTTACAATGCATCTTGCTCCAGCGTGTCTGTCTGTCTTAGCAAAACTCCATGTGAGTCTGTCTCAACTGACATCACTCTGCCAATCAGATCAAGTCCGCAGAACAGGTAGGAAACCCCCAGAAGTTTTTTGGTGCCTTTCTCTCTATGGAGTCACAACAAACAGAATCTCAACAACAAAATATAAGGCAAACCAACGCATGGACATGGGTGTCCTTAGCAAAGCATCCTTCCTCACATGTCCTTTCATGTGCTTGCTTTAACGGAACATCCTTTAACCTGTGCCCACTTCAGGAAAACACTTCTTCACCTGTTTGACCCTGCAAAACACCATCGATTTAACTGACTTTCCAAAGAAACCATAAGTTTCCACTTCAATGTGGCTTACCACTTCAGGCCTTTTTTGTTATACCAGTTAAAAACATGGGCATTTTCTTTTGTATTGTTGACTGGTTGTATTGTTACTGCTTTAAACAGTATAATTGTCACAAACTGTTTCATTTTCTAGGCTTTCAAAGACAAGAACAATACTATCACTTTTGTGAGTTGATATTTCATCTTCCAACAACGGTGAATTCTCCTTAGTTACAAATGTTTCGTTTATTTATTTATCTGACTCTTTGTAGCAGTTTTGGGCTTTGGTTGTTAGGTGAGGCCAGGGTGAGCTTCTGAGAAGTATGAGAATGCTGGCTGCACCTGATGACCCACCCCACTGAGAGACCCTGAGGAACCTTGGTCCAGTGGCATTGTCCCTAAATGGGGAAGGAGTGGAGTGTGGTCATAGAGACACAAGCTCTTCTTAGTCATTTAACATAGGCTATACTAAGTTCTATCTACTTAGGTATGGCAGGCGCACCCCAGGTTTGGGGTTCCCGCCCTGGTGCTCTTGTGACCCGACCTTCCTTCTTGGTCTTAGTACCCCTAAGGACCATAGGGGTACTGTGTAGACCAACAGACTGTGTGTTCTTTGCCTGTTTTCTACCTTTCTACCTCAGTCACTCATGGTATACTGCCTTGAGAGTCCCCTTTCTGTTCCCACCCTTGGCAGTTCTCTAAGATGAGCCAAGAAAAAGTGAGCCTTGCTTCTGAAAGCTCCCTTGGCTTGTCTAACTCAGTAACTAAGGGCAAGTCCCTTAGATACGTTCTAGGGCTAGACAGACAAGTCCATGGAGACAGCTCAGGGCCTAAGAGCACACACTGCTGTTGTGGAGGACCTGAGTTTGATTCCTGGCATCCATATCAGGTAGCTCACAACTGCTTGTAAGTCTAGATTCAGGGGGAATTGGACATCTCCGGCATCCTCATACGGATATACCACGTGTAGAAGCATACCTATGTACATTCAAATACACCTGAGAAGCAGAATAAAACAAGACATGGCTACGCTAAGAGTCTACAAGAGTCACAGAGCAAAACAATGTGGGGCCCTGGGAAACTTCCTATAAGTCACCTGCTCCCTTGTGCTTAGTCCAACTGCATCTGGCCACTGATTTCTGCCTTGACTGCGCCCAGTAACTACAGGGAGGACTTGAAAGCACCTTCCGCTGCTGCACTCACATCTTTCTTTATCCATTTCATTCATCTGTTCACTCACTACATGATTGTTGGCCACCTACAAGATGTAAGAAAGGAAAATGCGACCCAACTCAATTGAGCACTGAGAGATGTTTCAAGTTCAGCTGTGACCCTTAACACCAAGAACATTCTCTATATTTCTTCCCATGACATTGTCAGGGACAGACCCATGTGGCACCAAAAGTCTCAGGGCAGGGAAGGCACATCCATTCAAGGGTTGTGTCAATGGGACATTCCAGGAGGCACAGGACTGAGTGCCTTTGTAAGGGCAAAAGTAGGAGGTGCTGTCCCTGAAGAAGCCCAAGGAGCCCCACTATCTAAACACGAGTTCCACCGAGAGCAGGAAAAGGCCAGTGACAGAGTGGGTCACCAAGAGCTGAGAAAGTGGGAGTCACTTGGAGTCACTGAGGCACAGCCAGCATCAGAGCTGTCTCCAGACCCGTGGAACCTCCTGTGGAGAGTGTGATCTAAGGGTCCTTACTTCAGGGCAGGCCTTACAGGACTGGGTTTGGAGGCCAATTGGGTGCTTGCTGCTGTGTGAGTTCACTCTGTGGTTCCTGTCCTGGTGATTATAAATTCGTGGTCACCACACACGGAAGCACATTCATGTTCATAGTTATTTACAAGTAATTTCAGGATTAAAGAAAAGTCTTTAGGTGTGACTAGTGAAGTAGAAAGGATACAATTCAGGGACGGCAGGTGGCAGAGGTACACACTTAGGGTTGGGGTGGACAATGGGAAGCTTCACACTTCCTGCATGTGACCCTCTAGCATGTGAGCCTTAGAGGACATTCAAACTCTATCCAAGCCATAGCAGCCTGTAAGTGTTGCTACACATGCACAGACACATACATGTACATGCACACATGCACTCATATGCATACACATGAACATATATATACACACATGTATCCACACATAGTGATACATGCATGCATACAAACACGAATACTCATACATGTACGCGTGTATGCCCTCAATGCACACATATGTACACATGCACACACACCCACACATAAGCACACATGCATGCATATACACATACATGTATACACACATACACTCACATGAACACAAACATACACACATGTGCATATCCACCATAGGCACAAACACATGCGTACATATATGCATAAGGCTATAGTTCTAGAGCCACTCCTTCCCAATTGTCTAGCATGGTGCCACAGGTTCTATGTCATACTGTCGGCTAGATTAAGGGTTTTAGTTAGTGAAAGATAATCTCTAGCCGCAAACTGTGCAGTTAAAACAGCACAAGTGCCACCGTTTGTTTTCACTGGGAATGTTATTAGCTCTAATGATCTGCACATTTCTAATGATTTTGTACTGATGGCCCTGAATACTTCCTAGTTACTTATTTTTAAGAGTGGAAAACAGTAGCTTCATCAGTTTGAATTGGAATTCACACTATTACCCCTAAAGTTGACTGAAGTATTAGGGAAGCACCTTATAAAATGACCCAGACTCTAAAATCCTGTCTTAGTTCGTGGCCATCTTAGACCCAAGGAAAGCAGACTGTGTGAGGGCAGCCTGGAGCAAGCCAAGAGCAGGCTTAGAAACTTGAGCTGTTCACTCTAGAAGATGGCTCTAGAGCTTGGCTTTGGGCTGGGCTGCTTGCAGGAAGTGCTGGGCATGAGTAAGCTGTCCGTGCTGGTCTGGAGTCCAGTGTCTTCAGGTCATCTCTGGAGCGGAGACATGACTGAGTGGCCTACCCACTGTGCAGATCAGATGGGCAATCTGGGCCAAAGCCAAGGTCTGAGTTTCAGCAACAGGATAACATTTTCTGGATATCCAGATGAAAGAAAATGTAGCTTGTAGCCAGCCTAGAACATGCCTAAATAGAAGATGCTGCTTTCTTTTCCCACCTTCTAAGGCTGAAAGAGAATAACACTAGTGTCACGGCAGAAATGGTGTTCTGAACAAAAGCAATTCCATCAACCCCTGAGCATAGCCAGGCTCTGTGCTGCCGTGTTCAGATACAAAGGCTGCTTTGGGTCTGTTCCCAATTAATGGAGGAAATGAGGATCATGTGACGCTTTAATCCCCAAACACAATCTAGTATCCATGCACTATTATTATTCCAACAAAGGCACTCATTCCTGCAGTTGAAATATTAAGTGTTGATCTTTAGTTACCTCAGATTAAAACCACCTAAGGCAGGTAGGCGGAGAGGGCCTAGTTTAGTCAGAATCAAGCCTCACAGAATTATCCTGTAAGGCTTTCGGCAATGATGCACTTCAAATGGATACTGCGCTGTGCTGCACCTGAACGAGAATGTCATCATGGAAGTCACTGTTAGGCTGAAAGTATTTTTTTCCAAAGATTATTAGTATAGTTGATTTCTTTCCTTTCAAATCCATA
Source organism: Rattus norvegicus (assembly GCF_021556685.1). Lineage (NCBI taxonomy): Eukaryota > Metazoa > Chordata > Mammalia > Rodentia > Muridae > Rattus > Rattus norvegicus. Next base: position 58,272,333 of record NC_141550.1, read on the forward strand.
AGAACAGATGGTTTGGGGAGAATATTCAATGCTGCCTGCACACAGGAGTGGCTGCATCTTTTATGTGAGGTGGGGCTTCCTATGCGTCTGTGGTCGCTATCTGCTTAAGAATCAGCCTTATCCAGTTACTGTTATTTGATTGTGCCCAAACTCACCCAGTTCAAACTTAAAATAGTCCAGGGGTTTGGAAAATGTATTTATGGCCTTTGTGTAGTCTCTGCATCCCGCTCTACCCACTCTGATTTTCATCTTCTTCTGTGCTTTCTCCTGAGTGGAGCCCACTGCCATGGACGGACATGATCACTCCATCATAGGCAATAGACATTTGGGCTAACCCAGACAGGCTATCCTGACTGCTAAGGTATCATAATACATACAGTTCTTCAGGAAGACCGGTCTTTTTATTTATCTTGACTAGGTCTCATAGAGTGGGGCTGAACTTCTCTAGATGGGTAATTTTCCAAGGGGACATGGCATTTTAAATTCCCACCAGTCACCTGCAAATGCTGTGTCTGCTTTAGATCACGGCCAACCTCTGGCGTTACTAAGTCCCCAAAGGTTCAGGGATTTTGTTGGGTGTATAGTGTAGCATATTGTGGTTAGCCTAACCTTATTTACTTTAGTGTTTAAAACACGACGGTGTTGCTTTTCTTCTATCTTAGTGCATACACACACACACACACACACACACACACACACACACACACACACACTTTAATAAATTTATTAATACAGTTCACGGAGCACAGTGTCCCATTTAAAATGTAGTTACATGGGTTAGTACAGAGTTGCCCAAATAGCCCCATGATCTAGAACATTTCTTATTCCCTAAGGAAAGCTGTACCCACAAGAATTAATCATCATCCCCTCCTGCTTCCAATCTGAGGCAGATGAAAATCTTTCTGTATAGATCTGCTTGCTTTTGGATACGTCATACATGAGAGTCACAAACATGTAGCCTCCAGTCAGTGATGCTGGTCATTTACCACGATGTCTTCAAGGTTTATTCAGGCCATTGTGAGCACTACATTTTCTACAATTTCATGCCTTTTAATGGTCAAATAATATTTTATTGTATATACATAGTTTGTTAAACAGTTGACTTGGTTTTACTACCAACTTTTTAGCAAAAATTATACTGTTAGGATTCATGTGTTAACATTGTGTTGGGTGTATAGTGTAGCATATTGTGGTTAGCCTGACCTTATCTACTTGTTTAAAATGTGGTGTTCTTGGCTATTCTCTATACTTAGTGCATGTACACACACACACACACACACACACACACACACACACACACACACACACGGAGGTTATTGTGTGGATGTTTTGGCTTCTTATGGGTATATAGAATATACAAGTATGCTCTGCAAATATCTTATCCCAGTTTTATTTTTAGTTTTCTTGCTGTCATTGAAGGGCAAAAATTTTAAATTTTGGTAAATTGCCCCATCAATGCTTTATTATTTTATTTTAGGGTTAGCTGCCTAATATGCTCAGCCTTCTCAGGAATGTCCATCAGTTTCTACACATGCTGTGAGGAGCACATTTGTTTTCTGAGGATTTAACCAGAATCACTGTTTTGGCCTCAAACTCATGTTCCTCATTCTTCAACTTCCTGGGTGCTGGTATTACAGGAGTAGACCACATAGCAGGAGGCCTAGCATCACACTTTGAATACTACCTTGTCATGTACTGTCTTGACATCTCTGACAGCATGTGTGGGTGCTGGCTGCTACTTCCACATTCTTCATCTATGGCTAGGTTCACACTCAGTAAATCGTTCTGACACTGTGGCATTATAAAACTACACATTGCAAGTCCTCCAAAGTTCTTCTTTACAAAATTATTTTCTTAAAGTCCTTTGCTCTTCCACAAAACTTCAATATGTAGTTGGCTTTTTGATTAAAACAGCATTGTCAGTAGTTACATCATTGTGTCAGTAGTTATGTTGTCATTGTATCAGTTAGGTCTTTGTGTCAGTAGATATGTCATTGTGTCAACAGTTACCTTGGTAAACCATTTTCTTAACCCTTTCTCCATTTGATTCACAAACACGGAATTTCATTTTCTTTGCATTTTTAATTTATTTCAGTAACATTTTGGAGCTTTCAGTGCACAGGATTTGTCTACATCTTTTTAAATTATCACCAAATATTTTTATTTTAATGGAACTGTGTCTATGTGTAAATTCCCACATCTAGAATTATTTAGTAGAAAGTGACTGAATTCCCATAGCTTCTTGCCTTTCCCTTCCAGATCCTTGTTTCTTCTGTAGGCAACTGGGCTGCTGCAGTCTGTCCATAGAGGACAAACCCAGCCTGAGGTTTAGGGAGGGGACAGTGGTATTCTGGGCTTCACTCCTCATCTGGAGGAAGGTGTGGGCCTTTCACACTGGTGTTTTACTTGCAGAAGTTTTGAAGATGACAATTATTGCAGGAATCACCTATTTTTAGACTGCTAGCAATTTCTGACTTGCTGTTGTAGATTTTATTGATTTATTGATTGATCGCTTCTCCTCCATCTATGGAGATAATCAGAGAATCCCTAAACACCCTTTTTTAGTCACACTGTTAGTGGGAGTAACACTACTTGACTTTGGGAGATGCTCCACGAATCTTGAAGTTCTAGGGAAAAATCACACCTCATCACGCTGCATTTTCCTTTTGATAAAGTGTTCAAAGTAATGTCCTAATATTCAGTTGAAGATCTTCGCATCTATTTTCTTGAGGAATTTAAATCTAGCTCTTATATTGAAATGCCCTTGTTGATCTGAACTTCACAGGCAATTGGGAAGGGAGATGATTTGTGTAGAACCTTTTCAAAAGTATGAAAAAAAATTCACTGGTGGAATCAGTGGCTGTGAACAACTCCCTTTTGTAGGAAGATTTTAGCAATCAATTTAATTTCTTTGCAAGCATTTAGGTCATTTCTGCATGAGCTTTCGTAATTAGGGCCTTCTAAGCAATGTGCCATTTTACCCTAAGCTGTTAGAAACATTGACGTGCAATTTATTCCTTTACCTTACTCTATAGTGTCTGTAGACTGCCTTTTTTCTTTGAAGATTGGCAATTTCTGTCTCTTCTGTCTACCTTGGACTGTATGTCCAGAAATCTATCTTTTCAGAGGTTGACTTATGTCACTGTTGTCTTTTCCTTGTTACTGGCCCTCTTCTGCTTCATGTTTTACTTGTACAGTTTGTAGTGGAGGCCGGATGAGTCCTTTGTTCTCTCCTGTTGTCAGCATTTAACACTGTGCCGCCTTTTGCACATATCACTTTAACTTAACACTACAAGTTTTGACCTAAGATGCCATCATTTGTGAATCATCTCTTCCAATCAGGAACAACTTGATAGGGCTTTGTAATAATTTGGGTGATTAAAAAAATGTATTACTGATCTATGGTTTACTGAAACATTTTTATGATAGTTAATATGAGTATGATGCATGAATGGCATGCAACCACTGGTCAGAGGACAATATTAAGAGTTGGTCTTCTCCTTCCACTGTGGGTTCTGGGGTTCTGGAGTGCTAGGGATGGAACTCAGGTCATCAGGCATTCTGGGTAAGTGCTTTTTATCACTGAGTATCAGTTAGGCAAAATTGGTTTCCATCTGAAATGTGAGAATTCTGTTATGTTATTTCCCTATAAATGTTCCAGGAGTTATTGGGGTAAAATGTGTGTTCTGGGTGAGTTTGTCTTCACTGGGCAGAGGTGCTTCTGTAGGTCTGAAGTTCTGTCAGAGACAGAATTAATACATGGTTGCCCTAATATAGCCTCCCAGTGATCTCAGGTGGAATTCATGATTAGATGTCTATGTGAGCTTAACCCCCTTTCACAGTCACTCTCAAGTTTGCACTGGAAACTGAGAACAATCCCATGTCTCCACCTTCCTCTGCCAAGATGCATGTTGTTCTTAGGGTATTTTCTATTCTTCTTGTCTAGGGCTGGGCCTGTTTCCATGTGGTCAGGAGAACCCACCTCAACATGAAATGTGATGCAGGCTGGCAAAGACATGAACCTTGGAATCAGACAAGCCTGTGTGCAGAGCCCCACTCTACTTCTTGTTCATGTAGTCGTGGTCATGGCTTTTCCAAGGAGTTTTAAGGCTCTGTGAAACATCATCTTGATTAAGGCAGCAAGGCAGATGCATCTCAAGACACCAATGTTACTTTTTCCTGGTGTTAGGGAGCAGTGGGAAGACCTGATTCCTGACAATGTGGCTAGTTTCCTCATTAGCCCTCTAGCCACATGGGTGAGGCACTATATCCTCTGAGATTTGCTTTAATGACTAGTGGACACCCCTTAAGAATCGTACTTTTGTATCTCATAACCTTTACAGTGCAATTTTTTATGGGCTAGTTGGTGTTAGGGACAGGAAGTTAGGCAGCCTGCTGATACACAGGAGGTAAGGGCTGTGGCACGAGGAAACGGGGAGCACACAAGGATCATAGGAATGTGGGGTCCTGGCATAGGATGTGTGTCCTAATGTCGTTACTCTCTCAGAACCAGGTCTATCAAGTTTATCTGATGTAGTCCCACCTTCAGTTTCCAATGCCTGTACCAGGTACCATAAACTTGAGCACCAGGAGACACCTAGGCATGAGCTCTCCATGCATCACACAGAGGCTTCAAAGGCAGGCATTTGTTCCATCTCATCGCCTATGCCGAGTTCCTGGTAAGACCCAAACGAGTCCATCTGCAAATTATGAGAACCATTTACCACATGAGCTTTCAATTGAGAAGCAGTGAGCACAGGTAAGCTCTGCAGACGTGCAGTTCTGTGTTCATTCAGTGAATGTCTACTGCCAGGCAGTTGGTGGGCCGTGGGCACGTGAGGGTGTCCGTGACATGGGGAGGAACATCAGTGACAGTCCATGAGCTGAATGAGAAGGGTTCAAAGCATGGCAGAGTGCAAGCATCTAAGCCTGGGCATCCCTGAAGTTCCCGAACGGTAAGGCCCCGGGGCTGTGGGTTCTGGAAGAAGGGACGACCTGTGCCGAGGGCTTCCCCGGGCCCATTCCCCACAGGAAAAGGCATTCTTCATGCTAAGTGTCTCAAGTACTGTGTCAACAAGCTCAGCTCAAGATGAATGAAGCTCTAGGAAGTAATGCCCATCTCACAGACAATTCTCCAAAGAAAAATTGACAATGATCCAAAGAAGGACAGCAGGTCAGGCTTGTTGATGCGTTTATTGTGAGCTGGGAGTCTGGTAAAAAACTAGAAAATGACCATGGTGTAACAAGGAACTTAAAAGGAAGAGTCGGATTGGTAGCTTACATACATGGATACAGGAACAAATTGGCACACCATGTTAAACATTGTTCCCAACACTGTTTACAGAAGGCAATTCTAATTTGGCTTGCTAAGGGAATGAGTTATGGCTGGGCTAACTCTTAACAGAAGAGCAGCATGCTATGAGTCACACACAGTGAGTTTCAAAGTGTAAGAGTTTCATATTAAAAACTGGGTAAAGGGAGAATGACTTGATTGTAGTTGTAAAACTAATACATTCCCATTTAAACTCTGTTCTACAGTCCGAGGCGAGTATAAATGTTAACAGAACACTGTTAAATCAAATCTCAATGCACGAGAACCAATTGCATCTCTACTTTAAATCTTATCAACTTTCCAAAATTTCATACTAAAATATATTATTGTATTAATACAAACTACAGTATTATACACTACACTGTGTAATAAATAAAGAAATATAAAAATAAGACACATAAATATAAAAGTTTTCTAAAACTAAAAGTACGTGTCAGTAAGAAGGGTATTAATACTGCCAGGCTTGAAGACGTACAGTACAAAAATGTTGCACAGATCTACAAACTAAAAGAAATAAAATAATACTGGTAGGTAAAAATCAGCTGCTGTTCATCACCTGGGTCCGTAATAACTAACATTTGGAAATGGCTGTGAGCCAAGAACCAATGGCTTATCCATGTCTGACACGCAAGTACATGGACTAAGTAGTTGGAGAATTTCCCTTTTATTTCTGTAGAGATTTCTGAGTCAATCAACGTAACATGAATACTGAGGAACAGAAGTGTGAAATGTCCCAGTGCTTCAGCTTCTCTGACAGAGTCAGTGGTTTGAGTTTTATTTGGGAATTTTGACACAACAAACAAATCAACAAATGCTAGTTATTGTAGGCCACACACTGAGTGAAGGCTGTTACAGCCTTGAAACACTGACAATGGCACTTACAGCACATAGGTCTTGCTTAAGGCCAAAGGGACACAGCGCTTCCTATAGATCCTTCATAGTTGCTGTCACGTACGCAAACACAATCACGAACACTGATTCTGCCGCCTCTGCCGTCCTCGCCACATCAACACTGGCCGTCCCTGCAGTCAGAACTCAAGGACAACCTTTGAACTCCATTTAAGATCACACGAGTAAGAAACTCCCGCTCCTCTCTCTGCTTCCTTAAGGCTAGCGATGCACGTTAGATGGCAGCATGGCATCTAAGGTCAGAGGTCCTACCTCCTGACTGGTGGGGTGGCAGCAGGTAGCCAGCACGGTCTGAACTGCTTTCTACTGCTCGGTGAAGGGAATTCTGTAGTGCAGAAGTTCTCACATTTAAAAAAAACATAATAAAATACTGAAGTGGATTTAGCATATGTTTACCAATAAAAAATTATAAAATTTCTCCCATTGTACAGCTTAGAATGAACAACGTAAGAGTGATAATACTGCCAGCCAAGCCAGATGCCCATCGAGCTTCCTGTAACCTGCTGAGAAACCTTTGTTTTCTAATCTGCTTCATGTTACAAACTTGTTCCTAACTTTGAAAACTGCATGAAAAATTACTAGGTTTGAGGTTCAGGCACACCCGGATTTTTTTTTTTTTTTTTTTTTTTTTTTTTTAGTATTTTGTTTTTCAGTTCTGACATTACACAGTAGTGAGCAGGAACCATAGCACAGGAGCCATGTTTCCATGAAAAGCGTGGGTAATATAGAGCAAATTTCATTACCAAGCAGGACTTCCTTTTGGAAGAGCTCCTAGGCTTCATTTGTCTTCTCTTCAGACAGTCGCTTGCTCTCGCTCCCGCTGGCCTTCTGCTGGAAGCTGCCTGCCTGCTGAGCCGCTTCCTCCTCCACTGCACCCCCAGTCTTGGCTGCTGCCGCCTCATGCTCAGCTTCCTCTGCCTCCTCTTCCTCTTCCTCCTCCTCTTCTTCTTCTTCCTCCTCTTCCTCCTCCTCCTCCTCCTGTGGGTTCTCACATTCCTTGTCTTCCTGCAATTCTTCCATTTCTTTATCCTCCTCCTCCTCCTCCTTTTCACTGTCTTCATCCTCTTCCCTTGTCAAACTTTCTCTCTCGTCCGAGTCAGCCTGTGAGGGAGATGCCCGGGCACCAACAAGCTCAGTGGGCAGGACTTCCGGCAGGGCTTCCGGCCCAGTGTCTTCCTGCTCCATGGCATCTCTGTCTTCAGCTCCTCTCTTGCAGTAGGAGTAGCGGTGATTCATGTGTTGAGAGTAAGACCCCGAGTGTGAGAAGCGCTTGCCACACTTGTCACATTGGTAGGGCTTTTCCCCAGAGTGCAGTCGCATGTGCTCAATCAAATGATGCTTGTGTTTAAATGCCTTTCTACAGATTCCGCACTCGTGGGGCCTCTTACCTGCAAGGTAAGAACGCAGCTATGAAACTGAATACTGGCAGAAGTAAACAGAGTGCTTGGGATGTGAGGGGACATTAAGACTATGAAAGCGAAGGGCTATAGTTCCATGCTCAAGAAACTGGCAGGTCCCCAACTATACTTATGGTTCATCTTTTCTATGTGAAAATTCAAGGCTACACAGTGCTTTGCAGATGAGGTCAGTGCTAACTGCATAAGGCTGAAAAGCCAAAAGTCCACACATCAGGACCACATGGCAAAATGTCGGCCATTGAGGCCCCCATGTGCACAGCAATGGTCTCAGGAAGAGGAGTTCTATGGCATTTGATGTCTCACGGATCTTTTTACGTATGAGCAAACTAACACACATGTAGAGTTTATGTAGAAGCTGTTATGATATCTAAACCAGCTTTTGCCCCGCAGGGCGATCTTGTCCCTGATAAGTGGGTGTGGCCTGAGCAGCACAGGAGACATACCACGGCAGCAGGCATAACCAGGACTGGTGACTTCTAAGTACAGCATAAGCACTTAAAATCCAGAAAGGACTTTTGACATCTCTTTTTACAGCTAGGATGTCATTTTAATTTTGATATTACTGGTATTTAACTCTTTTTAAAGAATTAGGAGATTTTCTAATTTTCTCAGTAAATACAAGTAGAGGGCATGGTCCTGAGCTTTTGTTAGAGAGGTACAGCTTTCAACCCCAACAACAGTGCAAGTGTCACACTGCAGAGTGTGATGAACACTTCTCTTGTGTCTTGTCACCAGAGGGAATGAGTTACCATGGTTGGTAAGAGGCTGACGGTGTGTATGTGCCTGGGTCCTGCAGCTGCAGCTGAAGTGACTGGTAAGGCAATCACTTGGGGTTAGTTACAATGAAATGAGCCTTTCATCTAGCCATCTTGTTGGCTGTGCAGCTCTTACTGCTAGGAGCCTGGTGCTAAACTATGGACATTCTGGAGTTGTCCAAAAGCTATTGAGGCTTGAGGCCAGTCGTGGAGGGAGTTCTCAGACCACAGGGGCCTGCTTCCTATCTGGACTTCCCAGGCTGCAGAGACACACTTACTAAAATAGACCAGCATGGCTCTGGAGAGAGGGAATTGGGAGGGGCAGGCCAGCAAGCACCTTCTGTAAAAGCCCTCCCTGGTGAAGCAAGCATCTTGGGACCGGCTGCCCTCTGTCCCCACTGCAATCATTCAAATCTATCATTGGTATGAGTAGAAACAACAGCTTTCGGCACCAGGCAAGTGAGGGATCTCTGGGTGGAATAAAACATCATCTAGAATGCCAAAGTTTGATTTTCATCTTTAAAAAAAAAATCCTTTTCAATCACAAAAAATGTAAAAGTCTATTCTTGGCTCACAAGCATCAGAGAGATAAGTGGAGCCTTGTTTGGTCTGCAAGACATTGTTTGTAGGTCCTAGGTCAACCTAAGGACTGAAGTGTTCTTAAAATCAAGTTCAGTTTCTTATGCAGAAGTTCTTTCTTTTAAAAACCCTTAGGTGACCAAGAGGCCAGCCTTGCACCACTTGTGAAGTGAAGACCAAGGAGCAGAGCTGAGAGCCTCAGATGCCACAGGAAGGTTTCCTGTGCCCTGGGCCACAGGCGGCTTCAGAACCTTGTGCCTGTGTCCCCCACGCACCTGTATGCTCATATTTGTGTCTCAGCAGGGAGCTGCTCTTCTGAAATATCTTGTCACACAGGTCACATGCGTACATCCCATTCTCTGCCTTCCGAGTTTTCTTTTTGGGTGGCGTGCAGTCAGAGTCATTCTGGTCCTCCACGGAGACTCCTTCTGAGCTAGTGTCTTGTCTTTCATCCTAAGGGGAAAAAGAAGATTAAATGTCTAAGAAAAAGGTTCACAAGCAATAGGGTCAGTGAGATGGCTCAGCAGACAAAGCCACAAACACAGATCACCAGAGTTGGATCCCTGGGATCCACATGGAGAAAGGAGAGAGCTGACCTCTACATTGTCTCTGACCTCCACGTGTGAGGGGTGACATGGGAGGCACCCCACTGCCAATAAATAAAGAAATGTAGGAAGATCAGAAGATGCATGAGAAAGAAATCATGTTAGACATCCACCAGAGCCCAGCAAGCCTATGGGAGAATGACTGCAGACAGCTCCAGGGGCACTAGCACACTACAGTGACTGCACACGGGGTGCTAGCACACACTACAAATAGACACAGAGAGACTCAATGAGTCTGGGAACAACATAGAACAGGGTATAGCAAAAACATCCCTCAACTGTACCAAAAAGAGGGGCCAATCAGATGGTCAGCTGCCACATTTACTTTGTTCTAATTATGATTTTACAGTAGTTTTGCAGAAAGGTTTAATCAATGAGCTTGATTCCCAATTCATTATTTACCATAGTTTTAACAAGAATTCTGAGTTTCACTAAGTAAAAATTAAGATGTAATGTTTAGAAAATATCTTTAAACTGTGTCCTCCATTCTGGAGGCCTTTGTGCCAGCTCCCTTGGTCTGGCGAAGAGGGTTTTGCTTTGGCCCATACTTTCCCTGAATGAGGAGGGAAAGTGTGAGAGGGAGTGAGACTTTTAAATGGGAGCTGTGTGTAAAACAGAACCCTTATGATTGTCATAGAATATACACGACACACCACAATACCTGAAGACAGTCTCAGGGAGGTCACTTTAGGGGAAGGCCCTTTTCTCAATGGAATAATTCTGCAGAGAGCCTCTTGCAGACTAAGGTCAGCTATGACCTTTGCATCTCTTCTAGAGTTCTGCCTCTAAACTCTCTCTGTTCTTCTGAAAGCTCTCTATGACAAGCAAAGCCACTCATTTGCTTGTCACTATAGCTGCCAGTGCAGAAGTGACTCTATAGTTTTTTGATAGTCAGTCATTTGAAATGGTAAAAGCTCTGTTTTCTTTAAATTTAAACATGTATCAAGAAGGGCTGGGAAGATGGTGGATAGTGGGGACTCACTAGACAACCAGTCTAGACAAAATGGTAGGCTCCAGTTCAAGGAGAGACCCTGTCCCTAAAATCTGAGAGTGATTAGGAAGATAGTCACAGTCAATCTCTGGCCTCTACATGTACACTCATGGGTGGACACACCTATACATACACAAGTATACAACACACACACACACACACACACACACACACACACACACACACACACACACCAGAGAGCTACTGTCATTGGTCATGGACATGGTTTCTTCAAGAGTCACTACAATTCTGGGAACACCCATGAAAGGCAGTATTGAAGGGTCACAGGACATGGAAGTAATTGCAGCTGTGCCTGCAGTAAGATCAAACAGGTATCTCTGGCATTTGATTCAATTAAGAAAACTGATAAAAAAGTGGTGACATTAAGCCTAGTGACATGGCAAGATTCTGAAGAGACAGCAAGAAACAGATAGTGCACTCCTGGCCACAGCCATGCCTCATGAATACCGACAACCACACTGCACGCGAGTTCCAGAATACTCTGTTTAACTAAAGGTTACCCTAACTCCCAACAAAGGAGTTGGCACACAAGGCCCAGCAGATCCTGTCTTGGCTTCATGGTAAATAAGAACATGATTGTTTAATAGTGATCACAAGCAAAGGAGAAACTCACCAATCTGAGAATTTAACTAGAAAACCAGAAATCTAGTTAACGAGTATCACAGCTTTTCTCCCCTGCTTTTAAGTTCTAGTTGGTCTCCAGCTGAGTACACGCATTGGCTTTCAACTCTGGCTGATGCCTCTAACCCTGATTAGCAGCAAGGGAAGATATTCTGCTGCACGAGGAGAGCAAAGAGATAATTCTTTTTGAACATGCAGTTGTAAGACTCTGCCTGACTACAGAGATGGAGTGTCTTCACTAGAAAGTTAGTTTGGTGCTTCACTAACCTGGTTTCCATTTGGCTGGATCACCTTCACTGGTGGCTCCTGCATGGCTGGGCTGACTGTAGCGGAGTATGTATATGCCACTTGGGGAATCAGAATAGTCTGCTTGTTGGCAGCGAGTGCCCGTAAGCACGGAACACTGTTCTGGTCAGCGATGGCCACGATTGTGGGTAACTGGGCAGTGACTGTAGGAATAGCAATGTTTATGGGGTTGGCACTTGGTGGGACTACATTTACAACTGGTTCTGAGTCTGTAACACAACTGTCCTTTTGTGGCTCCTTTTTTGCACAAGACAAGTTCAAGGGTTCTTCCTGGACAGAATAAACACTGTTCTGGTAAACGCTACTGACTGTCGACCTTTCCAGTAACTCTCCCTGTTGCTTTGGTAGTGAGAGATCAAGAGGTTCTACTTGGGGCTCCTCCTGGGTACCCTCTGACACACAAGAGTAACCCTGCGGGTTCCTGGCTGAGGAAAGGTTTAGAGGGGATGGGGATGATGTGCAACTTCTGGAACCGTTAATGGCTGATCCTACTGGTAAAACTGGAGAGCTTGTCATCTTGAGAGGACTCTGTCCACGTGTGCTGTCTTCCTGGGGCTCATTTCCATCCACAGGTTGAGGCTGCTCCTCAGTTTTTGCAGGGATGTTTCCTGACCCCGGTCCTGGAGAAGGTGGTTCAAGAGACTGCCCGGGAATCTGTCCAGCTTGCATCTTTTCAAACCACTTTTTAACTACATCCAGCGGCAGGTTCACAGAATCGGCAATCTTGGTGAGCTCTTCTGTGCTTGGCTGTGCATTCAGAGCATAGTAGGCTTTTAAGAGCGACAGAAGGTTCTTTAAAGGTGGCTGACTGGGAGACAAATCTCCATTGCCGGCTGATGAAGCAGAGGACTCTGGCTTCTCGGTGGCTGGGGCAGGGGGTGGAGGTTGAGCAGGGTGCTCTGGGTCATAGTGCTTTAGTTCTGGAAGTGCATTGAGGTCTCCTGGGCAGTCCTCACACAAAAGGCAAGTGCTCTCATCCGCAGCCCCATCAAAGCTTTTGTCCTTCTCTGACTTGACAGTAAGATCTTCTGGTGACTTCTCACTTTTGCAGCTCTTTGGAGGGGCTGGGTTTTCTTTCTTTAGATTCTGGGGAACAACCTGAAGTTGGCCGGGCTGCTCAAGACTGTAGTTGATGATGATTTTGGTTGTGCCATCCTGATCAACTAAAGGAAGACTGATGGCAGAAATGACAGAATGGCCGCCCTGCTGGATGGATGAAGCACTCACGGCTTCTTGCTCTTTGGATGCAAGACTGGCTTGATTATTCTCCAAAACCTGTCGTATTATGTTACCATCTACAGCCACTTTAAGTACATTCTGAATGTCACTTAAGTTGATACTTATGGGAGATACCAAACCAACTGTTGGCAGAACAACAGCTTGCACCACACCCTGAGGAGAACTGGTTGCCTGCAATTGGCCACCACCGCTAAAAACCCCATTTTGTAAAGGGGTTGAACAGTTGATTCCTGAAGCAACCACTATGGGTTTGAACTCATAATCCACAGGTTCAGTTTTGATTTGGTTTACAGAAAGCGGTTCTTGAAGGGGTTTATTCTCTATCTTCTGCCGTATCTGTGGGCGTGTGGGACTGCCTGGTGATGTTGAAAGAGATGGCGAGGAACACTGAGATGTCTTGAGTCCTGATCTGGGCCTACCATTCACAGGCATCAAGCTAATACACTTCTTACTGCTTATGTGTGAGCTATAAGAGCCAGAATGGGAAAAACGTTTCTTGCAGTTTGGGCATTCATATGGCTTCTCTCCTAAAGAACAACAAAACAGCACCAATGAATCAGTGTATTTCACATGGGCCTACGTAAGAAACAGTCATTAAAAAGAAGCAAGACTCCTCTATGCCCATGATACTATTTTTTTTTTTCCGGAGCTGGGGACCGAACCCAGGGCCTTGCGCTTCCTAGGCAAGCGCTCTACCACTGAGCTAAATCCCCAACCCTGATACTATTTTACATATAGTTATCATTTTAAGTTTCGAAGCTATTATAAATAAGGCTGCTATGAACATAGTGGAGCACGTGTCTTTGTTGTATGTTGGGGCATCTTTTGGGTGTATGCCCAAGAGTTTCGAAGCTACAAAAATGTTGAGAACATATGAAGACCTGTGCTCTGGATGGTGTGTGAGTCCAACAGGAACCCTTCTTACCACATGTATAGCATTCCACCACGCACCGGGACTTCCAATATTGCTCAAATATCAAAGGAACTAGTCTACTCTTAAGTAAATTTTCCTTATCCCATTTCATCAATCAAACTGCAGCGTTTTCTTCAAAAAGCATTTTACCAATAGACAGGCTGAGGACTGAGCCAGAGGAGCTGCTGCTCACGCCCAGGCCTTTTCCTGCTCTCCCTCTGATATGCACCAGCAAGCCTAACTGTTATTACAAGCAGACCTCCAGAATCACTGCAAGCTTCCCTGCAGACGGAGACGATCAGGGTCCTTCCTGAGCTTTCTCAGGACAGGGTTTCAGGACCCTGTTTGTTACCCCACCACTGCATGCTCCCCTTGTCCTCAGGAATTGCAGATGGACTGTTTGGAATAGAATTCAATGCCCAGTACCATCAGATAGAAGTGGTCATGAGGTAATGGGTGTGTGCCAGTTCAGTGCAGCTCTGTTTAACAAGTCTGTTCTACCTCAGCTCAGTTCATCACTGTCAATGACTGGATAGCAGCTTTAGCTTTAATGAGTCACAGAATTTTCCTTTTCCTGCAGAGAGGAAGGCAGGCCATGGCTTGGAGTTGGTGCTGCTGACAGAGCTCAGGTATGGCATGAACTAGCCAAGTGGCTTTGGAGATGTGAATTTGCATTGTGAGCCTATGAGTCCTTGTCAGAAAGGTGTGTGATACAGTCTACTTTATGGGGTTGAGACCTACAGAAGTAATGTCAGCACACTCTACTTATCATGTCTTACTGTTCAGAATCACTGTGGTAACTCCATCACTGTGAGAAACATATATACATAATAGATTATTCTAAGCCAGATCTACTGTGTTGGAGAACTCCTGGTTTCTAACTTCAGGGCATGCCCTTTTACTTTGGTTATGGTACCAGTTTAGCCTGGATTTCTCTCAGAAAGTGGCACTACTAAGCCAGAGGTAAACTAAGAGTTTTCAAGGGTGGAGGTAGGAGGTTGGTGGTCAGATCGTACTCGGGAATTTCCAGGCCACAGTGCTGAGTTTACAGAATGAATATGGCAGTACTTTGTACCCTAGGCAAGCACACTTTTGTCCTACCTGAGAGGAGCCAGGGGAGCGTCCAGAGCATAGCTCAGATCCCAACACAGCATATCAGCATTAACATACTAACATACATGGGTCTGCCCAGAGCTCACAGCTAAAGCTTCATGATGATGAGAACAGAGTGACAATCTAGGATATTTGGGACTCTGATCCTCAACAAAATGTAAAAGCTAAAGAAAATACACAAAGACAAAAATCACTAGAGATGCTCTCTGCAGAGTGTACAGGTCACTTGTACCTGAGCACCATGGAGAGCAAGCGCTTTTCAAGGCACCCAAAGAAAGAAGCTGAGGATGTTTTTTCATTTTTAAGTTTCAAGTCAATCTCATCTGAAATTCTGTAAACTCTAAAGAAAATGGGTCCAAAGAGATGACTCAGGGGATAAAGGTCTCCACTGAGCTGGGGACACATGGGGTGGAAGGAGAGCTCCAGCGAACTCAGGCTCTGCTCTGACCTCCACAGGTGTACTGTGGCACACACATGCCTGTACATACATACGTGCAAACGTGTGCCACACACACAGAGAACATTTTTTTAATAAAAAAATGTCACAGCAACAGCCTGATACTTAGTCCCAACTTCTGTATCATCTCTTGGAGTGATCAGGGCAGGAGGCTGGCAGTGTGGAGCCAGGCTTTGGCTGGTGCTCGGAGAAGCCCTGTCTGAAACTCTTCCCTTGGCATAAACCAGACTCTCAAATAGCTGCACACTTGGGCTGCACTCAACTGGCTGCCCTGGGGAGACACAGTTTCTAAATCACAACTGGGGAAAATATCGGTAGCCTCTACTGAAGAATCTGATTGAAACACAAGTTTCCTTATAGTGTTTAAAATAATTCTCATGATATAAGAAGTCATATTTTGTTCTTTAAAAAATTTAAAGTTATTAACTTTTATGCATACTGGTGTTTTGCTTACATGTATGCCTGTGTGGGTGTTGGACACCCTGGAAAGGAGTTCCAGACAGTTGTCGGCTGCATATGGGTGTTGGGAATTGAACCTGGGTCTGCTTGAGAGAGCAGCTAGTGTTCCTAACCTCTGAGCCATCTCTTCAGCTCCCATAATTTGCTCTTTATGATGCTTTAAGGAGCATTTTCCATGGAACAAGCTATTAGGAAGGGTAGTCCCAGGCTTATTCAGTATTTTGAATTTGTATTACTTGCTGTGCTAAATGTATTGATGCCTCATATTAGAGAGGTTGAAGACACACAAATTCCTGAGTGGAGAGTTTGTGTCCACTGAACTGGCTTCAACTGGTATGTGGTAGTAAGTGTCAACACACTGTCTTTTCGTCATGTAAACTCACTTCCTGACTGAGATGGCTTTTGATCACCAAGCAGAATGTCTCCATTAAATGTCAGTGTTTGGTTTGGAGACCAGTATTTGATCTTTGTACTGTTAGGAGATCTGGTAAATGCTGGGACAAAACTAGAACATAAATCATATTCAAGTTTTTCTTATTTTGTTCTCTAATTTTGACAATCACAAACCCTCTTTTTAGCTGACATTTCAAATAGTTTCTGATATGAAGAGGTCTAATTGGAGCAGCAATCATTGTTCAGTAGTGGTAGTAATAGTAAGTGTCAACACACTGTCTTTTTCGTCATGTAAACTCACTTCCTGACAGGGGCCTATGGAACAGTGTACTGTGTGGGCTGCGAGATGAAATATACTTCCCAGAAACATAAGTAAATCAATACATGAAAGTAGATAAAAGTTGTCTTTAAGGATCCTGGTTTGAGCATTTTCAAGGAACCATATTAATCATGGAGGGTTAATTCAATAACGGAGATGGTAAAACTTCCAGAAATGCAGTTCCAAATGACACTGAGTGACTAGCACTTACAAACCCCAACGGCTGCTGGGAAAAGCCAGTGCTTTACCTATTAGGAGCTCAGAGGTCAACAACAGCAAACAGCAAGTTCTCAACTCCTTGGCTGACAGCTTTGTCACTAAAATTACTTAAATCACAAAGAATGTATCAGATTTTAATCAAAAGAATAGACTTTTCAGTGTGATGTGTGATTACTAAATTTTCATTGTAAGTTTTTTTTTTTCATTAAATCTACAAGGCAATTTGAAATGGGTGTGAAAAGGAAGGTGACAGTTCTGGAGAATGCACCTTTTTCTTTTTTTTTGAATTCTCATTTATGCTACAATTGTGTCCTTGTGCTGCCTTAGCTATCTGGGTCCACACCATGAGTTTGTTAATTTCCTTTTCTTTCTTTTACTTTTCTCATGTAAAGCTATCTATTCGGATAGAGAAATGGAGTTGCTTTATTATGTACTTTAGAGATTAGACACTAATAAAGTATCATTTAAATGAGAAGCATCAGGAACTTCTGACACAGTGGGACTTGCGATGACAGATTTCTCCTTAGCAGAGATGTCCTGGTGGCCCAGGGCGCAGGAGGAAGTGTGCACTCACCACTGTGGATCCGTAAGTGCTCCTTCAGATGGTGTTTGTACTTGAACGCTTTCCCACACTCGGTGCACTTGAACTTACGGTTACCTCCAGACTGTGTCACATGTCTCTGGAAGAAAGAATTGGCATTTTATGTCTAACATGCCAGGTAAGCTGGATGTTTGTCTGTCACAGGTCAGCACTATAGCAGTCATAGATAGAGGACACTTAGCAAAAGCAGAGACATACACTTCATTAGGATCTAGGGACGGTCTTGTCTGCAATCTGGATTACAGATGAAGAAGACAGGCACTCTACAGCACTCTGTTAGTTAGCAGAACAAGGACCTGACTGGAGTGCCTCGCCTGTCCCAGTAGGATGGTACAGCTCTTGTATGTTTCCTGCTTCTAAACTACTTCAATGGTATCAGGTGTGTGTGCTCCCTGCTGTTAGGACTTTGTCCTGTTACTTCTTGTGTCCTTACTACTTGGAAGAAGGTCTGACATAAAACAGAAGTGGACATACGTATTGAGTGCATACCTTTATAAAACATGGAAATGCTCACCTCTATCACAGTATGATTTCCCAAGGCCTGAAAGACCAACATTCCATAAGGGTCTCCAAGACCATCCATCCTTCATTATACCGGCCTTCACACAAGCACAGCTCCTTTTAGTTCACATCCACCAGAAAAATCATCACAAAAGTAGCCATCATGGTCACTGTGGATTTTGAGTTTGTTTTCACGGTGTTGCCTCAGCTCTGACCTCTGTCTGCTCTTTGGCAGGGGTCCTCACTACTGAGCCAGGAGGGAGGCAGCAGGTGTAGCGTGGGTCTACTTTCAAAAGTCATGTGGCCTTCTCTCTCCCTCGGCCTTTACCCTGCTGTGCACGCAGCAGCCTCTAAAGCAGAGAGTGCTCTATGGCACCATCCCTGGACACCTCCTTAGCAAGCCCATGTCCCCAGGAGCTCCTGTCAGGTCAGCTTCTTCCTTTGTTTCTGGTTGCCTCCCACTCTCAATGGTCCCCAGGGTTTCCCCATTAGATTACGCTGCTGAAAGCCCTGTTCTCCCCTTTATTCCACATTCCCTGTTACCTCTTATTATTACATTTTTTGAGTGATGACCAAATCCTGAGTAAACAGGCTGACTCTGTGTCTTCTTTTTCTGTTGATGTTAGCAAAGGCACTAACACTCTCTGTGGGATAAGCGGCCTGTATTAGGAACCTACACCAAGTCCTCACACATTCAGCAGGTGTATGATCATAACCCTGTGACACAGGAATTGGTCATGTGCTGGAACCTGGGCCTATGCCACAGCATCCTGTGAAATGGTTACTTGATTTGTAAAGTCAGTGTCAAATGCATATTAGCTTGCTTGCTGAAAGCTGACTGTTACCAACCAGGACATTATAAAAAGAATTACTAAAGTTCCTTTGATTTTAATTTTAAATATAAAGTCAACACTTTAGATGTTACCTATGGCTAAAATAGCTTATACTTCTAGAAAGAGCATGGTGATAGAGAAGTAGAGGAAGCCATCAAAGATGAGTCTTCAGACTACAAGTTCTCAAACTTAAAGCGTTAGAGGAGGCAGCTCCCCTTACTACGTAGATAAGCACAGTAGTTAATACTAAGTGAACTCTCTTCCTTGAAGAAAATTAAAAAATTACAGCTTCCCCCCAATTTTATTACAGCTGAAGGCAAGTGATTTAACAGCTAATATTTCTCTTCCTACACAGACCATGTTAAGAGAATATACCCCAGAGCCTCACAGCCTCTGAGGGATACTTTTTAATGGTTTATGCAAAACAATTAAGTTAGGATGGCAAGGCTCACAAGGAAGAAAATGCTCACAAACCACCCTCTCATGTCTGTTAGACTATACATCAGGCAGCATGCCTGAGTATCCACGTGCCCACCCTCCCCGAGGCTCCCGCACTGCGCCTGTGCCTGCCCAGGCCTGGGAAGGTTGTGGCCTCTGCTTCTACACTTACTTGCTCTCTTCCTGACTTATGTGATGTCATATGACGTTCAAGCTGGGTTCTGTATGCAAAGGTGTAACTGCACAGGGAGCAGCTGAAGTTGTCTTCATTCTTCTCATGGCGGTACTTAATGTGTTCTTTCAAAGAGGTAAAGCGCTTGTAGCCTCTATCACAATACGGGCAGGTGAGCAACTGGGAAAATGCATCTGGTGTTCCTGTGGAGGGAAGAGATGCTGTTACTGAAAGCAGCCAAGGACGATGGCCATTCATCACTGAATCCCTGGGCCACACACAACAGCAGTGCTGCTCTCTTACAACTGCCTCCGAAGATGAAGGGTGGATGTCACCTCCATGTATGCATGAGAAAGTGGGATAATAAATCCAGGTTAAGTAGCTTATAAGTCACGCAGCAAATGCTTAATTTGGCATCCGATCATGGCTCTAACCCTTCCATCTCTGAAGCGCAGCTCTCCCCTTCTTTTGGGTGGTTAGCTGGGGAACTCAAGTCACTTAGGACCGAGTGACAGTGATAAGCCACAGCCTGTATGGGGGCCACACAGCTGCACAACTGTGACAATTTCATAGCTTGCCTGGCACTCGCTCTTCTCACTGAAGTTGCCGCCACAGTGAGCAGTGTAGTTTCTGAAGTGCCCTGGAGGCAGGCGTGCCCACATGGCTGATTCACACCCTATATGGAAGTGGTGGGAACAGCATGACTGAGAATTCTAAGTAGGAATACTTTGCCAGTTTGTACTGTGAGCAGTTTTCCACATTTAGTTTTCAAATAAATTCGTTCATAAGTGATATTTTCCTGTAAATATACTCTCTCCTTTCTTTAAATTCTTAGAAGATAGGCCACCTACGGCACTTTGGTAACACTTCAGGTACTTCATCATAAGTACACAGCGCTGTCCTGGAGTTCAGGCCATATGAACTAAACATCTCACTTAAAGACCAGCCTGCAGATGAGGGATTGAAAACCTGAACTTTAAATGCCTAGACAAGCATGTTGAAAATGTGCAAATCTGTGAGAGAAATCAAATAGCTAGCACTCCACATTTCATCACAGCATCGTTAGCTACTCCCATGCAGGTACACTTGACACAGTGTTTGGCTAGGGGTCATCTTTTTTTTTTTTTTTCTTTTTTTTTGGAGCTGGGGACCGAACCCAGGGCCTTGTGCTTGCTAAGCAAGTGCTCTACCACTGAGCTAAATCCCCAACCCCGGCTAGGGTCATCTTAACACAGACTTTCTTCTTTTGGAGATCTATGTTATGTTTTGCACAGGATGGTGGGAAACCAGCATTTTGAACTTTTCCCTTGCCAGAATGCCCATCATGCCTTACTGAGTTTATGTGGCTACAATGCCAAGAGGCAAGGCCTGTTCTGGCTGTGCAATGGCATGGCCAAACCCTGTGGCTCCATTAGCCAAACTACTCTTACTCCAGGAAGCAAACTGTTAATGAGCTGGGAAGATGACAGGTTGGTCATGATATCAAACAGAAAGTTATTTTCATAAATCAGTACATTGAATTTTCTTAAACACGAGGTATGAATTTATCCTTTTAGGTCACTAGCAAAAACCAATAAAAAGTAAATGAATTTGCTTTCAGAATCACAGAATAAGGAGCTGGGGTGGATTAATCAAAACCTCGGATGTATGAAAAAGCCTTATAAAAACATAATTATAAAAAAGAACTCGGAATGACAGTAGCGTGCCCAGGTAGACAATGTTCCCTCAGAAGGCACGTGTATTAGATGAAACATAGAGCTTGGTGCTAGTGCACTGCTGGCCAGGAAGACCATGGAACACAGGCTATGGCATTACTCTTGGCCGTATATCAGAACTAGATGGTAGGACACTAATCCTGAAGACTCTATGCACTTTTGTTTCAGGACATAGAGAAATGAATCTCAAACTAACCGGGAAACTTCCTACTGGCTAGCTTTCATAGTACTGCAAGGTATTATGTAGGTCATGAGGGAAGGAAAGCTGTCAACCAACTAACCCCAGTAGAACGTCCATGTTAGGTTGCCGGCCTGCCAGGAAGGATGTCCAGCTGAGAGACGGTGGCCTGGCTGCCTTGGGGATGACCAATGGTGTTTTAGGCCTGTTCATGTTTAATTCACGTCTAATTCTGTTACTGTAGTGAAAAGCCTATGGCTGGAGGTCCTAGATGCTCGGTGGGAACCTGTTACACTGTTTTGCTAAATGGTCAGACTTCAGGCTGCTTTCTAAATATTTCTGCTTATACTTAGGAGTCTACCTGACTTAGATCAGTACTCTATTTTCTCTTTTCATACCACCCTTCCTCAATTTCCTCCAAAAAGTTCCAAAAAGCTCAATCTATCCACTCAACTGAGAATCCTGGAAAATTAAAGTCGAGTTTAAGAAATTAAAACTCCACGAACTCTTGAAAATTTCAAGTACCTTCCTAGTCTCAGTACAATATGACAAGAAATTACTTGAAGGACGATTACATGTGATCTACATTTGATTACAGTTCTTGGGAGGGGCTGGCAGCCGACTTCTGCTTAGGAGGTCTGAACATACTGATTGGGTTTTCCCTTTCTCTACTCACTGGGAATTCCTCCTGGACTAAAGCAGATGCCGAGAAACAACGGTGCCCATGTTTGTGTGTTCTCAGCGGCCCACCATCTTTAACTTGTAAAACAATAACAATGAACAAACAAAAACAACCAAAGGACAGAACGGGCCAGACTCGTCCTCACTTCTGCCAGCTGCTGCTGTCTCAGTGGAAGGTGGCCCAGGCCCTGGATTCGCCTGGCTTGTCGCTCTATCTGAGCAGCCAACAACTCCATGCTGACTGATTCTCACCGTGAGCACCCACAAGAGTCTGCTTCTCTTAAGTAGACATACGCTCCCACAATAGAGCAATGGAGACAGCGACCCTTGGGCCTGAGAGCGAGGGCCGTGCACTCACCATTGTCATCATGACCGCTGGCTTCTGGCGTGCCCTGCCGCTGGTCCTCCTCGGGTGCCTCAGGGTAGATGACCGCGGTGTCCTGTTGCTGCAGGAACTCTTCCACGTTGGGATCATGGTTTTGCTCGTTTTCTGCATCTGAGTCGCATTCGTCATCTTTTACTGAGAGAAACACATTCTCTATCAAAAGCTGTTTTACCACCAAATTGTTTTTCAAGGCTTTCTAAGTAAGAATTCATTTATCTTGATAGAACATATGATCCTTCTTGAAACTGTAGGGCACCTGAAAGCTAAATACGCATCCTGCTTATTTTTGTAATCTATAAAGCATTTACTTTAGATTCAAGTGCATGAGTGTCTGGGATTCCCAAAGCCTCTGAGGCCTCAGAGTCAAGTTTCATCTCCTCACACTGAGCACAACTCAGACAAAGTGGGAGAGCTTCTCACTTAATGATACATTAAGGGAAATCTACCTTCGTTGTCTCTGATCACAACACAGTTATCTCTCAGGACATTTAAAGTTGTGCACTGGCTGAGTCACACACACACACCCACCCACCCACACACACACACACCCACACACACACCCACACACACCCACACACACAGACACAGACATACACACCTACACACACACAGACACACACACACACCCACACACACATGCCCCCACACACACCCCAGACACACACACGCCCACACACACACCTACACACACACAGACACACACACACACCCCCACACACATGCCCCCACACACACCCCACACAGACACACACACGCCCACACACACCTACACACACACATAGACACACACACACCCGCCCCCCCACACACCTACACACACACACAGACACACACACACACCCCCCCCTACCCCCACACACACACCCACCCACCCACCCCCACACACACAGACGTCAGGTCTTCAGGTGTCAAAGAAACTGAGTGAGTAGTTCTGATACAGGACCCAGATTTAGTTGTAAGTTTGTGATAAAGTGTTAAAATAATTTGTTGACAAATAAGTATATCTTATGATCGTGCACACTATTGAAGCTGTATAAAGAATTAACACAATTCAAACAAAAAACAACAAACAACCCCCCCCCCCAGTTATTACACCTTATTTGAGAATGAAGTGATCTAGAACTGAACGGATCCCGAAACACAGCATGGCAAATAACAGCACAGGTGTGGTGATATATGACTATGATTCCACCACAGGAGGCTGAGGCAGGAGGATCATAGTGAGTTCTAGGCTACCTTAGGCATCCAAGCGAGACCCTGTTTCAAACACTTCAAGAAACATAAATAAAAGGAAAGGTGTGAAGAAGTGGGAGAGAGGAAGAGAGGAAGAGGAAGGGAGGGGAGGGAGGAAAAGGGCAAGGACTGCAGGGACTCCTTAGGCTGAGGGGGAGAGGCCATGCTAATTCCAGCACAGAACTGAACCCAGCCTGCACTTCAAACACCCAAACATCAACTATTACATAAAGTAACTAACTACAAGTGCTTCATCTTTTATTCTCATTTATAGTAATATTTTTTTCCTTTACTTTTCCCTTAGGTGAGACAGAATTCAGCATTGGTTGTCCAGGTGCAGAATTATAGGACGTGAAGCACAGATTAAAGATAACAGACATTTTGTGTTGTTACGGTGTGTGAGCTACTCTAGTTAAAGCAGCTCTCACCAGATAACCTTCTCAATACAAACTTAACACAAAACTAAAAGGTTTACACAGCTCCCAGTATGAAGCTTTCAGAATTTATTTAGAGGCATGTCTAATTATTTGTCTTGTGATCAACCCTTAACTAGTGATGATTAAATGATAAATCTAATTGTAGTTTTAACATTCTTCTTGCAGTTGAAATTAGAGAGAAGTTTCCACTTTGCCTGTGCATGTATTTGTATATGCATACATCCCTAATATAACCTGCTGAGTTTGTATAAGGCTATTTGTATGTATGCTTTCGGGCTGCCTATCTCTCACTGAACAACCAGTGCATGTTTCTTTATAGAGAAATATGATGGCTGACCAAAAGTACTGTAAAGCAGAAAACCTGTATTATGTTAGCACACAACTCCATTTGGTACACAGAAGTCAAGTATGCTAGAAACTACATTTGAATATAAAATCCAAGGTCTAAAATGCTCATTAATAAGTTTGGATTCAGTAAAACCTGGCCGGTATAACCCTGGGCTGCTTTGACGACTCAATGCTGTGCTACTTCTTGTGCTGGCAGCCTTGTGCCTGCCATGTAGGAAGTGTTGTTACGGTGTGTGAGCTACTCTAGTTAAAGCAGCTCTCACCAGATGACCTTCTTAATACAAACTTGAGGCTTAAGATGTAACAGCTTTCTCAAAGTCTTATGGGAACATCACTGTTAACACAGGTGACTTGACATTAGGTGTCTGCATGACACTCGAGGCTGCTCATACTAAACTTGCCCTGTCTTCATGGATTTCCAGACTTGATTTCAGGCCGACATGAGCAGTTGCTGTTTATCCATCTATTTCAAGTGTTTGGAAGTGCACATGACAAAATGATCAATTATGAAGCAAACTTCCTATAACTCTGAATGAAACATCAGAGTGATGGACAAACTTCAGTTTTTCCTTAGGTGAGAGAACTCAGCACTGGTTGTCAAGGTGCAGACTTATAGGACCATGAGCACAAACGGAAAGAGGCAGGTATTAAACACAAAAAGTAAAAAAATTAAGTTCTCAGTATAAAGCTTTTGGCTCTGCAGAAATCTTTGCTTTCTGTTTGGAAGCTCTTTGTAAACGATTGCCTATCTAACCACAGTGAGATGCTTGGCCAATAGCTCTCTCAGTGAATAAACAGCGAGGGGCCAACTGTAGAAGAGACCTGAGACCATTCTCTTAGGTCTCTTCTACATGTATTATGGTGGACTCTGTGCTGGCTTGCTTGAACTGTCTATGGAGATGTAGTACTGGGATTAAAGCCTGCTACTGGGGTATAACACAGCCTGTCATCAGCCCCCCCACCTCATGTAAGTCTTCAAAGCTCCATTACTGTCCTTCACTGGAATTTATGAAACTTTCACTCGCTCCTGACTCAACTCATGTTCCTGTGAGGCCCTGCAGGCTAGACCTGTGAGACCCTGCGGACTAGACCTGGGAGACCCTGCAGACTAGACCTGCGAGACCCTGTGGACTAGACGGAAGGAACAGCAGAGCCCATTTTGGAGCCCCTAGGGCAGCAGTTTTTAATTTGTTGATCACAACCTCTTTGGGGTGAATGACCCTTTCACAGGGGTTGCCTGAGACTATCAAAAAACACAGGTATTTACCTTAGGATTCATAACTAGCAAAATTAGTTATGAAGTAGCAACAAAAATAATTTTATAGTTTGGGGTTACCACAACATGAAGAACTGTATATTAAAGGGTAGCAGGTTAGGAAAGTTGAGAACCAATGTGTAGAGGGACCTTTCATAAGGGGGAGAGGCCTGGCATTTTGGCAGGCACTCTGGCTAACACTCTGCTTTCTACACATGATTTTTGAGGGGGAGGAAGTCTATGTGTTAGTACTTCAAACTGAAAGAGTTAATTTTTACAGTGAAGAACGGATGTGAGATAAAGCATCATGGAGCTCAGCTATGGATGTATGTTTTGTCTGGAGGACAGAATGACCCAACTTAGTATTAACCAATCACCAAAGTTATCAGTAAAGGCAACAAACAGCCTTCTTTTATGTTCACTAGCATTAATGGTTTACTCAAAGACTTTGAATATTTCATATTACATTATTATTTTAATAATACTAAATGTCAAGTTTAATTATCCTATATAATCTTTAGTATTGCATGACAAATATTTGATAAAAGCATACCTGAATACATTATTCATGCAAGTTACACACGGCTAAGGTAAGGGACAAAGGAAAAGCAGGCTGTTGGCATGATTCATCCAGCCTATACTACATCACTAATTAATTATTTGGAATTCCAAGATTTACTTTCTGTCTGAGGGAAATGACAACTGTGTAGTGATAATGTTTAAGGAGGGACTCCTATGTTGGTCACTTCCAAGCTAGAAGTCAGTTATAGGAGGCCATGGATTGCCCCAAGATGCATTTCAAAGTCAACAAACCTTAACACATGTAAAAAAATATAAATATTCATATACATATATATATGAAATAATCAAAATGACATATTAGGAATATCTAACTTGAGGCTGACTATATATTCCATATATATATATATATATATATATATATATATATATATATAAAATTTTGTGGAAAGTACATACTGATATTCACAGTTCATTGATTTGGTTTGCATCCTAATGGCTCTGCTGAGTTTACACGCCACAGGGAAATGTTTGATGCCAAGAGGTGTAAGAGAGGACTACAGATTCTCACTCACTCTCTTGCTTCTTTTTTTTTTCTTTTTTCTTTCTTTTTTTTATTAACTTGAGTATTTCTTATATACATTTCGAGTGTTATTCCCTTTCCCGGTTTCCGGGCAAACATCCCCCTAATCCCTCCCCTTCCTTATGGGTGTTCCCCTCCCAACCCTCCCCCCATTGCCACCCTCCCCCCAACAGTCTAGTTCACTGGGGGTTCAGTATTAGCAGGACCCAGGGCTTCCCCTTCCACTGGTGCTCTTACTAGGATATTCATTGCTACCTATGAGGTCAGAGTCCAGGGTCAGTCCATGTATAGGCTTTAGGTAGTGGCTGAGTCCCTGGAAGCTCTGGTTGCTTGGCATTGTTGTACATATGGGGTCTCGAGCCCCTTCAAGCTCTTCCACTTCTTTCTCTGATTCCTTCAACGGGGGTCCTATTCTCAGTTCAGTGGTTTGCTGCTGGCATTCGCCTCTGTATTTGCTGTATTCTGGCTGTGTCTCTCAGGAGCGATCTACATCCGCCTACTGTCAGCCTGCACTTCTTTGCTTCATCCATCTTGCCTAATTGGGTGGCTGTATATGTATGGGCCACATGTGGGGCAGGCTCTGAATGGGTGTTCCTTCTGTGTCTGTTTTAATCTTTGCCTCTCTATTCCCTGCCAAGGGTATTCTTGTTCTCCTTTTAAAGAAGGAGTGAAGCATTCACATTTTGATCATCCGTCTTGAGTTTCGTTTGTTCTAGGCATCTAGGGTAATTAAAGCATTTGGGCTAATAGCCACTTATCAATGAGTGCATACCATGTATGTCTTTCTGTGATTGGGTTAGCTCACTCAAGATGATACTTTCCAGTTTCAACCATTTGCCTACGAATTTCATAAAGTCATTTTTGATAGCTGAGTAATATTCCATTGTGTAGATGTACCACATTTTCTGTATCCATTCCTCTGTTGAAGGGCATCTGGGTTCTTTCCAGCTTCTGGCTATTATAAATAAGGCTGCGATGAACATAGTGGAGCACGTGACTTTTTTATATGTTGAGGCATCTTTTGGGTATATGCCCAAGAGAGGTATAGCTGGATCCTCAGGCAGTTCAATGTCCAATTTTCTGAGGAACCTCCAGACTGATTTCCAGAATGGTTGTACCAGTCTGCAATCCCACCAACAATGGAGGAGTGTTCCTCTTTCTCCGCATCCTCGCCAGCATCTGCTGTCACCTGAGTTTTTTGATCTTAGCCATTCTCACTGGTGTGAGGTGAAATCTCAGGGTTCTTTTGATTTGCATTTCCCTTATGACTAAAGATGTTGAACATTTCTTTAGGTGTTTCTCAGCCATTCGGCATTCCTCAGCTGTGAATTGTTTGTTTAGCTCTGAACCCCATTTTTTAATAGGGTTATTTGTCTCCCTGCAGTCTTACTTCTTGAGTTCTTTGTATATTTTGGATATAAGGCCTCTATCTGTTGTAGGATTGGTAAAGATCTTTTCCCAATCTGTTGGTTGCCGTTTTGTCCTAACCACAGTGTCCTTTGCCTTACAGAAGCTTTGCAGTTTTATGAGATCCCATTTGTCGATTCTTGATCTTAGAGCATAAGCCATTGGTGTTTTGTTCAGGAAATTTTTTCCAGTGCCCATGTGTTCCAGATGCTTCCCTAGTTTTTCTTCTATTAGTTTGAGTGTGTCTGGTTTGATGTGGAGGTCCTTGATCCACTTGGACTTAAGCTTTGTACAGGGTGATAAGCATGGATCGATCTGCATTCTTCTACATGTTGACCTCCAGTTGAACCAGCACCATTTGCTGAAAATGCTGTCTTTTTTCCATTGGATGGTTTTGGCTCCTTTGTCAAAAATCAAGTGACCATAGGTGTGTGGGTTCATTTCTGGGTCTTCAATTCTATTCCATTGGTCTATCTGTCTGTCTCTGTACCAATATCATGCAGTTTTTATCACTATTGCTCTGTAATACTGCTTGAGTTCAGGGATAGTGATTCCCCCTGAAGTCCTTTTATTGTTGAGGATAGTTTTAGCTATCCTGGGTTTTTTGTTATTCCAGATGAATTTGCAAATTGTTCTGTCTAACTCTTTGAAGAATTGGATTGGTATTTTGATGGGGATTGCATTGAATCTGTAGATCGCTTTTGGTAAAATGGCCATTTTTACTATATTAATCCTGCCAATCCATGAGCATGGGAGATCTTTCCATCTTCTGAGGTCTTCTTCAATTTCTTTCCTCAGTGTCTTGAAGTTCTTATTGTACAGATCTTTTACTTGCTTGGTTAAAGTCACACCGAGGTACTTTATATTATTTGGGTCTATTATGAATGGTGTCGTTTCCCTAATTTCTTTCTCGGCTTGTTTCTCTTTTGTGTAGAGGAAGGCTACTGATTTATTTGAGTTAATTTTATACCCAGCCACTTTGCTGAAGTTGTTTATCAGCTTTAGTAGTCCTCTGGTGGAACTTTTGGGATCACTTAAATATAGTATCATATCATCTGCAAATAGTGATATTTTGACTACTTCTTTTCCGATCTGTATCCCCTTGACCTCCTTTTGTTGTCTGATTGCTCTGGGTAGAACTTCAAGAACTATATTCAATAAGTAGGGAGAGAGTGGGCAGCCTTGCCTAGTCCCTGATTTAAGTGGGATTGTTCAAATTTCTCTCCATTTAGTTTAATGTTAGCAACTGGTTTGCTGTATATGGCTTTTACTATGTTTAGGTATGGGCCTTGAATTCCTATTCTTTCCAGGACTTTTATCATGAAGGGGTGTTGAATTTTGTCAAATGCTTTCTCAGCATCTAATGAAATGATCATGTGGTTCTGTTCTTTCAGTTTGTTTATATAATGGATCATGTTGATGGTTTTCCGTATATTGAACCATCCCTGCATGCCTAGGATGAAGCCTACTTGATCATGGTGGATGATTGTTTTGATGTGGTCTTGGATTCGGTTTGCCAGAATTTTGTTGAGTATTTTTGCGTTGATATTCATAAGGGAAATTGGTCTGAAGTTCTCTTTCTTTGTTGGGTCTTTGTGTGGTTTAGGTATAAGAGTAATTGTGGCTTCATAGAAGGAATTCGGTAGTGCTCCATCTGTTTCAATTTTGTGGAATAGTTTGGATAATATTGGTATGAGGTCTTCTATGAAAGTCTGATAGAATTCTGCACTAAACCCATCTGGACCTGGGCTCTTTTTGGTTGGGAGACCTTTAATGACTGCTTCTATTTCCTTAGGAGTTATGGGGTTGTTACAGTGGGACAGACCAAGTCTTAGGAGTAAGGACTTTTGGTCTCCTAGAAGAAAGTCTCCTTGTTTATTAGAACTGATTTTCATTTTCACCTGCACTCAGAGTTCACAAGATAAAAGCTGATTCTTGTTTTTTGTGACATTCACAACTGTCATCTGTCTTGTACATAACCCAAAACACCACTTATTTCCTGTCTTCTGCTTTCTGTGGACCTAATACTCAAAGCACAACAGTCACTAATGACTCCTCAGCTCCAGGTGGCCATGAGGTCTGCACTTTTCTAACTTTGACAAAAACATCACTTATGTTCAAAGTATCACCTGAAGACTTTTAGATTATCCATGGACTATACTCATCACATGTACAGAATGGAAAATTTGTATTATACAAATCTGTACATTACATTTTTAAATATTATTACCATCCAGTTTTTCTGTAGTGTTTTGTATGTTAAAATTCTTAACCATTTAAAGAGGACAAGATAAAAGATGAGGAAATACATTAAATTCAGGATGCACAAATGCTAATGTCCCAAAAAACCTCCATCAGAGGCAAGTAGTGAGCCTACCTAAGCATCCCACGCCACTTCCCTGAGCAGGATTCCTTGCCCTTCCTTTCCTGACCAAAGCAAAGAGCATGGGATGAAGGCAGGTCCACATTCACAAATATTTTATCTTTTGAAATACAATAAGAAAACCGAGGTCAGATTATATTTTATCTTGAATTTTTCCTTTTAAAAATCGATAGTGTGCTTTCTTTATAAAAATAAAATTGATCATATTCCTGTCATGATATCTCAAAGAAACAAAAGTCAGACAAGTTTCAGGTGTAATTCTGGAAATATACTTGTTTTAGAATTACAGGTTCAGTACACTTTATCTAGAGGACTCTTGGACCAGAGATAATTTAATTTTCAGATTTTTTCAACACTGATGTAAATGAGATAGCTTTGGAACAGAAGCAAATCTAAATGTGAAATGTTTGTTCCATGTACACCTATACACAGAGGCCTAACACAATCTTATACACTATTCTTAGGACAGTTGCACTGTGAGCTTCCCTGTTGGTGTCAATCTATCATTGCATAGTAAATCTCTGATTTTGCATTTCTTATACAAGGAATGCACTGCACTGGGAGGCTCAGGAGAATAGCTGTACTTATAAATAGCTGAGACTCTTCCATTTCTTCTCCAAATCACACACGTCTGGGCTCTAGGCACTGTGTGAGATGTGTCACAAACTCCTGTTTATTAATCTTTACAGAAGCCCACTGTATAAGTTAAAAAGCAAAGCAAATGATCCTGGTCAAACTAATGTCTTGGTAGACACACAGAACCTTGGAAGCAGAGACTGAATGTAATGTGGTCTGATTGTCATACTCTGTGAGGAGCAGGACAGAGCCACACCTGTTGTGTCAGACACATACACACACAGAGAAAGAGAGACAGAGACAGAGACAGAGAGAGAGCGCACTGCAGCTTTTCCTTTGACTCTGTTCAATATCATACTGACTGACAAACTATAGTAAATAGAGGTTTGTTTTTCTCACATGCCACCTCTGTATTCAGTGTGAGCTAATTATAGTATCTGATGTGGAATACAGTCAATATGAAGATATTATAAATGTATACATTGGGGCAGGAAGAAATTGTAATTTATATACTAAGGTCCATTTTAATCATAATTAGTTAGGAATGTGCATTCACAACAGGTGCAGTTAAACTGTGAACTGCTTTTTAACTGAACTGAGTATGTATCCTAATTATAATCAAAATACTCAGAAAATTATATTAAACAGCAGCTATTTGTACCCCAATCAAATTCCACCAACGATGTCAGGCAAAAATCCTGATTTTGATTTCTCTTGAGTTTGACTGGTGAGAAGAACAGTGTCCACACCTCGGGGGCCTGGAAGAACACTCCTTCTCTAAGCCTGGGGACTGTCTGCCAGGCCCCGGTCTCAGCAGTCCTTCCTTCTCCGAGTCTGTCCTCTCCACACTCTTCCTTTTGCTTTTTTGATGAAAAGGTCTTACACAGTAGCCTTGGCTGGTCTTGAACCCTTAGCGATCCTCTTGCTTCAGCCTTGGGAGTGTTGGTATTACATTATGGGTATGGCCCACTATGCATGGCCAGCGGATTTCCTTTATTTATTAACCTTTACACTAAGACTGAAGGATAATCATTATATGGACGTGCAGGAGCTCTGTAGTAGACAGGGTACAGATGAGTCCTGTGGTCATGGATTCAGGACTGTATAGATGAGTCATATGGTAGCTCTATAGTTTACCTCCAAAAAGCCTGCAGAGATCTCCATGTGGTTGTACCAATTTGTGCTCTCACAAACAGTGCATGGGACCTCGTCTTTATCCATATCCTCTTGCCAGCATTTGTCATTATTTATTTTCTCATGATGATAGTTATTCTGATTTCAGTGACTTAGAATCCCAAAGTCACTTGAATTTGTATTTTTCTGATGACTAAGGGTGGCAAGCACTTCTATAAATATACTGGCCATTTATTTGTATTTCTTCTGAGAACTGTTTGATAAACTCATTTAGTGTGTGTGTTGTGTTTAATTTTTGTAGTTCTTTATATATATCCCTTCTCAAAATTATACCTGGCAAAGATTTTTCACCTGCTTATTTTGGTGCTAGGTTTTCTTTGCTTTAAGATCTAGAAGTCTCTACTCTTTCCATTATTTGGGGGTTGAATTTTGAGGAACTGAGAACAACTGATTTAATAAACACGGAGAGCAGTACAGTTCTGGTGTACAGTGTGAGCTTACAGTGCAGTGCTGGCTTATGGTGTGGGCTTACAGTGCAGTGCTAGCTTATGGTGTGAGCTTACAGTGCAGTGCTGGCATACACTGTGGGATTACAGTGCAGTGCTGGCTTACAGTGTGAGCACTAATTGTTCACTGCAGAAGAGATTCCCAGCAACATTCTCTTTCTTGTTTTCTGCAGGCTTAGCACAAGGGCAGACTCACAGGGACAGCAAAGGAAAGTGTGGTCACTAGTCTCCATCCAGGGAGACACATGAGAATTCTCCCTTGAGTTCTCAGGTCTAGTTCTGGGAATACAAGGGGAATGAGACAATGAAATCTATTTGTATATAAATTTCTTTCTAGAAGGCAACAATGTCCATACCTTATGACTGGTTAACCTAAATGTTTCTGAAGTAATGTGTTGGGCTAGGGGTTTGGCTCAAAGATAGAATCATTGCTTGATAAACGTAAGGACAAAAAGGAGAAGAGGAGAAAAGGGGAACTAAAAGTGTTCCTGAATTTTGTCCAAATTCCAAAGTCAGTAATAATCAAGAGAAACTTCTCAGATTAAGACCTGTCAAGGGATAGCAAATAGAGCGTGCTAAGTTATATATTACTTCTAACTAGTTAAAGTTATAAATTACTTCTAACTAGTTAAAGTTATATATTACTTCTAACTAGTTAAAGTTATATATTACTTCTAACTAGTTAAAGGTGCTGCGGTGTACTATGCACAGCAACCCGATGAACCACCTTAAAAAAAAAAGCAAAGTGAAAAAGGCCACAGGAAGTTTTCTACTTCATGAGTTTATTTATGTAATTCCCAAAATGATTGCAAAAATGAACGAGTTTGTGCTTGCCAGGGACTAGTGATGCTGTGGAGAGGTGTGCGGGAGGAGCAGGTAGATAAAGAGACTGAGGAGCCTTGACATGGCAGTCAGAGCTCTGTGTCCTGTGTGAATCAAGTGTCAGCATTTCTGCTGTGACCTCAATTATAATTCTGCAGTATTGGGGGGAACTACGTAAAGGGCATACAGAGTCTCCCTGAATTTTTATAAATCTGTAACTTTGTGAAATGTCTACAATATGTAATTACATCAAAATTAAAGTTCGATTAAATAGGTAAAAAATATTGGAAATTTAGAGCCAAAGAGGGAATGCTTATTATTTAGACATAAGATAATTCCTGGTAAGGTAAACAAAGATGGCAAACAGTTCATTTAAAAATCTAAAAGGTTTGATTGCGAACAGATGGCAGAACTTGTCAAAGTCGGAAGTCGCTAGTTAGCACATGTGCTGAACTCTAAAACTCACATTCTAAGGTTCTTACGCATCTGTCTGTAATCATTTTAGATTGTTCATGGAAACTTTTGCAGTCATCTCTAAGGGGCAGTGAAGGACCCGCATCAGCTTTTCCAGGCCTGGTCCCAACAATACTGACCTGCTGAGGAAAACCCATGGAGAAAGCTAATGCCAGCAAATTCCTGAATTCAAACTTAAAAGCTTTGAGACTTTAATTGAGAATAATATATTGCTCTCTGTACTTTTCCAGGCTATTCTTCTTTTTGTACTTTGTATCTTCTAACTTATAATAATATGCCAGTGTCTGTGGCACAGGTTGAAATGCCCAATTTAAATCTGCAAGAGTAAGTTCTGGCTGTTAGGGCATTTTGGGCTTTATGGTTTGCTGGGGTATGCCCAGCTGCTTCCTTTTATGCTACTATCTCAAGATCTGAAGAAGTGACCGGTATGAAACACTTCTGATATAGAATATTCAAGCTGTGTAACCCACTGGGAAAGCCTCAGCAACTGTAGTTCATGATGTCCTGGAGGACCTGCTAATAGGGACAAAGTTGAAGTGCAAAACAAGGTTCACCTGGGATAAAGAAGGCAGAAACTGGTCCATGTTTCCTATCGTCCGCTGCTGCTAACAGCTGGGAGACTGACAGAGCAGGCACCTGTGGATGCCGGGCGGTCAAGTCCAGCAGGCCTTCTGGAGACGGTGCCTAAGTACCACTGTTGGAGCCCTTTGCACGGACACCCCACAACTGTGATAGCCTTTGGCTTGGCTGGGATGTTCCAGTTTAATTTTATGGACCAGAAAGGGGCTCAAAGAAGAGAAAAATATTACTTTCTCTTCCAGGGTCTTTTTGTTTCAGCCCTGAACTATTTTTTAGAAGGTACCCGCAAACTGGCAGGAAGGGGAGCTGCTGCCTGACTGAACAGCAGGAGTCCTCCTCCAAGACCGCCTGCATCTTCCCCTGAGTGCAGCAGCAGGTCTACCACAGGCAAGAAGTAAGTAAAATCCCAGACCTTTGATTTGATGACTGACAAGGGAAATATCCAGGGAGCCACAGATTCTGGTGAGCTCATGACAGTGGAAACACTCAGAAAGTGACCTCGTTGGACTGTTAGTCAGCTCCTGGCTCTACCCAACTGTTCATGTCTGAGTCTGACCACGGAACTGACATAAGTCTAGGTCACTATCCACATTCTACACGGACAATGGGGAAGCAGGTACAGGACAGATCCAAATAGAACTGTGACTGATTAGCAAACCACAGCCTACAGAAAACAGTTCACTGCTTACAGCCTATACACAACTGGGCACATTGCCTGCTAAACCCCAAGTTTAAACAAATAAACAAGACCAGAAATCTCACCCTACTGCAAAAGCTTGGGAAGCTCAGGTCTCAGTCCAGAATGATCTGGCATATGACAAACCAGCAACATCTCAACCTTCAAGGGAAAGAAATACCAAAACCACAACAGTGAGGCAGAGGCTGGATCATTAGTTAAACATTTTAAGGAACTGAGTTTGAAAGTGCTTTTAAAAACAAGGACAAATGCTTTTGTAGGAGACAGACAGAGACAGAGTCCAGTAGACAGAAGATCTGAAATAAGAACTGTTTGGAAGGGCTAAATGGAAGCTTTTAGAATTAGCTGCCTTTGGTAAAGAAAATAGTGAATCAAAACCATTATCACGTCCATGGAGGAACTGCAGACATTCATGCCACCATCGAGGGTTTGAAAGAAGCAGGGCTGGTGGTTCCCACCACATCTCCCTTTAACCCTCCTATCTACCAGTGAAGAACAAAGATTGATTGTGAAGAATGACAGTGACTATTGAAAACTCTGTCAGGTAGTGGCTCCGATTGCAGCTGCTGTGCCAGATGTGGTGTCCTTAAGAAAATTAACACATCTGGTATGCAGCTATTGATCTAGCAAATACCTTCTCAGTACCTGTCCATAAGGACCACCAGAAGCAATCTGCTTTCAGCAGGCAAGGCCAGCAGTATATCTTTACGGTTTTACTCAAGGATATATTAACTCTCCTGCCTATGTCATCACTTAGACGGGATCTTCATTGTCTCTTCCTAAAAGTATATCATTGGTGCACTATTTTGATGACATTATGCTGATTGGACCAAGTGAGCAGGAGGTAGAAACCACTTTGGACTCATTGGTAACACAGATATGTATCAGAGGTTGGGAAATAAATTCAACCAAAATTCAAGGAGTGTCTATCTCAGTGAAATTCTTAAGATTCCAGTGGTGTAGGGCATGCAGAGATATTCCTTCTAAAGTGAACGGTAAGTTATTTTACCCGGCCCCTCCCTCCACCAAGAAAGAAGCACAATATTTTGTGGGTCTATTTGGATCCTAAAGCCACCATACTTCTCACTTGGATGTGTTACTCTGGCCATACACCAGATGACTGGGAAAGCTGCTAGCTTTGTGTGGGGCCGGAAACAGAAAGCTCTTCACTAGGTCGGTGGCGATACAGGCCGCTCTACCACTTGGACCATATGCTCTAGTAAAGCCAATGGTACCTGAGGTGTCAGCGGCAGACAGGGATGCTGTTTGGAGCCCCTGGAGGTGAACCACACAGAAGAGACCTTTGGGATTTTGGAGCAAGGCTCTACTATCATCTGCAGACAACTATTCTCCCTTTGGAAGACAGCTCTTGGCCTGCTATTGGGCCTAAGTGGAAACCGAATATTTGATTTTATATATATACATATATATATATATATACATGTGTATATATATGTATATATATATATATATGCGCCACCAAGCTACTATATGACCTGAAATGCTCATCATGAGCTGAGTGTTACTTGATCCGCCAAGTCATAAAGTGGAACTTACAAAGCAGCAATTTACTTCCCAATGGAATGGCATACACTTGATCAGGCCTCGGCAGGTCCTGAAGGCACAAGCAAGTTATAGGAAGAATTTGGCCAAGTGCCTGTGGTTTGTCCTCCCATTACAATGCTGTCTGCTGCCACGCATGGACTTATATCCTCATGGGTTGCTCCCTGTGGTCTGTTGACCAAGAAGACTCGGCCTGGCTTACTAATGGTCCTGCATATCGTGTAGGTACCATTCAGTAGACCACTGAAGCCTCACAGCCTCTTTCTGGGAGAACCCACAGATGCTGGCAAAGGAAAATCTTCACAGTGAGTAGAACTACAGGCAGTACACATTTTGTTTGAAAGGAGAAATAGCCAGATGTACGACTGTTCACTGGTTGTAGCCAAATGGATTGGTTGGATGGTCAGGGACTTGGAAAGATCACGAATGGAAAATTGGTGATAAAGACATCTGGGCAAGAAGTATATGGATAGATTTCTCCAAATGGGCAAAGGATGAAGAGACTTGTGTCCTTTGTGAATGCTCATTAAAAGGTGACCAGCAGAGAATGAGTTCAGAGTCAAGTACATAGGATGACCTGTTCTGTGGAGAGTCAGTCTCTTTCCCCAGTCATTCCTGTCACTGAGTGGCCATCCTGGCAGAGACAGGGCTCAACATCATGGACTTCCACTCACCGAGGCTGACCTGGCTACAGCTGCTGCTGAGTGCAAGATCTGCCAACAGCAGAGACCAACACCGAGCTCCAGATATGGCACCATTGCCCAGGGGGTTGGCAGACTGATTATACTGGATCACATTCTCTGTGGAAAGGACAATGCTTTACCCATGAGAAGATACTTATTCTGGGTTAAGGATTTGTCTTTCCTGCACATAATGCTTCTGCCAAAAGCACCATCCGTGGACTTACAGAGTGCCTTATCCACTGTCATGGTATTCCATACAGTATTGCTTCTGACCAAGCAACTTACTTCACAGCCAGAGAGCTGTGTGACAGCGGGCCCACGATCATGGAATCCATTGGTCTTACCATGTTCTCCATCATCCTGAAGCACCTGGTCTGATAGAAAGATGGGATGGCCTTTGAAGACCCAGTTACAGTGCCAACTAGGTGGCAGCAGCCTAGAGGGCGGGGATAGAATTCTTGGGAAGGAAGTATGTGCTTTCAATCAGCATCTAAAATATGGCACAGTTTGTTCTAGAGCCAGAATTCAAGGGTCCTGGAATCAAGGGGTGAAAGAGGGAATAGCTCCATTCACTATCACTCCTGGTGACCCTCTAGGAAAGGTTTTGCTTCCTGTTCTTGTGATCTTAAGTCCTGTTGGCCTGGGAGTTTTGGTTCCAGAGTGGGATGTGGTTCTGCCAGGAGCCAACAACTATTCCACTGAACTGGAAGCTCAGACTTCCCCCTGGTTATTTTGGGATTCCTACTGCCCTTAAACCAACAGGCTAAGAAAGGAATAGCAGTGTTAGGAGGGTGACAGATCCAGATTACCTTGGGGAAATTGGATTGCCTCTCCACAATGGATGACGTAAGAAGGATTATGGCTGGAGTGCAGGAGATCCCTTAGGGCGTCTCTTGGTGCTACCATGTCCTGTGGTTAAAGTCAATGGGAAACGATAACAGCCTAATCCAAGCAGGGTGACAAAGGACACAGACCCATCAGGAATGAGGTATGGGCCACTCCTCCAGGAAAAGAGCCAAGACCTGCTGAGGGGCTTGCAGAGGGTGGAGGAAATACAGAACGGGCAGTAGAGGAAGGAAGTTATAAATGCCTGGTAAGGCCTCGTGACCAGTCGTTGGAATGACGATTATAACTGCCATGAGTATTTGTTATATTTTGTTAAGAATGTGTTTGTACAAATATTCGTGTTTTCTGTCCTCAATTTCTTTGTCACATGATGTAACAATTAAAAGAATGCCAATGGTTATCATATTTAAGTTTGAGATACTAAAAGAATGTCCCTTAAGGGACATTGTCACTTATTCTAAGTTTATAAATGCATTTGTGATTTTATGAGGGACAGTTATATCATGGTGGGTATAATTATGACCTGGTTAAATATATAATGCATTTTAAGTGTATTATCATGTTCAGGTGTTATTTTTATCTGGTTATTGTTTTCATTTAGAAATTAACCATGTGATGGCTATTCTTGGTTGTCAACTTGGCTTTGTCTGGAATTAGGGAATGAGGGATTTTTGCCTAATTTGAAGTAAAAAGACCCACTTCTAATACATATCTTTGAGGTAGGAAGACAGACTTTTAATCCAGATCTATTCTGGGCCACACCTTCTGCTGGAATTCTATAGAAGAACATGGAAGAAGGAAGCTTTTGTTCTTTGCCTGCTTGGCCTCGCCTTTCCTTCCTTCACTGGCCTTAGAGCCGACTTCTTTAGGATTCCATCATATACTGAAGACCAGCGAGACATCCAGTCTTATGGACTGGGCAACTACAGGATTCTTGGACCTTCTATTTACAGCCAGCCATTGTTGGACTAGCTAGGCTGCAGCCTGCACCTGCAAGTAATTCCAATAAATCCCCCCACATAGGTATACATACATACATACATACATACATACATACATACATGTGTGTGTCTGTGTATATACATATACACATGTGTGTATACATACATATTTACATAGGTCATCTGCCATGTGGCTACATAGCCAGTATGAAAAGGTTAGCCTGAGTTACATTAGGAATAGGGACTGGGAAGGTAAAGTCAGCTCCAGTTAGCACTTACAGAATCCCCACCCAGCAACACAGGCCACTCCTACTAGTGCACACCCAATTCTTTCATGAAGATACAAAATATGGAAGATCATCAGAAGCTAGTGAAGGATAAGGTACTTACTATGCATGCGTGAGGATCTGAGTTTAATCCTAGCAGCCACATACAAAGATGGGCATAATAACATGTGATTGTGACCCCAGTCCTCAGGAGGCAAGGGGGGGGGTCCCTGGAATTTTCAGTTTAGTCATATTAGCAAATTGACAGGCTCCAAGTTCAGTGAGAAAACAAGGCAGAGAATAATTAAGAAACGCACCTGATGATGACTTCCAGGTTGCCCACATATACAAACGTGTCCACATACAAGTATACACATGCACATACACATGCCCACATACACACAAATACAAACACACTCCCATGCCCACATATATATACACACACATGTACACACAAATGCACACATACATACACATATACAAATATACACACATTCACCCACATACAAACACACACACACACATGTATACAAAGATATTCAAGATACAAAATAGTAAATATTAAAGACTGAAGTCCTGGGAGCTGGAGAGATGGTTCAGTGGTTAAGAGCACTGACTGCTCTTCCAGAGGTCCTGAGTTCAAATCCCAGCAACTGCATGGTGGTGCTTACAGCCATCTGTAATGAGATCTGATGCCCTCTTCTGGTGTGTCTGAAGACAGCTACAGTGTACTTGTATATAATGAATGAATAAATAAATCTTTTAGAAGAAGACTGAAGTCCTACAAACCACATCTCTGTGACCACAGTGAATAAAGCCAACAGCCGCCTCAGAAAGCTGCTGTGCAGATTTGCAGACAGAGATAGAAGCACACTTCTAAGGAATACATTGGTCAAAGTAAAGACTTTAAATGTCAAAACTATGGGATAACCTTAAATTGGTACTTATGAGACAATTATAACATTAAATACTAATGTTATTTTAAAGAGAAACCAATATCGAGCTTCTGTCTTATATAAATAGAAAAAGAAAATAAGCCAGGACCAGGCAAAAGGAAGCACTGAAGACCATAAAATAATAAAACCAAAAACTGCAGATCAATGATACAGAAGCTGATTCTTGATAATGATCAACAACACAGTGGACTGACAAGCACCCATCGAGAGAGAGAGAGAGAGAGAGAGAGAGACAGAGACAGAGACAGAGACAGAGAGAGACAGAGAGAGAGAGAGAGAGCGTGCGTGCGTGCGAGCGCGCGTGCGTGCGTGTGTGCGTGTGTGTGTGTGTGCGTGCGTGCGCGCGCTGTTACAGTGACTCTGGGCCAAGGATA
Organism: Rattus norvegicus; assembly: GCF_021556685.1. Taxonomy (NCBI): domain Eukaryota; kingdom Metazoa; phylum Chordata; class Mammalia; order Rodentia; family Muridae; genus Rattus; species Rattus norvegicus. Next base: position 58,313,068 of record NC_141550.1, read on the forward strand.
CACATGTGAAGAGCTCTGAAGTGTCCTGAGAATAGAACTGAAAGCATACACTACTAAAACACCCCAATAACATCAGTCACCTGAAAATTCCTATTATTATTTTTAAAATTAATTTTATCTCCCATCTAGCAAGACCCTGGACACTAGTCCTAGCACCATAGAAGAGTTAAATTTCTAGAGCATTCCTCCAACAAAGCTCCATGCTAAGATTATCCTTCTAGCAAACTTTATCACACATTTCAAGAAAATGTATCAAATTTACCTTTTATTTTGCAGATAAAATTTTTGTAAGACACATTTTATAACCCATTCTAGGATCCCACTATTTTTCTGATACCAAAAGCCAAGTAACTGGTCAAAAAGAAGGCTACAAACCATTATCCTGACTAAACACAGACTCAAAAGATCCCACAGAATATTGCCTGTAAACTCAATAATGTACAAAATGACCAAGTTGGGCTTTCCAGAAAAATCAGGGTAGTTTCAATACCTGAACACTCATTGTACAGCCACCATCTCAATGGGCTAAAGACACAAAACAACCTCGTAATTTTAACTCACATGAAACACAGTAATGAAAAAAATCACTCCTTATGATGTAAACTCTGAACAAAATAGAAATTCTAGCAATGAAGACAACTTTGGGAAGAAAAAAGAAAAGCAATGGAACGTAGTTCCCAGTTTGAGAGCATCCTTTAAACTACACAGTTAAGTTTATGCAGGGCTGGCAAAGGCTGTACTGAACAACATAATTGAACAGAGCACAGAAACAGTTTCACCCAAAATAAAGATGATTAATTACTGAAAAAACAAAGCCAGTTTAATACAGAAAGTCAGTCTTTCCAAAAAAGTGTTGAAACAACCAGACATCAATATCAAACACAAAATGACCCGTGACTTCACATCTTAAAAAAATCTCAACTAAATGAGCCCTTATATGACACCAAAAACATGGACCATAAAAAGAAAAACTTAGTGATTCAGCCTTAACAGTTAAAATGTCTGTCCTGGGAAAGACCAGGTCAAGAGAATGAGAAGATAAGATGAGGGCAGAAGTATTATTAAGGGCTGGTGTACTGCTCAGGGCCAGCAAGGTGCTCATGAGGCAGGCGCTGAGACCCTGTTGTCAGTCCTCAGCTTCAGAAAGCCATGTATTTACAACTGTTTATATGCAACTTAGATGTATTTACAACTCAAATATGTACTAAAACTACCCAGAACATACACAAGGTTCACGGAGTAGGACAGATGCTAAGTAACCACCAAGCACGCTCAACTTCATATCCATTAAGGAAATACAAGTCAAACCACACTCACCATGAATACACACATTGAAGGACAGACAAAAGTGGAAACCATTGCAGGGCTAGGGGCATCAGTCAGTGACCAAGCACAACCGAGCATGTGCAAGAGCACAGAGCACAGCAGTCGCACATACAACAACAAAACCAAACAGCAAAGTGCTGCGGGGAAACTGCTCTTCTCTGAGAGACCGGACAGCCACTCTGCTGAACAGAGTGTGGTCTCCTACAACAGCAAGCATACTTGGTCTATGCTGCAGCAGCCCTACCTCTGCACATCTACTCTACAGAACTGCACGTGTGCTCTCGGCCTCCCGAGTCCTGCACATTAGTGTCCAGAGGCTTTACACAGCTCTACAAAGGAGACCCAATGCATACATCCTCCATGCAACAGGATGCATCTGGCACATCATCTGTGATATTATTCAAAAGAAGGGAAAACACACTGATGCTTAGTGAAAGATGCCAGATGCCACACAGTTTCCCATTTTAGATGGTTCCATTTTTATGACATCCCCCGAGAAGAGAAACCGAAGAACCAAGAGTCTGGACCATGACAGCAGTATGTAAGTGGGAGGAGGATGTATGTAACTAGGAGTCACACTTCTGAGTTTTTGATGCAACTTTTTCCTGACTCTGTGTGTGTTAAAGTGTATAGGGCTATATATCAACAATAAAAATTAGATTAATTTTTAAAATGATTCTTGAGTTAGTGCTTAGAAAAATGAGAAAACTCAAAATTTTAATTATAGGTTCTAATTCTATAAGTGGAGATGTCGAATTATAGTGTGTAATTTTAAAAAAAATCAGTATCTTGACACCACTTGATAGTTATATTCTGCAATAGATTTTATTTAATTAATAAACAAAAGTGAAACCAAACTTGTGTTCACATGTGTGATCTTAGCACTCTGGGAGACTGAGGTAGGAAGATGGCTGCCAAGTTAGAGACCAGCCAGAGCTATATGGTCAGTTCAGGGAGACTGTGGGTTGTATAATGAAACCCTGTTTCAAGAACATGAAACAAACAAACAAACAAACAAACAAACAAACAAACAAACAGTAAATGGAACAGAACCTAGAAAATCTGTGGGTAGTATTAGACTAAGAAATAAGGAGGCCACAGGTAAGAGTGAAAGCCAGCAAGGAAGAAACAATACGTGCCTAAAAGACTAATACATATATAATGTACCAACATGTGCAGGTTACTAATTTTTACCTCAAGTATAGGAAAACATCAGGAGTCTCCAATCTTAACTGCTACAAAACTAGGGTTTTACCTCCTAGTGTTGCTAGAGTCTGAATGACAAGATACAGAAAACGTTCAGCCCTGTGCCCAGCATACGGCAGCTTCTCAGTACGTTATGGCTGCTGTAATGGATCTTAAGAAGACACAGTAATTGTTTGTGGAGACTATTACCCTTACTACATGTAGAATTTGGAGATCATAGTCTGAAACATTCTGACCTCAAATTAATTCACTCAATTCTAAGAGCAAGGTCAAGTGGACTGACAGTTACAGGAATGACTTAATTAACCAACTCATCCATTCTCATGCTTGTTATTTGACAGCTTACAATGAACCTGGAATTCTGCTAGGTGCTAGAACCTGACATTGCAAAGACTTTATCATTAACCTCAAGGGGCAGCTTAAAGGAGAGAGTATTGTTAAATGAAAGAGACAGACAGTTATTATTATGGGAGCTGCAACAGGATGCCATTGGACTGCAAGATATTACGTGATCACTTTCTTGTTGCTATGTCCCAAAGGGTTGACTTGACAGACATTGGCGTCTGATGTGGTAGCAATGGTGACGAACAGCAGTTAAGCTCTGTGTGTTCCCAGATACCCATGTTTCTTTGCTACTCTTTCTTTTGTTAGCTAAAAGAATTAGGATAAACTTCCTGCCTAGATACAAGCAGTTTACCATTATTTTTTTTTAAATACACAGATTAGTTAAATAAAATACCAGATGTCTCAAATCACATTAAAGTCCTATGGCTGTGCAGAGGTTAGCAGCATAAGCTCTAACTTCAGAAGAGTTGGCTTCATCACTGCTCACACAACAGTGACTCTGGAACAGTCCACTGATCTGTATGGATTCCTTCCTCTACAAAGCAGGGAGTTTACCTGCCTTAATATGTAAGTCAGACACAGGTTAGAGCATTGGCACACGGAACACAAAGCACACAATAACAGTACACTATAATTATCAACATCCAGCTGTGATGTGTAGATTGTGGTGAAATTTTACGTGTATGTATGTGTGTAATCTATATAATAATGCTTTCCAAAGGTGTCTACATTCTAATGTTCCAATTGCACAAAAATCTTTAGTGACAAAATAGATGTGTAGATGTGATTAAGGTTATGGACCTTGAGACAGGGAGATTTTTCTGGGTTATGTGCGAAGTTGGTTACTAGTTGCAAGCTCTTAACAGTGGAAGAGGGGACAGAAGTGAAATGTGAAATGAGAGCAGGAATGTCCAACGTGAGGGGTACTTGATTGTTCTGCTGGATCCAAAATGGAGAAAAGGGTGATAGTTGTTAATTATCAAGTTAAAAGACTCTGAGCTCTCCCAGGAGATAAGCGTCTGGCCACACCCCTGGGGAATTATCTTGATTGCTTTAATTGGAGTGGGAAAGCTGTCCACTCTGGGCAGTACCATTCCCTTGGCTGCAATCCTGGACCGTATATGCTCCCAACTATGGATGTGATGTGACTAGCTGCTTTAGGCTCCTGTTACCTCAGCTTCCCAGCCTTGACAGGATGGATGTACCTTGAACTCTGAGACAGAATAAACTTTCTCCACTAAGTTGCATTTGTCAGAGTATTTTATCACAACAACAGGAGAAGAATCCACAGCATGGGTCATGAGCCAAGGAATGCAAAGTACTCTCTGGAAGGCAGAGCAGGCCTGAGCCAGAAAGGAAATAAAGTCCTTTTACAACCAAAAGGAGGGCATTTCTGCCAACATCGCAGGAGAGAGAAAAAGAAAGGTCTTCACCATGAACTTCCAGAGGAAGTACGTGTAGATTTTATCCTACCGAGACTGTAATGGCTTGAGGTGATTGACTTGTGTAGTTTAAACCATCAAATGTGTGGTAATTTGTCCTGGCAGCATAGAGAACACACGATGGATTAAACACTGTTAGAGCAGGAAGGTAGGAATGAGGAGAACAACTATTTGTTTGGTAGCTACAGGGAAGGTTTCACCTTGTTCCTATTTTGCTACTTTAGTTTTTCCAGACACAGAATTTGAAAACCAGTGATTAGTGGTTCTTGAAGGCCACAGAAAATACAGAATGGCACTTGACATGGTAACTGCTCTTAAGATGTTTCTTTATGGCCGGTCAATAATGGATGATCCAACCACCTACTCATTGCGAGCTCCCTTTATGAAAGGTATATTTAATGTGCGCACTTCCTGTTGGATTGAGTAAAAAGAGAAGGTAAAATGCTTTGGTACTACAGAGACGTGGCTTGACTCTTGGTCTTCCAACTAGTTAATGATAAAATGGTCAAGCAGACCCACTGTAAGAACAGAAGTAATAATGCACAGAGCAAAGTGACTGATGATACAGCTGTTGAGAATACCCAACATTGGAACTGAATGTCTATACCTCACAGACTTCCCAGTTCTTCAATGTTTTAGGTAAATGATGTGTTTCTTACAATCCAGCCAGACCTGATACAAAGTCCTAAGGAAAGTAAGAAAAGCTTGACTTACGTTGACTCCCAATTTCATGTCTTTTGAGACCACCCTAAATGTGGAAGGAGACCAGGAAGAGTCAAAGGCCACAGGTCTGAGAACAACTGATCCCCAAACAGGATATATATTCTATAAGCTGAATTGGTAGTTTTCAGCATTCTCCTTCTATCCTATTAACAGTTTATCTAAAAAGTTGAAAATTTAACTTTTGTCAGAGAAACAGAACCTAAGAAAAAACATTCTATACTTTATTTTGAGCAGCATGTTTAAAGGCCTTTAGTTAGAAACTTTTTAGGGTTTTTGTCTACTCTTTAATCAGCTTCCTGTCATCAGGGCACACATTAACAAGCACTATAGAGAATATGACATTACCATTACTCGTTACCACAGGCTAAACTACAGGCTTCTATGACTTTTACAGAGGATCCCATTACCTTTTGTTTTCTGGTTCAGAAACCACTTTAGTATCTTATGTTGCATTCAGATGTTCTGTTCACAATCCACTCCGATATCCTCTAACTCAAACCTTTTAGACCATGTCAAGCTGCTTCAAGACTTTGTGCTATGAGTCTGACATTTGCACTGGACGCTTATTTTGTAGCAAGATCCACTGAATCTCTCTAATGAGAAGACTGACACTTCACATTCTAAGAGAGGAATTCGGGAAGCTGTGCTATGCTCTGGACCATGCATCCAATGTCCCCATCTCTCATTATTGCTGATCCTAAGAGCTTGGTTATCTGGCTGGCTAAGATGTCTGTCAGCTTTCCTCAAACTACTTATGATGGGTTTCTTTTTAATTAATTAGTAGTGGAATAGTAGAAGTTCTTTTAGATATGAAAATACCTTTTTCTTACTAAATTTTTTTCCCAGTTTACCCCATTTTGGTTCTTGATTGAATTATCACCATTGTATCTGCCTATTTATTTTTTACTTATTAAGATGTAATTAGAATTCTACCATAAAAAGCTGTGCATTTCTCCTATTTTTATTTAGTTTTTCTATCACATGGATGCATTCATATTTCCAGTGTTGTTATATTCCTGCAAATAACGAAATGCCTTCAGACTGGGTCCAAGTTCCTTTGATAAGCCTATATATCATCTGTTCAATGAACGCCACTGCCTTTTCAGCAGAGCTGGGAACCGGAGGTATAGTGATGTCTATGTATACCTCAGCTGAGTTTCCACATTCATCTTAACAAGGATTCTGGAACGTAAGTTCACACTAATGATAATTACAATTCCAACTGACCCTAGGCTTCTCACAGTAACGTTCACTATGCACAGGTGTAGTTAATTTTAAGGTAATATTATCTGTTTGAAGACTGGAAGCCATCAGTAAGCTCTTCCTCCATCAGACACAGTACCAGGAGGACAAGCAGAGTCCTCTTCATGAAGACCATTTGGCTCCAGGCTCTCAGTGTTGGCTATATTTGTTACACACAGTAGGCTCTTAGAACTGTGTCCAGTAAAGTCTTATTATCGTGGATCATAAGAACAGGGTGTTAAATGATTTTTTCACATTAAAGAAGTTTTTGTAGCTCTGACCTCATAGTAAATGTAAATATCTACATTTTAAGAAACTTCTTGTAGAAAACTCTTATAGTCACTATTCTGAGACATTTTAAAATATTAAGAACTGACCATGATGATAAAGCTATTTTACATCATTAAGTTGGATTTTATATACAGTTTTGATATTAAAAGTGCAAGCGTCTTGAAGTTCAGAGGTCTGACTGACACAGTATCACTCTTGGGCAGATTACAGGGTACTGTGAGATGAATATGCCATATCACACTTTCTTTCCCACGGTAAAATGTAAAGACCACAGCATTTCATTGCCTTGACATTGTTTGTTTTTAATAATGAACACGTCACAGTTATTTATAACAAAGTCTTTCCTACAGTTAGTCCTTCAGTTTGACTGCAATGGAGACTGTGTTCTGATACAATGGTCTCTTAGTGGCAGTGCGTTAGGATTTCAGTAGTGATTCCACTTCCCACGGTAGTCTGGACCTCAGCCTCTCATCTGTGCCTGTTAATCTCATGTCCGAGTCTCTCACCCCGCTTGCTGTCACTGACCATTCCTGTGCCGGTTTTCTGCTCATGGAGACATTTTCACATAGTTAACTCATGGCAAGGGAGCATGGCCTCCTGCCTAGAAATGCTCGAGTGTCTTCCCTTTGCTGGCCCTCACATCTACAAGAAACTAGAAATCCAGAAGACTTCACGGAGCACCTGGCTTTCTCCAGCTCCTGTGGGCACCCTGCATCTCCTTCCCCTTGTCAGCAAAGCACACTAATCTCTAACACCAACACCGCAGTGGGGTCGAATCATGTCCTCTTGAAGTTAGGGACCTGAGAGCTGCCACAGGGGAAGAGCACTCAGCCAGTGCCACAGGCGGCGCTGATGAAGGAAAGAGCAAGAGCGCAGCTGCAGTGCCTGCTCAGCAGGGTGGATGCTGCTCTGTAAAGCAAGCTCCTTTTGTGGTGACTCAAATTCTGTGGATGTTTCAGAAACAGGGTGATTAGATCAGCCACATCCAAACTGACAGACTAACACTTCAAATTTCAGTCCTAAGAACAGTTTTGCAGAGCCCCCCAGTCAGTTCAAGGATAGGAATCTTACTGCATCTGAAGCTCATTGCCTAAACTGTTTAGTAATAACCAACCGGATGCATCATAGGACGCGACCAGCCTTGTGTGTCAGCCTTGTGTGTAGGACCAGGAAGGGTTTGCTAAGGATTGTCAGTGCCGTGCTGAGAAGTCTGGGCTGCCCCCATCAGTGGATGATGCTCACCCCTGCTCTGCACCTCCCTCCTATGGGTGCCAGAACTCTTGTCACGGCAAAGCAGAGTGGTGATAAGACAGTGCCTACACTACCGTGTGGCTGCACTGTCTATCAAAGGGACTCAGAATTGTATTTTCAATGTGTTTTTGGCTTTCACTTGGGCAAGGCTGTCTAAAGCATGATGGAATATACATAAATCTTTAATTTTTGAAATTAAGTGAGGTAAAGCCCAGCATTCTCACTTTATATATATATTTGAAATATAGTTTATTACATAACTGGGAATTACTTTGTTTCTAGAAATTTTAAGTAATTTTCAGTGCTTGAGAATATTATCTATTATTATGTATAACATGGTGCACACTAACAGTGGGTCAATAGTAGTTATATAGGATGAATGTATAACTCTCTCTGCATCCTCTGACTTAAGTATCAAATTGATTATAGGACTGTGTTGAATATATATTGCTAGGCAGCTTATATACTACAAATGAAAATTACTGATAATATATCTCTAGGCTGCCTTGCTAATTTCATGTATCCATATTTGTAGTGTGTTTGCTTCAGTCTTCACGTATAACTGAGGGAACAGCAGGAAGAGGAAGTGTGGCTGCACAGCTGTCCACACCTCTCCTTACTATCTCCTTCTCTGTCTTCGTTATCTTGGTATTAGTCAAGGTTCTTCTCATACAAGGACTTATTAGAGCGCCTAACAGGCTGTGGCTCAGCTAGTCCAGCCATGGCTGTCTACTAACGAAAAGTCCAAGAATCAGCAGTTGTTCAGTCCGTGAGGCTGGATATCTCAGTGGTCTTCAGTGTATGCTGGAATCCCAAAGGAGGCTCTAATGCCAGGGAGAGAACTGGCTCTCCAATGACAGGGAGAACAAGCAGGCAGACAGCAAAACCTTCTTTCTTCCCTGTCCTTTATATAGGCTGCTAGCAGGTGTGGCAAGGATTAAAGGTAACTCTTCCCAAAAGATCTGGATTAAAAGTGTTTCTTCTTGCTTCAAATGATTTAATTAAGGACAAAAAAGTCTCTCAAAGGAGTATTCAGCTGCTTGGGTTTTAGTTAATTCCAGATGTAGTCAAGTTGACCACCAAGAACAGCCACCATAATCCTCTTCTGTTCAGACATCTTCTTGTACTTCATGTAGAGGAGGTTCCTCTATCTGAAAAAATGCCCTCAGCTCCTAAGTCACTGTCTCTGGAGCTAGAGCTCTATGCTAACAATGGCCGGTATTTAAGACGTGAGCTACACCCTGCTTGCCTCCAGAATGGTTTCTAACAGGCAGCTGTCACTCAGTCTGGGTTCTTCTTACAGACACAGTCTCAAGTATTTGTCTGTCACTGTTCCTGTCTTGAGTTTTTCTAATTTGACTTTGATGTTTTGTGGTATAGGCTTCTCTGGGCTTATTCTATTCAGGATATAGCTTTATATCTTTTGCCAAATATTAGAATGTTTGAGCCATTTCTTTGAACATTTTTCCAGCCTCACCCTTTCTCCTCTTTTGCTGGAGAGATGACACCATAAACATCAAATCCAAAGGCCCACAGACACTCTCTCTGCTCCTTCTCCCCACTTTCCAGATAGCTGAGCTGTTTGTCCTACCTACACTCTCATCTATGTTTCCTACTCTTCCTTCTGCTACTTTTTCCTGTGTTCTAGCTGCCATATTTTCAATTATAACCCTTCATTTAGTGCTTCTTTCTAGTCTCGTTGATCTGACTGGGTGGGGCTGTCTTGGTTTGGTGTCCAGCCATGTTCATAACTGTAGGTTGTTACTATGCTGGCTTAAATTCCTGGTCAGAAAGTCTAACACCAGTGTCACTAAGTTCTGGGTTGTCTACTGCTTTTCTATTCAAATTACAAGTTCCTCCTTGATGGCCACAGCCATTTTTAAAGGAAACACGGATGCCTTTAGTTATCATTTAAGGAGACGGACAGTAGCTCTTATTTAAGCAGTAGAGAGGCAAAGGGAAATGCCTTCTAGATCCCTCGCTCAGCATCTGTTCCCTGATGGGAAGATGGCTTCTCGGAAGAGGGCTGATCCTTACTGCAAGGCAAGGATGAAGTCAGGCTTCTCTGCACTAGGCTTCACTCTGGGTAGGAAGGTTTCACTCCTGTCTCCAAGAAGCTTCTACTGAACACTTGTCTGAGTGAATGCTCTTGTAATCTTGACTTTCCAGGAGGCTCCTCTACTCTGATACTCAGCAGGACAGCGGAAAGCTTTGTAGCCACTTGCTCTCCTCTCCCACACTGTGGGACAGGATTGAGAGGCCTCTCTTCACTGAGAATAGGAGGCAGCTTTCTACGGAGGAAACTAGCTTTCTCTGTGGTATTTAGCTACAGTTGAATAGTTACTGTCTAAACGTTTGCTGTCTCTCAAGGCTGTTGCTTTCCTAAATGTAGGCTGAGGAGAGCTTGAGCTATTGTGTCATGTGCAGACCTGCTGAGGTTTTGGATGCTGGTTTCCCTAGCACACAGTCTTATCTAGGAGAGAGAAACAGTGAACGGAGAACCCAGGGACTCCACTGCCCTGACTTTATCTGGCTTCTTTATGTATTACACACACACACACACACACACACACACACACACACACACACACACACACACACACACATGCAATGCACAGAAATGCACACACGTACACACAGACACACAGTCCTTAGCAGGAAGAACAGGGAAAATGTCTTCCAGCCTTCTAAACAGAGATCTCTCTACAGTTTAAAAAGACAGTTGATTATCTTACTTTACTTGGTCTGTGATATTTTACACATGGGCTAAAAATACTTAGTATTTTTAAGCAGCTGCATTTTATTCATGTTTAAGGAAAGGTAAGCACTGTAGAGGAAGCTTGTACATAGCTCATATTGTGTAAGTGTGTTACAAGGGTCACACAGAATGTCACGTAATTAAAGATGAATACAGCAATTTAAACAATGTCCAAACAGTGCCATATAAGAAGGACAAAGAACTAAAGCTTTCAAAATGAAAGGAAAAGCAAAGAAAGGCAAACACATTTTTCTTGAGGTCAATATGTCAGAATTTTGAAAGAAACTGTCCTAAGGTATTGATTACAGACACTTCTTGAGCACATGCTGTGTACTGGGCATCAGTGGACAGATGTAGATCTCAGATTGCCACAGTCCCTACCTTTCACACGTTGTTTGGTGGGACAGATGATCAATAATCCAATCCCAAAGCAGCTATGCACACTGGTGTGTGCTACATGTCCACTGGATGAGGGAGCTGAGGTTTAAGAGTAGGCGACAGAAGAGGGAAAGGAGGTGTTGCAGGCAGAGGGAGCAGGGCATGGGAGGGCCAGAGGGAAGAGAAGAAGAAAGGACAAGGGTGCTACAAGGTCCAGTCGGGAGGGGTGGCTATAACATGCTAGCATCTGCACTCAAATCCATAGGCAACCAGGAGCTGCAGGATCTCTTCTAGGAAGACACTCATGCCCTGGGTGACAAGGCCCCACACGAAACATGGCTCTCCTACTTTTCGGTTTCAAGCAAAGGTCATAGTTGTTAAGGAATTTTTACTATAGGGGTTTAAGTTCTTGGTTGGAAAATCTAACATCATTGTCATTTTAGTGCAGGTGTGTTTGAACTCTGAGTGGCTATGATCTTTTTGGAACAGTGAAAACTGATAGGAAAATGCCGTCCACTATACATGTCTACTTCTGACTTCTGTCTGTAAACTACAGATAAAAAACATTTTCTTTCCACCCAGATAATTTTTATGGCACAAGTTAATAACAAATGCAAGCAATTCAAGAAAGCGAAGGTAGCGAAGATGTCACCGAACTGAACGGCGTGCAAGTACGGGGGGACCTGGATTCAGACCCTCAGCTCCCATACATGAGCTGCATGCCATGGCAGATCTGCACTGAATCCCAGCACTCAGTGGGCAAGAAGTGGGCAGACTGGAAGGACCCGAGCTCCCTGGTCTGTCAGCCCCACCCACCAGCAAGCTCTAGCTTTGGTGAGACCTTGTCCTGAATGATAGGCTGGGGAGACTAAAGGAAGATGCCAGATACCCATTCTGTCTTCCACAGGCATGCTACACCCTTGTGTATCTGCACATACATGAACACATAAACATGATCACATACATGAAAAACAAAGGAACAGAGCTTCATCACGCTAACTTCAACCAGACTGAGGGGAATGATCACCTACCACTCACGTTCCTTCAAATGTCAGCAACAGAGGGAGATGGGCTCACCGTCTCTGACTCCCGATCACATTGTTCAAAGCGTCCTATGAGTAAGTGCTCACCTTGAAACCCCACAGGGAAGTCTACACTTCTTCCCCTGTCTATTCCGTCCTCCCTGCCTGTGCTGCTGTCTTCTTGCCCAGTGTCAGACTGTCTGTCTTCCTGCACCTCCCTCTGCAGACACAAACACACGTGCTCCTAATGATTTTACCATCTTTACATGCTAGGAAATTTCATTACCACTCAGGCTTTATTGCCTTTAATCTCTTTCTGCTTCTTAGCCTCTGGCTGTTTCTATCACAACAGGACAAAGATTACAGTGATACCCTAAGGCTATCTTACATTGCTGATATGAAGTGACAGAAAGATACTTGACTATTATGTTATTTCCCAAACTCCACATCTCTGGTCTAATTATAAGAAAAATCAGACTCCAACCGAGGATTTTCTACAAGACACTTGATGAGTTCTACTTAACACTGTCAGTCATGGGAAAAAAAGGATGACTGAGATCCTCTTCTATGACAGAGGAGATGAAGGGACACAGACAACATGCAAGGTGACACATGGAAGGACTCTGGGAATAGCAGTAAAACTCAAAGTCTAAAGGTAAGTGAGACTCTTCTGCTTCGTGGAAGTGACAGTCTTGATGCACTGTGGCGTCTTCTAGCACCCCACCATTGAAGTCTGTAATTTTCCATTATTCATGCACACCTAATCTTACTTTCTAGCTCTTAGCAATATATGAGGATTACTGTAAACCAGTTTACTATTTAGTTGGTTTGTTTTGCAATATTGGGAATTGAACCTAGGGCCTCACACACCCAAATCCTCTACCATTATCCCGAGAACTTTACTTTATTCAGAAATCTTAGAAGATTACCCATTCTTTTTTTGGATATTTTATGTACTTACATTTCAAATGTTATCCCCTTTCCCCCACTCCCATTCCCTCTCCCTCTGCTTTTATAAAGATGCTCCCTCTCCCATTCCACCTCAACATACTGGCATTCTCCAACACTGGGGAAATAAGCCTTCATAGGACCGAGGGCTTTTCCTCTTATTAATTCTGGACAATGCCATCCTATGTTACATATAGGGCTTGAGCCATGGATCCCTCCATGTGTACTCACTGGATGGTGGTTTAGTCACTGGAAAGTCTGGGGGAGTCTAGTTGGTTGATATTGTTGTTCTTCCTAGGGGTTGCAAATCCCTTCAGCTCCTTCAGTCCTTTCTCTAACTCCTACATTGGGGACCCTGTGCTCAGTCCATTGATTAGCTGCAAGCATTCTCATCTGTATCAGTAAGGCTCTAGCACAGTCTCTCAGGAGACATCGATATCAGACTCCTGTCAGCAAGCACTTCTTGGCATCAGCAATAGTGACTGGGTTTGGTGGTTGCATATGGGATGGATCCCCAGGTGGGGCAGTCTCTGGATGTCCTTTTCTTCAGACCCTGTTCCACTCTTTGTCCCATATTTTCTCCTGTATTTTGATCCCCCTTTTAAGAAGGACTGATGCATCCACATTTTGGTCATCCTTCTTTCTGAGCTTCATGTGGTCTGTGGATTGTATCATTGGGTAATCCAAGCTTTTGGGCTAATATCCACTTATCACTGAGTGCATACCATATGGGCTTTTTGCGATTGGGTTACCTCACTCAGGATGATAGTTTCTAGTTCCATCCATTTGCCTAAGAATTTAATATAGTCATTGTTTTTAATAGCTGAGTAGTACTCCATTGTGTAGATGTACCACATTTTCTGTATCCATTCCTCTCTGTTGAAGAACATCTGGGTTCTTTCCATCTTCTGGCTATTATAAATAAAGCTGTTATGAGCATAGTGGAGCATGTGTCCTTGTTATATGTTGGAGCGTCTTTTGGGTTATAGCTGGGTCCCCAGGAAATGCAATATCTGATTTTCTGAGGAACAGTAAGACATATTTCCACAGTGGTTGTATCAGCTTGCAATCCCACCAACAATGGAGGAGTGTTCCTCTTTCTCCACATCCTCGCCAGCGTCTGCTGTCACCTGAGTTTTTGATCTTAATCATTCTGACTGGTGTGAGGTGGAATCTCAGGGCTGTTTTGATCTGCATTCCCCTGATAACTAAGGATGTTGAGCATTTCTTTAGGTACTTCTCAGCTATTCGGTATTCCTTAGCTGAGAAATCTTTGTTTAGCTTTGTACCCCATTTTTAAATAGGATTATTTGATTCTCTGGAGTCTAACTTCTCGAGTTATTTATATGTATTAGATAATATCCCTCTATCGGAAGTAAGATTGGTAAAGATCTTTTCCCAATCTGCTGGTTGCTGTTTTGTCCTAATGACAGTGTCCTTTGCCTTACAGAAGCTTTGCAGTTTTATGAGGTCCCATTTCTCAATTCCTGATCTTGGTGTTCAGTTAAAGAAAATTTCCCCTGTACCTATGTGTTTGAGGCTTTCCCCCACTTTCTCTCCTATTAGTTTGAGTGTATCTGGATTTATGAGGAGATCCTTGATCCACTTGAACTTGGGCTTTGTACAAGGAGATAAGAATGGGTAGATTTGTCATCTTCTACATGCTGACCTCCAGTGGAACCAACACCATTTGTTGAAAGTGCTGTTGTTTTTCCACTTAGCTCCTTTGTCAAAGATCAAGCGACCATAGATGTGTGTTCATTTCTGGGTCTTCAGTTCTATTTCATTTATCTACCAGCTGGTCTCTATATGAATACCATGCAGTTTTTTTTATCACCATTGCTATTTAATACAGCTTGAAATCAGGAATGGTGATTCCCCAAGAAGTTCTCTTATTGTTGAGAATAGTTTTATCTATTTTGGTTTTTTTTTTTTGTTATACCAAATGAATTTGCAAATTGCTCTTTCTAATTCTATGAAGAATTGAGTTGAAATTTTGATGGGGATTGCATTTAATCTGTAGATTGCTTTTGGCAAGATGACTGTTTTTTACTGTATTAACCCTGCCAATCCATGAGCATGGGAGATCTTTCCATCTTCTGAGATCTTCTTCGATTTCTTTCTTCAGAGACTTGAAGTTCTTGTCATACAGATCTTTCACTTGCTTGGTTAGAGCACACTGGGGTATTTTATATTGTTTGTGACTACTGTGAAGGGTGTCATTTCCCTAATTTCTTTCTTAGCCTGTTTATCCTTTGAGTAGAGGAAGGCTACTGATTTGTTCGAGTTAATTTTATACCCAGCCACTTTACCAAAGTTGTTTATCAGGTTAAGTAGTTCTCTGGTGGAAATTTTGTGGTCACTTAAGTATACTATCACATCATCTGCAAATAGTGGTATTTTAACTTCTTCCCTTCCAATTTGTATCCCTTTGAATTCATTTTGTTCTCTAATTACTCTGGCTAGGACTTCAAGTACTATATTGTTTAGGTAGGTAGAGAGTGGGCAGCCTTGTCTAGTCCTTGATTTTAGTGGGATTGCTTCAGGTTTCTCTACATTTAGTTTGATGTTGGCTACTGGTTTGCTGTGTATTGCTTTTACTGTGTTTAGGTATGGGCCTTGAATTCCTGATCTTTCCAAGACTTTTGTCATGAAACTGTGTTGAATTTTGTCCAATGCTTTCTCAGCATCTAATGAGATGTTCATGTGGTTCTTCTCTTTCAGCTTGTTTATATAGTGCATTACATTGATGAATTTCCATACACTGAACCATCCCTGAATCCCTGGTATGACGTCTACTTGATCATTGTGAATGATCACTTTGATGTATTCTTGGTTTGCAAGAATTTATTATTTTTAAATTGATATTCATGAGGGAAATTGGTCTCTTTCTTTGTTGGGTCTTTGTGGTTTAGGTATAAGCATAATTGTGGCTTCAAAGAATGAATTGGGTAGAGTTCCTCCTGTTTCTATTTTGTGGAAGAGTTTGAAGAGTATTGGAATTGAAGTTCTGACAGAATTCTGCACTATACCTATATAGTCCTGGGTTTTTGTGTTTTTTTTTTTTTTTTTTTTGGTTGGGAGACTTTTAATGCCTGCTTCTATTTCTTTAGGAGTTATGGCACTGTTTAGATGGTTTATCTGATCCTGATTTAACTTCAGTACATGGTATCTGTCTAGAAAACTGTCCATTTCATCCAGATTTTCCAGTTTTGTTGAGTACAGGCTTTTATAGTAGGATCCGATGTTTTGAATTTCCTCAGTTTCTGTTGTTATGTATCCCTTTCCATTTCTGATTTTGTTAATTTAGATACTGTCTCTGTGCTCTCTGGTGAGTTTGGCTAAGGTTTATCTATCTTGTTGATGTTCTCAAAGAACCAGCTCCTAGTTTTGCTGGTTCTTTGTATAGTTCTTTTTAATTCTACTTGACTTCAGTCCTGAGTTTGATTATATATTGCTGTCTACTCCTCTTGTGTGTATTTGCTTCTTTTTGTTCTTGAGCTTTCAAGTGTGCTGTTAGTGTATGATCTTTCCAGTTTCTTTTGGAGGCACTCATAGTTATGAGCTTACCTCTTAGCACTGCTTTCATTGTGTCCCCTAAGTTTGGGTATGATGTGCCTTCATTTTCATTAAATTCTAAGAAGTCTTTAATTTCTGTCTTTATTTCTTCCTTCACCAATTTCTTCATTGAAGAGAGCACTGTTCAACTTCCATACGTATGTGGGCTTTCTGTTGTTTTTATTGTTATTAAAGACCAGTCTTAGTCCATGGTGATCTGATAGGATCTGATCTGGCATGGGATTATTTTAAATCATCTTGTATCTGTTGAGGCCTCTTTTGTGACCCATTAAATGGTCAGTTTTGGAGAAGATACCATGAGGTACTGAGAAGAAGGTATATTCTTTTGTTTTAGAAAGAAATGTTCTATAGATATCTGTTAAATCCATTTGCTTCCTAGCTTATGTTAGTTTCTCTTGTCTCTGTTGAGTTTCTGTTTCCATGATCTGTCCATTGATGAGAGTGGGGTGTTGAAGTCTTCCACTTTTATCCTTTTAGGTGCAATGTATGCTTTGAGCTTTAGTAAAGTTTCATTTATAAAGGTGGGTGCCTTTGCATTTGAACCACAGATGTTCAGAGTTGAGAGTTCATCTTGGTAGATTTTTCCATTGATGAGTAGTAAGTGTCCTACTTTATATTTTTTTTGATAACTTTTGGTTGAAAGTTGATTTTATTTGATATTAGATTGGCTACTCCACCTTGTTTCTTTGGACTAATTACTTGGAAAAAAATTTCTAGCCTTTTACTGTGAAGTAGGGTCTGTCTTTGTCACTGAAGTGTGTTTCCTCTACGTAGCAAAATGCTGGGTCCTGTTTACATATCTAGTCAGTTAGTCTATGTCTTTTTATTGGGGAATTGATTCCATTGATGTTAAGACATATTAAGGAATAGTGATTGTTTTTTTCCTGTTATTTTTGTTGTTAGAGGTGAAATTATGTTTGTGTGGCTATCTTCTTTTGGGTTTGTTGAAAGAAGATTACTTTCTTGTCTTTTCTAGGGTGTTGTTTCCCTCCTTGTGTTGGAGTTTTCCATCTATTATCCTTTGGATTTGTGGAAAGGTATTGTGTAAATTTGGTTTTGTCATGGAATATCTGGGTTTCTCCATCTATGTTGATTGAGAGTTTTGCTGGATATTTGTGTTCTCTTAGAGTCTGTATGACATCTGCCCAGGATCTTCTGGCTTTTATAGTCTCTGGTGAGAAGTCTAGTGTAATTCCGATAGGTCTGCCTTTATATGTCACTTGACCTTTTTCTCTTTCAGCTTTTAATATTCTTTCTTTGTTTTGTGCATTTGGTGTTTTGACTATTTTTGACCAGAGGAATTTTTTTTCTGGTCCAATCTATTTGGAGTCCTGTAGGCTTCTTGTATGTTCTTGGGCATCTCTTTCTTTAAGTTAGGAAGTTTTCTTCTATAATTTTGTTGAAGATATTTACTGGCTCTTTAAGTTGGGAGTCTTTACTCTCTTCTATACCTATTAACCTTAGGTTTGGTCTTCTCATTGTGTCCTGGATTTCCTGGATGTTTTTGGGTTAGGATCTTTTTGTCTTTTTGCATTTTCTTTGACTACTGTGTCGATGTTTTCTATGGTATCTTCTGCCTGAGATTCTCTCTTCTATCTCTTGTATTCTGTTGTTGATGCTTGCATCTATGACTCCTGATGTCTTTCCTAGGTTTTTTATCTCCAGGGTTGTCTCCCTTTGTGCTTTCTTTATTGTTTTTATTTCCATTTTAGATCCTGGATGGTTTTGTTCAATTATTTCACATGTTTGGTTGTGTTTTCCTGTAACTCTTTAAGGGAGTTTGTGTTTCCTCTTTAATGGCTTTTCCTTTTTACCTGTGTTCTGCTGTATTTCTTTAGAGGAGTTATTTATGTCCTTCTTAAAGTCCTCTATCATCATTATGAGATGAGATTTTAAATCCAAATCTTGCTTTTCTGGTGTATTAGGGTTTTCAGTACTTGCTGTTGTGGGAGAACTGGGTTCCAATGATGCCAAGTAGCCTGGGTTTCTGTTGATTAGGTTCTTGTCCTTGCCTCTTGATATCAGGTTATCTTTGATGTTAGTTGGTCTTGCTGTCTTTGACTAGAGCTTGTCCCTCCTGTGGGCCCGTGAGCCTGTGAGCCTGTGAGCCTTTGAGCCTTTGAGCCTGTGAGTCTGTGATCTTAGGAGTGAGAGTGCTTCTGGGAAACCAGCTCTCTTGGGGCTGGTTTTGGGATTGGAATGCTCTGGGACAGCCTTAGTTTGGGTGTAGATGAAGACTGGAAGGGTCCTGTCCCAAGCTGCTCCATGGTTCCTGTGCCCTGTGCACTCTTGGCGGGCCCCTTCTTTAGACAGTTAGTGGAATGAAAGTGGGGTTTCACCTGTGGGCTTAAGAGTGAGAGCACTCCTGGGAGACCAGCACCCTCCAGGCAGATTTTGTGTCTGGAGGGCTGTGGGACAGCCTTAGCTCTGGGCACAGATGGAGACTGGAAGGGTCTTTATTACTCATTCTAATATCTATTTTTCTATAGATTATTGTTAAGTATACAACTGTACCATTTGTAAGTGATAGCTTTTCTCTCTCAAATCCCTTCTACTCCTGGCCCACTTTTTATTCTTCTGTAGTGGGAATTTCAACAGACAGCTGAGTGAGTAATGACAACAGATATCTGTAAGTGGTTTCTGGATAGAGAGCTGTGCTCTTATCAGTAAGGAAGTGCTCACTATTCCCATGCTGCTTACTTTTATGAAATCCAATAAATTTTACTACATGTATTCCTTTTTCTTGAGAGAGTCTTTGATTATTCTGAAATCTGTTACAGCAACAAATAAAAACTATCTCAGATGTTATTCTGATAAGGCATTCTACATATGTACACACACATTTTTTTCCTTTGGAACATTTGTAAAATTATTCAATTTTTACATACATTAGCACATTTTATTGTATAGCTAATATTTAGCCTGGGATTTTGGCATCTGTATTTGGACTGAGTATTTTATTTGATTCTAGATATGGTAGTATACTTAATAAATTGGATGATTGTTTTTCTCATACTCAACTTCAAAGAACTTGCCTAAGACTGAATGTCTATGACCTTGGATGTTTAATAGAACTCACTGATGCCATGTCCATCAATGGTGCTATAGGTTCCATGCAGGAAGCACATATTAATATATAGAAAATTAATATATAAAATTAATATATAGAAAACCTTACTGTTATTTGGTATTCGAGTCTATATACTTTAATGCAAATAGAGGCTCATGTAAGGAAGTTTATATCAGGATACAGAACAGTTCTATCATTGTCCCATGTCCTCAGGCTAGCCAACAATTATACTCTCTCCCAGGTCCTCATAAGCAACAGTTTGCTATTTATTAAACTGTTTCCCTATTAAAAATGTCAAATGCCATCATTACAAAATGCAACCTTGGAAACAGACTTCTTCCATTCAGTACAATGCTTTTGCGATCTGTCTAACATGCTGCCTGCACCGATGGTTTGACCTTTATTATACTGTAATGTTCTGGGTCACACAAAAGTTTCCTTACCTTCCACCTGTGAAGGATGGTGGGTTTCTGATATTTAATTTAGATGTCACCCTGATTTTTTTGTGGAAGACATGTTGGTATGCTGTTGAACACTGGGGGTGGTTTCCTAAGCTGGCTAATTTTCTACCTAAGTGATATAGCCCTGTTGAGAGTGCCATGTCAGAGGCCTATGCGTTATTGTACTACTGTTTCTTCCTTCAGGTCTATTTCTCATTTGAAATATTTTTTAAGGTTTTTTTTTTAAGTTTTAAAACTACTTTATTTATTTAGTGAATGTGCATTTACACATGTGCCACAGTTTGTGTGGAAATTAGAAGACAACTTCTGAGTTGGTCTCTTAGGTCCTGTGGTTTGATCCTAAGATCAGGCCATCTTGTTGACTATGCCAGCATATTTTTGCAAATGTGCTCTATCATTAAGTGGTGACTCTGTCTGTGGTGACAGTGTCTCATTCACTTCCCTAGTTCTCAGCACCACTCTTTGAGCCTGTGTCCTCAGAGCTAAGGGAAGTCTTTTGTAGTTGGAATAAAAAGGTCAGTATAGTCACCCTGTGGCCTCAGATCAGAGTTGAACCCAGGTGCTGGTAGGTGATACTGTTCCTTTGTTCCTGCTGTTTGTTGTCTTCATCCTGACAGTATCTTGATTTTTGTTTCAAACATCTTCTGTAAGTTTTTTCTTTGTGAGTACCATATTTCTTACTGTGTTTGGAGAAATTTTCATGTCTTTGTTTGTAAAGGGTAGCTTTGCTGGGTATAGTATCTTGGTTGGTAGTGCTTCTCTTTCAGCACCTGTGGTATATTATCACACTTTATCCTTGCCTTTTAACAAAGTTTTTGCATAGAAATTTTACAGGCTTATTTAGTTTTCCTTATGTGTTGTGAGTCATTTTTCTTTTGGTGTTTTCAGCATTCTTGCTGTGTATGGCTTCTGTTTTGACATTTAGGCCTCTTGGCACTGTGCTCTGTCCATTGAGGGGCAAATACAGCACACTGTGTGTATTCTTTCCTCTCCATGTCTAGAATCATACCTGGGCTGTACTTAGATGGGTCATCAGCTCTGAAAAACTCTTGTCTTTTCTTGCTTCAGATGTTACTATTGTGTATTCTCTAATTACCCAGAATTCACAAATATATCAGACTGCAGTGTCTCCTAACCTGTTCTACATATGTCTGTTTAAATTTCACTTCCTGTATAATTTTCTCTACTTTATTTATTCTTTGGCTCTGTTTAACTTGCTGTTAAATTCATCTTGAGTTCTTACCACTTAATTATTGTAATTTTGGAAATTATATTGTTTTTAACATGTTTCATTTACTAAATTTGATTTTAGATAATTTTGCACATGTATGCAATACACACATACTACTGCCACCCCAATTCTTTAACATTCCTGTTGAACTCCCCTCCTATCCACAAATCCCTCTTGCACATTTCTGTCTATTCATTCTACTCTGTGGCCACTGAGATCACCAGGGCTAACTATATGGCCAAGGATTTGGAGCTAATAATTTATTATATTTGTAGTTAATTTCTAAATTTTCCTTTAAATAAGACAAAGCATTTTATAAACAGAATAGTGTGAGTTAGATTCTGTTTCTTTTCTCTTTTTGTTCTTTCTAGTGTTCCTGTCTGCTTACTAAATTACTGGGAGATTTCTGTAGCATTAGGATGAAGGGTGTGCTTAATAGCTATAGATTCTTGTAATGACTATACTTTAAATTCAAACATGGCTTAAGATGATTTAGGTTACAACTAAGCAATGTGAACTAGGGCTTGAATGTATGCACAGGAGTGAGTGCGGGAGCTACTTCTCAGAGAATCTTGAACATTCCGGATGCCTAGCCTAGCCACATTTAATTTGCTATCTTTGGTGGGCACATTGATGGTACTGGTGCTTGTTTTCAGCTCATGGTTATACTAAAGACACTCCCGTAACACATATTTGTTCCAGATGTTTGCATGCTGGATTTTTTACTACATTAATATATCATTTATTATTTTACAAAAATCTCTTGTTGCTCCCTTGCTCTTCCACTTTCCCCTTTTGTTCCTTCTCTCCCCATTTCCCGCCCCTCTTCTCTCCATATGTTCACTGCCGGCCTCAACTCCCCTCCTCTTCTACTCTTTTTCTTCTCTCTCTCTCATTCCTCTCCCTTGTCTCATTCGTTCATTAAACCTCTCCATGTGGAAAAAAAAATCTATTGTTAATTTGGGTACTCCAATATGAAATTAAAGGTAGATACAAGCATTTCAACAGTATTAGGAAAGCTCAGTCAGGTTTAGAAAGTTCTATTAAATTCCATGTATTTCAGGTACACTGCAAACTGTCAAAACATTATTCTGATTCAAAATCTACTTTAAAAATAAGTAAGACATCTAATATTGGCTAATATACAAATAATTTTACTATTTATTTGAAACGTTTACCCAATTTGTCTTTTTGTTTAATACAAAGTACAGAGAGGAAGACTTTATAAGGAGCTTCACTCACCGTCGTCTTGCCAGCAGTTCTTGGCACTGCCCGCCCTGTCACTGCCTCCTGGTAACACTGTCTGGTCTGTTGGCAGCTCATCATCTGGCACACCACCTTCACAGTCAGCTGCATCTGTGACACTTTCTTCTTCCACAATATGGAGTTTGTCTTCATCATCCGAATCTGAATTTGCTTCTACCACAGTATTATAATTTGTAACTGTAATACAAAGGAATGGATAGTTAAAATACAAATTAACTTAGAAACAGATTTGATATTTGTAAGACCATACTTGGTAAGCAACTCACTTGGTAACAAATCTAGATCCAGATGGTCAAAGTGACAACTCTCAGTGTCAACACTTATGGAAAACTCACACACTGTATCAATGCTTTGCAAGTATTAATACATCCAATTCTCACAATTTTAGACACAAGCATACAACAGGAACTCTCCAGCTACTGCTTACGTTCCAGTTCTACACATGAGAAGGCCAGGAGAAGAGAGGGTAATGTCTCTGGCATGCAGCCAGCTAGTCACGGAGCCAGGACTGGGA
The DNA here is from genome assembly GCF_021556685.1 of Rattus norvegicus. Classification (NCBI taxonomy): domain Eukaryota; kingdom Metazoa; phylum Chordata; class Mammalia; order Rodentia; family Muridae; genus Rattus; species Rattus norvegicus. The sequence goes on from NC_141550.1 coordinate 58,336,121, forward strand.
ACCCAACAGTCTACTAGTGTTCTGTGCTCTCAAATTATGCTACACATCTGTACTGAGCTCCCTTGAACAATGCTGCCATGTACAATTAGGCTTCAAGTTTTCACAGGGGCCACCTTTCCTAATAAAAATGCATCACCATCAAAGCTACTCCAAGGAAAGGACTGCTGCCAGTCATATGCAGTGCATTTTAATCTCACAGTGACTTTGGGAAGTATCAACTAATTTGGTCAAATCTGTATGTTATAAAATATCTAATAAATTTTAATGATTTAACATCAGAATTATGAACAGTTGTTTTGAACAGTTTCCATACTTTGTAGAGCCTGTGAGATATAGCTGACAATGAGACATTTTAAACAATCTAGTCCAAGTGAAGTGTACAAGGAGCATACCTGTGGCATGGATGGCACCTAACAGGGTCCAGTCAGTGAAGGACCTGTGGCATGGATGGCACTAACAGGGTCCAGTCACTGAAGGACCTGTGGCATGGATGGCACTAACAGGGTCCAGTCACTGAAGGACCTGTGGCATGGATGGCACTAACAGGGTCCAGTCACTGAAGGACCTGTGGCATGGATGGCACTAACAGGGTCCAGTCACTGAAGGACCTGTGGCATGGATGGCACTAACAGGGTCCAGTCACTGAAGGACCCTGCTGCAACTATTTGCACAAAGATCACCATTTGCCACATTTGAGAGGAAGGGAAGAAAAGATGGTCAGTCCATAATTCTTCTGAATTACTACTGCCTGTTACTCTTCCCCTTGGCATTCAGTCAGCTAGCCATGAGAGAGAGAGAGAGAGAGAGAGAGAGAGAGAGAGAGAGAGAGAGAGAGAGAGAGAGAGCGCGCATCCTAATGTTTAGATGACAGGCAGCCATAACCCTCTCCTCACATAAGCACGTGTGCACACTTGTAGGTGTGTGTCCTACACACTACATCCAACCACCCAGATGTATACACACCATTGATAACATAAAGATAAAACTGAAAGAGTAGTTAAGCGATTGAAGCTAAGAGAAAATTAACAAAACTCCTAGGACTGCTTTGTAGGCTATGGGAAGATCCAGTGTTCACAAAGTACTTAAGATGCCCTGCGCTTATATCAGGAATTTTTCACATTTTGAGTACAAAGAAGTAATTGTTATGTTAATATTTTAGCATAAATACATTTATCTAGATTTTTTCCTAAGAGCAAATGCTTTTCTCTCATTATAAAATGTATCTTTATCTTATTAAAACTCAAAATAAGGAAACGAGCCCATTTCCCCTCAACATACATTACAAAGGTTAAAACACAGAGTTGAGTATATTGTTTCAATACCTAGGCACACCTGACACCTCCTGTCATCTCGTTCTTTATCCTAGTCAACCACAATAAAGACCCTATATTGCTTGTGTCTGGTATCTACGATAAAAACACACATAGCATCATATCCTACTGTTCGGCCACTTTATAGTGTGTGATTTAGAGTTTCCATATTTATGTACTTGAAACTCAATTTTCCCCTGGTGCTGACCAGATAGCATTCCATTGTGCAGGTACATTTTATCCCCTCGTTTTGGAGAAAATGTTTCTAGTGGCTAACATCAAAATAACGTTTCTTTGCTGATATGGTTTGGCTATGAACCATTCCCCAAAGGCTTGTGTCCTGAAAGGCTGGACATTGGTGGCATTCATTTGAAAGCTCTGGATATGTTGGAGGGGCAGGTCATTCCTGCTGTCTCCTGTGCTCTGGGCTTCCTGTATACCAGAAAGGGTGGAAGACTGCAGCATATTCCTGCTGCTGGACTGTCTGCCTAGATCCACAAGGCCAACCAGTAACCGAATGTTCCAAAATACAGTCGAACGTCTTTCCTCCTCAAAGTTGCTTTTGTCAGGGATGTAGCCGAAGTGACACAAAAGCACGCAGCGCGAGGCTCTCTGTGTACCAGACTTCTCGGTTTGTTGGTCCGGAGTAAACTGCTTGGTGGACAGTGCTCATCCATCCCTCCTCCCGTGACTTAACCACTGCCGAGGAATCACCTGAGAGTCTGTTCAATATATCAGTAAGAAAAAAGTTCTCTTTAGGACAGATGAAAGCATGGGAAATGCTTTGTGAGAGGCTAAAGCATAGAGCTGGGCCAGATTCTATATTATGTACAACTTTAGACAAGCAGAGTGAACAATGTGGGAAGGTAGGAAGGTGATTCTCAAAACTGGCCCATGGCTCTCCTGATGGTTCTCCAACCAACAGCAAGGTGCAGCCATGTATGTGCATGCGCAGAATGGGGGCTTTGCAAATGACAAACCATGCTATTAGCTTTCATTTTGACTTTCAAGGCTTTCTTATCAGTAACCTTCAACATGGTTTGTTATAGGCATTTCACAGCTAGCTAACCCAGCTGGCTTTGACTAAGGCTCAACCAGTCCTCAATTCCAGTCCTCCCTGGCTACTCTGGAGAGCTGGGCCAAATGCAGAGTTCTCACTATGCTTGTGTACAATGAGAGCACACACACCGACAACTCAATTTCCTACTACTTGTTGAAGGGAAGTGCTGGCACATTTTAGGTCACAGTGGTGCTGCTCTTACTCTTGATGAAGTCGAACTATACTTTACCATTATCATAATTAGTGTTGTTAGCTGTGGGTGGTTTGGCCAACTCTTGATTATATATTTAGTGCATTATAAGCAGAGTGCTTTAAACTTAAATTTTCTCTAAATTTATCTTCAGACTCCCTTTTGACCTACACTGCAGGGTGCTCCAACGATCAGCTATTACTTTCTATGGTTTTCCTGTCCCCATTATGATTTGGCTTTGTGATATGAAAGAAACTGAACATAAAAACAACATACATGCAAAAGTACAGCACATATTTTATGTAGCATAAAACTGGAAACACACCTAAATCTTTTGTTTCAGGCACTCAGACACGAGAAATCAAGTTTCCCCATTTTCTGGATCTGTTCTTTTAGAGCACAGGAACTGGTACAGAGCATTTCCTTAAAGCACCACTGAAGTACACAGACTAACCCGGGCCCCATCAGAGTCCAGAGACCAAAGGGAGAGCCCAGCACTTCAGTCTTCTGGGCATCAAATCTCAATTAATCTTTGATTAAAGTAACACACAGCTTGGTGAAAGGAGCAATTGTTTTACACTTCTGTGTGACACACATGCAAAGCAGTCACTTACAGCCTCACTTCATGAACTTCGTTAAATGTGGGGTCTCAGAAGATCTGACAGCGGTAAAGGGTTCTGAAGCCAGAGCCACCACAGACATGCTTGACAGGGAAGGCAGAGTCCGAGGTGCTTTGGGAGGTACCTGCACATGCTGCGTCCGACCCTCACCACAGCACTGGCTCTAGGCATACAGCAGCATGCACACCGTGTGGACAAAGCCAGCTGAAGCACCTCAGTTCAACTCGGAGACCAGTGAGCGTTCAGACCACAGTGCTTTAGCTGTATCACAAAGCTTCTTGCTCATGCGGAAACAAAATACTATTACTCCTTAGCATGTAAGTATCAATCTGGTGTTCTCTCTGGACTGTGCTGTGCTGTTTGATTTTTAAAACTTCCATTTGAGTTGCTGATTTGAGTCCGTGATATAAGTGGTAAGTGGTCTTTGGCTTGAGATAGGGCAGGGTTCCCAATTGTTTCTGAAGGAGCTGCAAACGTTCTTCTACTGCTTTATACCATGCGTTTCTATGATATAGAATCACAGAATCCACAATTGTAAAAATCAAAATGATGATGAAGTCAGGAAAGCACTGTGGTGCCATAGGACCAAACTCACAGCTCAGATTTCATGTGAAGAGAATCAAGAACATTAAGCTTATTAGTAAGTTAGTCTTTAATAAGTTAGAAAACTATATGTATGCCAAAGAATTATTTTTAAATATATCCTTTGTGATTTGTCTTCTGAAAGTCCTCAGTTTGTAGACCTGATGTGGTGGCTTGAACAAAATGTCCCCCACAGGCTCAGGCATTAAACATTTGTCCCCAGTTGGTGGCACTGTTTGGAAAGCTTATGGTGAGGTACAGTCTTGCTGGAGGAAGTATATTTTGTGTACTGGTTTTGAGAGTTTAAAGTTTTGTGCCACTTCCTGTTTGCTCTCTTTGTTTGTAATACGAGATATGAGCCCCCAGCTTCCTGCTCCAGCCACCATGCCCAGTCTTCAGTCATGTCTTGCACTATTATAAACTGACATCTCTCTGGAACTGGAACTGCAAATAACTCTTTCTTCTTTAAGTTGCCGCTGGTCTGGTGTTTTACCACAGCAACAGAAAAGTAGGTAAATTACCAACTTTCTATGGTTATATACCAGAGTTATATAAAATATCCCAAGTGAAAAGGGTCATGCATGGAATCCTTTATGAAGCCTTTGTGTACAGGTATAGTAAGTCAATATAAGTATACCATGTGTATGATCAAGTTAGGACAATGAGTATGTCCATATCGCAAGTGTTATCATCCCCGTGTTAAGAACCTTATAACACAACTCTAAATTCGTCTGAACTATACTGTGGTAGACTAGGACTGACTTACTATGATACAGGGCAATATAGTTACTTCCTCTCCCCTAAGCATATTTTGGACCCTAGATCACCATTATGAGAGGTATAGTCTCAGTTCCAGGTGATCATCCTGGTTCTGAATTTAATTAAAATATTGGATATTAAGAAAGTAAGGATAAAAGAAAAGACGGTTTTTCAAAGTTTTAAACAAGGAACTGGAGAGATGATTCAGTGGTTGAAGGTACTGCCTGCTATTCCAGAGGATCTGGGTTAGATTCCTAGCACCTACATGGTGGCTTAAAACTGTCCACAACAGGACCTTGGGATCCAAAGCCCTCTTCTAGACTCCCTGGGCACCTCACACACATACTGAACGGACAAATATGCAGGCGAAACATCTACATACATAAAACAATAAAGTAAAAATCTTTCAATACGACTTATAATATATATCATGGCTTGCAGTACGAAATGGAAAGTGTCTAACACTTTCTTACTATCACCACACGTGCTTAACAACCACTGGCTTACAGACAGTTCTTGGTGGTATTAAAGAATCTTGTGTTTGATGTGGCTATTCCCCTTACTCTCCTTTCTGAATCTTTAGTGCAACCACAAGAGGCAGGCATGGTGCATTTCTCTATAGTCTACCAATATTTAGAGAAGACTGGAGATCTGCACAGGGTTAGGCAGTTCTGCAATGCAGAGCTGGACTGAAACATTGCAGACTTTACTAAGTACGAAGCTTCCTTACTATTGCATAGTGATTACTGCTAAATACATTTGTGTCTTCTTTGTCCTAGGGCTCCTTGGTTACATACTGAACAACTTGCTATTGAAAACATTTTCAAATGACAAAAGTATTTAACCACAAGATTTCACAGTAACAGTATATAATCTTTGATAAAGCCAACAATCCTTTCAAATATTTCCTGTTATTTAATTTCTTGAACGTGACTTTGTATTAACTAAACCAATTAAAATGATCTCTAAATGCCCTGTCCTTAAGTGGCATGGTGATAGATGGTGATACTAAATGTGCTCAGTAGATGCCATGAGCAGCTTCAGAATGAACAAGGTAACTGCAGCCTCAGTCACTGTACAATCATCTCCATGCTTCAGAAACAAAGACTCTCACTGGGATGGCTCACTGTGGATGGCAACAGCACTTTGCCCACACAGAGGAAGACATTAGGGAGGTAGGAGAGGAAAGATCGACTTTGTAGTTCTTGTCAGATGATATGTGACACAAGCCCGTTTTAACATATGCTTTGGTATACAGAGGCCTTTCTAAAGGTTCTTCATTATGTGAGGATATTAATTTGTATTTAACTCTATCTTATCCATTCCTATCTAGCCCCTTAAAATACTCATTCACATAGTGTTGTAGTTTTAAAATCATCCTACTGCCTTTCCTGGGAGCCGTGACCGCACTACCAGCCCCTCCTGGCTCTCTCGTTCCTCCTGGCTTAGCTCGGCCAAGCCACAAGCACTGACCCAGCTTCTCTTTTCTTTCTGCCTTTGCTCCAGGACTGGCAGTGTTACCTACCCACTCCCAGGACCTTTGAATCCACAGATAAAGGACACATAGACAGCTTTATTATTTTAGAACAGGCTGGCTAGCACAATTGCTGGGCGTAGAATCTCCTGCCTGAAAGGCATGTCCACATCAATTATTATCTCCATTCCTATTCCTGCCCTAAACTTACCAGCTAGTTCCTGTTAACCTCCTCGGCCTCCGCCAGCAGTGGAAGCTGTAGGCCCTAGCTGCCCCAGAGGCCTTACATGATTGCTGCTTTCTTCTCATTCCAGAGCATTTCCCTGTGTCTTTTTCTCCTTGGACCCAGAAGTCCCACCTGTACCTTCTGCCCAACAATTGGCTCCCGGCTTCTTTTACTGACAAAAAACTCATATTCAAACTCAAGTTCTTTAACATTGAGAGAGTTTATAGAACAGATGACAAGGTTTTCATATGACACCATGACTAGAATTTAAACATAATCCAAGGATAAAATCCTAATTCTTTCAGTTAGGATATATGATAGAGTACTTTGTCTAATTGACAAACTGATAGTCTAGATGTCATTTATACCTCATACTGTGTAATTTAGTTAGTTTTTATGGTTTTGTTCAATTTATATCTAGTAGAAGAGTTTATATTTTTATTTATTAGACAGAAAATGTGAGGTGTAAGGGGAGGTGCTGATACTTGGTCTAGTTTCCTAATTGGTCCTTGATTTTGTCAATAAAGGAGGCCAAAAGCCAATTGCTGGGCAAAGGTTACAGGTGGGAATTCCAGGTCCTGGGAGAAAAAAGCAAACTCGAGGAAAGAGGGGGGCTTTTCTGCCATGGTTTGGAAAAAGCAACACCCAACAATCATGCAAGATCACGGGGCAGCCAGAGCCTGCACTCCACTGTGGGCCGGCTGCCAGAGATGTCTGATGGGGCGAATTGGATCAAGCCATTAGGCTTAGGGCAGAAAGGGAGATGGAGATAAAAAATTGTTAAGGGCACACATTTCCAGGCAGGAGGTATTTGTGCCCAGCAAGTGTGCTAGCAGGCGAGTTCTAAAATCATCAAGCTGAGTGCATATTTTTTATCCATGGATTCAAAGGTTTCAAGTGGGGCTGGAAAAGTGACCCCTTCAGGAGCAAAGGCGGGTGGGAAAGAGAAGCTGGGTCAGTACTAGAGGCTTGACAAAGCTAAGCTGGGAGGAACAAAAGGGAGCCAGGAGAGGCTGGTTAGTGTGGTCACAGCTCCCTGACTAAGGCGGTAGTGTGATGTTAAAACTACATGCAACAGCATAGGAGAAAGATAGTCTTACTTAGGAAAGTCTTATTAGTGATCTTTACAAATAAAGACTGCATCTAGCTGTACTCACTGGGCTAGTGTATGGCATGAGATAAGACATGGAGACGCTCTCAGGCATGCTTTACTTGTGTTAGCATGATGCTGAGAACAGTACAACGGTCTCTGTGTGTGTACTATGAAGAGATGCAGAAATTGAATGTGAACTTCTATTAGTAGGGATGCAAATAACATTTATACAGGTATGACATACATATACACATATATGTACACATACTCATGTATGTGCACATGTATGCACGTCTGACATTGTAAAGATGGTACCTAGGATTCTGCCTTCTGTACAATAGGCACAGACTCATTTCTAAGTTCAATATGGGGCCACACTTTTCTCAGTGAAAAAAACTAGACAATATAAGTAACTGTTATTGGTAATTCCAGAAAAAGGGGTGGGGGTGCTCCCACCAAACAGATACAATAGATAAATACACACAAAGAAAAGTGGAGACAATCTGAAGACTCACGGGTTAGGCAAAGTTCCAGAAAAGAGATGGACATACCTACTATATTTGGCGCACAGTGAAAATATCACTTGACCTGGCTTTTAACCTCAATGACAGATAACACTAATTTATTATCTACATGTATTTCACTATATGAGGTAATGGTATACACACTTAATGTCAGATGTAGGCAACATAATAATGTGGAAGTCTAATTATTTAAATTTAAAAATTAAACAAAAGCAGGCATGGAACTAGTTGTAGATCACGCAAGTGTCAATCACCATGTCAGAATTAACAATGGCAGTGATATCACTCTGCAGGCAGTGCCCTTAGTCAAAGGTGCATACACATTGATCAGTAGTCATAAAACGCTTTTATATATTCAGAGTACCTTTGAAACCGAACTCCAGTGAAAGGCGGTGACTATGAACCAGGCCCTGCAGAGCCTGGTGGTTTTCACTGTCTTCACATGAAGCTATTAATAGAGTGAACTGACAGGCAAAGGCAAGTGGCTGCCATCACTTGTGGAATCCAACTTTTATTTTTTACTTGTCTCTCTTTACAGAGCAAATGCTCGGAAGTCACAGAATTTGTCTTTAGTGCTCTCAACCCTTATTCTGGTCTTTGCTTAACTGCCACAGACAAATGGTATCACCATAATTTTTAATAGAATCTTTATGATTCTTAACTCACACGAACTTCAGTATGACAAACCCAGGAAAAATAAATAGACAAAATAAAACATACTAATTAAAGCAAAACTATAGGCCATGTCTTGACAAATCTGTGCAAAACTCTGTCTTTAAGGATCAAATAATACAATTAACCACCAGCCTATTTGACTGTGGAGAAAAACTAAGAAACATACATGTTAAATATTAAAATGTAGTAGGCTGGAGATAAAATTCAGTACAATAGTGCTTATCTAGTATGTGTGTGGGTCCAGCAACCACAGACAGACAGACAGACACTCACATGAATAAAAGTGAATAAAAAAGCAAGTGAAATTAAAATAACTGTAATTATAAAGGAACTTTATGGATATTTTCATAAGCCCAAGCAAGCACATTTGACAATGCAGACGGGAAGTCTCTCCAGGAAGACTTGCTTTACAGAGGAGATAGCCCATGAGACAGAATGGAACTGGAACACTGACAAAAGAGCAGACTACCCATCCCCAGATTGCCAGAGCTGTCCCTAGGCTTTCCTCAGAGGCCGATCGTTCCTGTGCTTGTTGACAGAGCACACAGGAGCACCCAACTCTCTCTGAGGCAGCACAGCTGTGGGCTCAGCTCGAAAAGGGTTCTCAGGCATCTCCCCCTTCAAATGAGCTTCAGTTCACTAGTCACAGCTCAAGAAAATTGAAATTGTCCTAATTTACTGAAAGAATAAGGCAAACACTGCTCAGTATCAGGAATTAGATGGGAGACTTTATTAACACAGGGACAGAAACAATGACTTCTATGGAGTTGCGAAGGCATTTGGAAGAATAATTTATCATTCCTTGCTGATATCTGTGTAGGGAACCACACTAGGCCTGGAGAGACAGCTGCTCAGGTCCTGTTTGGATCCTAGAACCTAAGCAAAGCTGGGTGTGACTGTGGTAGCTGTGATGCCTGCGCTGGAGAGACAGACATGAAGGAAAGCTTATGGACAGGAAAGGCTGATGTGGAGACCTTCCGTATTCTACTAAATGTCAGAACAAATGCATGAAAAGGCACATCGTATTGGATAAGGATGATTTTATCTAGTAAACACGCTATTTCCCCCTAAAATAACCCATAACAGTCCAATTTTAATGAAGACACCAAGCATGGCAATACTGGCTTACACATGGAAATGATTTAGACTCAGAGACTGCAGAGTGCTCTCTGCTCAGACTGCCTGGTTCAAATCACAGCCCATCACCTGCCACCCACACCACCTTGCAAGTGTCTTGCCCTTCTCAGATGTCAGTTTCTTCCTCTGTAAGATGGGAATATGTCTCTAGCATGGCTATCATCGTGATGGAAATCATATGTGCAAAACTCTTAGTGGAGTACTATGCACATGGTCTCAAGAAACTTTGTTAGTATTATCTGAGAAAATAAACATATTCAGAAAGGTAACAGCAGTGGGAGCCATGGGTGGATGCAGACTTGTCACTAATGGCAAATGTACCTTCAGGTAACTTTCACAGGCACAGGCCATTCTGGGAAGTTGTGGGCTCTACTACAGTCCAAAAATAGACCCCAAACAAACACACATTTTTAAATCAATACAGGAGACAAATTTTCAGTTAAAATCATGTGGGAAAGGTAAATCTTGAAACTTGTAACTCAGTGTTTCCCACCATAGTGAAATCCACACAGATCAGAGGTTTCCCCTTTGTGAGCCGCAGGTAAGTCAGAGCCTTTCTAGCTTCAGAGTCAGAGAGGCTCTTCATGCAGTGCAGACCCACAACAGGAAAACTGTCTGCAAGTGTGAGACACTGCTAGTCTCTTTAGGATACAGAAAAAGCCTTACGACACCCACAATAAAAGATGAATCACTCAGTAATAATATACAAAATGTACACCTGGCTATAGAGCCCTCTTTCTTCTGCCCACCTTAGTTCCGCGGATGGAAAACACCAGGCAGTTTTAATATTTAAAAACTAGCCAACCTATTTCAGCCAACTGCCAGTGGTGGAGGCCTCCGTTTCCAGCTGCCCAAGATCTTTCATGGTTGTATGTACCTGCCCTTCCAAAACCTGGCCAAAAAGACCTTCTCTATCTCTGCACCCTTCTCTCTCTCAGATCATCTCCTAGTGGCTGTCCATTTCATCCATGACACTGGAAGTCCCTTTAGGGACTGATCCCCACTCCCCCATCCCTCAGACATCATCTATTCCCCACGGGGGGTACTAGCTACACTGTCTTTCGTGTCAATGAGTGTCTCTCTCATTCTGTGTCTCACTTCATGCTGTGCCCTTCCTTGTACCTGGGGAGATTATCCAATTTCACTGCTCAGTGTTTTTTCTGACCACTATTTAAATACATGGAGCTCATCAAACCCACAATATTACACACATTCTCTCCTGATGAAACCCTCAACTTATCACTGCATGTTATCCGAATAGACCCCTCTTCAGTGGGAAACATCAAGGACCACAGGTGAGTAGGGCTATGGCTCACTGATGTCTATACGGAAAGACAGCTTCCCACACCACAATGGCTGTGAGGAAAGAGACCAAAGCTTGGCCCTACTGAATCGGTATATTTTCATTCCATTGTAAATTTGAAAAATCCTCAACCAGAGGCTGGCTGTGTTTATCACTAACTGCCATTATCTACTGGATGGATGGATAGACAGAAGTTTAATATACTGGACCAAAAAGATCCCAGAAAAAATGGTATGAGTCAGAGCTAAGGAAAACACTACAGAATTAGTTTGACAATGCTTATCAAATTTGAAAATGTTTATCAATAAATCAAATTCCTTAGCATTTAGCCTAAACACGTATATTTCTCTTAGTAAATTCATTATAATTACAAAATCTGTTAACACTAATGGGGGATCTACCCCTTTTATTGATATATGTAAATATCCTTTATAAAACTTTTGGTTCCATTCTTGCAGGGGTCGTAACTAGTGCTACATAGCACTGCATATATGTAGGGTGATATTATTTGACATTTGTCCGGAAGGACATATAAATGAAGTAAGCCATTGAAATGGTCATTTTTCCCTGCTTCATTCTTTTCATATATTTTAAATGTTTACCTTGCTTTGAAATACTTTAGCAAAGATAAATTTTAGGTGTTAAGATAACTTTCAGATTACTGCTACTGTATCAAACTTTAGGAGACTTAACTGGGATTCGACGAAATCATTTCTTAATCTTTTTATGAATTTGAACTTTTTGATAATAAGTTCAAATTACAGCTGAAAATATGAATAAAGCTCAGAAAGCCTAAGCAGGCACACCTCCCTGAGTTTGAGGACAGCCTGGTATTCATACATGAGTTCCAGGATAGCCAGGGCTATAGAGAGACTGTCTTAAAAACCAAACCAAGCCAAACTGCAACACCCTCTTTCCCATCCCCCCACCCCCAGTAATCATCATAAGGCAGTGAGGGCTGGAGAAATGGTGTCAATGAAGGACACTTGCCCTTAAACCTGAAGACTTGAGTTTAGTACCTGAATCCCTCACAGTGGAAAGAACCAACTCCCACGGTTGTGCTCTGACATTTATACTCATTCTATAGGAAGTGCACATGCTCATAAACATAATAAAAAAATAAGCATAATAAAAAATTCAAAAGATAATGAAATAAAATGTAAAGGAGAAAGATTAAAATGACCTTTAAGAAAGCAGTAAATGTTGTAAATATACACGTGTAACCTTGAAAGCAAACTTGCTCTTAGAGTTCCAGAGACGTGGTGCAATCTGCCAAGAGAGGGAAACAATCAACCGTCCTCCCACTGTGACACCTAGGAAGCACAGTGACCTCACAGCAGGAGATTCCTACCCATACAACACTGGCACTCATATCGGAGCAATGACAACTCTATAATTGGACTTAGGGCCAGCTCAACAAGAGGGAAATGCTGCCTGGGGCTGGAAACACAGCCAGATTCTCAGGGCAAGCGAATCATGACTTTGAGGAGGGTCTACGGGTACCACTTTATGGAAGTCTACTTACCCTTCTCCCAGCAGGAAGAGTAGTTCTTGCTCTCATCAACAAAGCTGCTCTTTGTACCAGAAACCACTTTAGAAAACCACAACTGGATTTAACTCAGTGGTAGAGCGCTTGCCTAGGAAGCTCAAGGCCCTGGGTTCGGTCCCCAGCTCCGGAAAAAAGAACCAAAAAAAAAAAAAAAAGAAAAGAAAACCACAACTGGTCAAAAGGCTGAGAACAGCTGATCATGGGGCCCTCCAGCCCCCCATCCATCTACAACACAACTCCTGCACCTAAGGTTCAGGGAACATCTCAAAAGGAGGAACAAATGACTTAAGAGCCAGGGGATCAGGAAGTCTGCTGTGAGGCTGTGTCCTCTAGAAATGACAGGGAAGCTACACCCAAGAGAACAATGAGACCAGAACAATGACAACATCCACAGGCACACGACACAGAAGAGGAAACCTCCCTGGTCCCCACCCTAGACACAGAACTACAGGCAGCTAACGATTGCTGCGAGTGGGAGAAACAGTCTTCCCCAGCGATGAGCCTTCAAATTAGCTACGTAATTTTAAGTGGTCATCCTTCAACTGTAGACATGAGGCAACACTTCATGGATGCAGCAGGTGGCTTCTGTATTACACATGCATATGTACATGTGTACTGCACATGTATATATGGTGTGTGTGTATTATACATGCATATGTGTGTGTATAAAATATCAAAGAAAAAGTGGCCATGCACTGGAGATGGAAGAAGGAAAGATATAAATGGAGTTGGAGGGAGGAGACATAGGAGGGCCTGGACTGAAGACTGGGAAGAACAGAAATCATGCAACTAAATTGTTAAAAAGCAAGGGGCAGGGGCAGTTTCTGCCTTTCCCTTGTGTAAGGGAAGTCATCCACACACACCCTCAAGAGGGAAGGTGCCTTCAGTCCAAGAGGAAACCCTTCTAGTCCAGTTACAGTGGCACACACCCACCATACCACAGTCAACCACAGGTGTTTGCGTCTCAGTTTTCTCATTTTAGAAAAACATAAACCAGTAAGTAAATATTTTGTCACTTTCTATCTTTAATTTTGTTGATTTTGAACTGATGATAAAAAATAGGAGGAAGGGAACAAAAATTCTATCCTAATTGATTTCATTTCTATCCTAATTGGTTTCACTTCTCCCTGTTGCTTTTAGACTAGAGGTACTAGTCTATAATATAAGCCTGCGAGATGGAAGGGAAACCAGAGGGGAGGGGACCACTGCTTCCCCAACTGGCTCGCAGGAGTGACAATAGTGCTCAGTGCCCCACCATGACCTGAGGCCAGCTATATCCTTGGCCTAGGAACTCTCTCTTGGGGGCCAGTTTCAAGAGTGAGGCACTCAGTCCTGCCAAGGAGACAAAGACCCCTCGCTCTTCTAGTGTACAGACAGAAGCCTGGGCTTACAATAGAAAAGTCTGACCTGGAGCTTAGTCCTTTACAGTTTTAGCATTTATTTATTTGATTGTTTGTTCCCAAGTGGGATGGGGTGAGTGGGGGAGGCATGCACAGAGAGCTTGCTGTGGGGAATCTGTGCTCTCCTTCCACCATGAGGGTTCTGGCGATCCAACAATGGTCACAGAACTTGGCAACACCATTGTTCTTGCTAGCTGTGCACCCCCTGCTAGCCTGGGAGCTCCTTTTTTTCCCCCCTCATTTTTTTCTTTATGAGAGACAGAGTCTCACTATCTAACTCTGGCTGTCCTGAAACTCAATATGTAGACTAGGCTGGCCTCAAACTCACACAGATCCAACTGCCTCTGCCTTCTAAATGCTGGGATTAAAGGCCTGTGCCATCATGGCTGGCCAGAAACTCAGTTCTTAATGAGGCACTGGAAACCATTTACAGCTAACTAGAGGTGAATTTACTGAGATCTGTTATAGACCACCACATTACAAATGTAAAAATACCTTATTTAGAATGTCTCGAAAGTATCAGAAAGAAGTCGCAATATCAAAGATTTCCACTTCTGCAACACACAATTTTAAAAAATAAGTTAGTAAGAAATATGTGAGTATAAATGAGATGCTGAAGTACGGTCACACATGAAACAAGAGTGCTAGGACGCCTACCACGTCCAAACACTTTCATGCCTTGCTAACACGATATATAACAAAAATGTTAATACTTTGTTTCTATTTTAATTTAAAATGGTTATTGGAAAATTAAGAAGACATGAATTAAAGTATGAAGAAATTCTTGACTTTTTTTTTACTTGAGTTACCTGAAAACCAACGGACATTCTATTCTTACTAGAATACAGTCTGTATAGGATCGATTCCAGAAGAGCTGAGATATCCTATAAACTAATGTCTCTGAACCAGCATACATTCCCCTATGCATTTCATCTTCTGGATAAATCGGCAGTGAAGGCAGGAGGGGTCGCTCCTAGGAACTTCATACAGAAGTAATGAATTCCACGTGCAGAGAGGAGCAGGAAACCTATTTCACTTAGGCTGTAGTTGAAGACATGTTTATCAGCTGGGCTGGGGCCATAAGCCTCTAACTCCAGCTACTCAGGAGGCTGAGGCAGGAGGATCAAGTTCAAAGACCCCTGGGATAGAGTCCTGAGTAGCCGAGCCATTTACTGAGACACTGTCACCAAAGTCTTACAAGGCTTAGTCTCCAGAGTGGGGCTTGGGGGTGGGGGAGGATCCAAACTCTTAAGTTCTAACTACTGTTTCAAAAGTTTAGTCAATCAATGCTCCTTGATTTTTGTCCCCTGCTCCAGGTCTGACCTCACTCTGACCCAACTATTTGATAAGATTTCATGCTTTACATGCACTGAGTAAGCAAACCCTAAAAAGGCACTTTTCTAGTTAAGGAGATGGACACTTAGGCTCTCAAGAGGGAGACACTGACACTGGCAGAGGTCGTGCAGCTCTGCTGGGCAGACTCAGAAGGAGGCTACTATGCTGCCTCAAACACCAGAAGTCAAGTCCCCTACCATAAAGAGAAGTGTGGGTAACAAACATTTAATCTCATCTTTTCATCTTCTTAGACTCCAATACATTTCACATAACCTTATCATTTCTCTTTCCTTCAGAATAGAAGTAGAGGGCATATATAATCATAGACTTATTTCAGATTATTTCCCTGATACAAAACTGTTAACAGCTTTCCACTCCAAATTTCATAAATTCCAAACCCCAGTTCTTGGCAACTTGACCTCTTAAGATCCATGCTCCCTCCTGACTTCCTGCTATTCACCAGCACACAACATAGTCTGCACACACCAGTTTGGATCCCCACTCCCTACTCTGGAGAATAAGCCTAGTAAGGCATGTCTCTGGCCTGCTTTACTTTTAGGCATCTTCTTCTCCTCTTGTCTAGTGTCAAATTACAACACACTTTTAGAATTCACATCCAATCCACCCACTAGCCTCTTGGTCACGTCACTGTTTCTAAGACTACTGCTCCCCTGTCAAACGTGGCCCCTCCTCTGGACCAGAGTCACCCTGCATCAGGTGACTGCCTGAAAACATGTAACGTGGTATCTTTGAAACCCTTTGCTTCTCTGCTATTGTGGCCTACCTGGCTCTACATAAGTGCTGGCTACTGCATAGGCCTATGCTATCACTAAGCAAGTAAACATTTCCGGTATCTCATTTTGTGCCAATAAGGTTGGTCTAGTTAGATTTTTTTTTTCTTGTCAATCTGACAACAAACAGGGGCATTTGGGAACTTCAACTGAAAAAAAGTCCACTGTCAGACTGGCCCATGGGTAAGTCTGTGTGGTCATGCTTGTTGGAGCCAGAGGCTGATGTGGTGCCCTCGTCTTCCACTGCTCACCTTATTTTTTATAATTTGGAGCTAATAACTTATGTGGTAAGGCTGGGCGCAGTGCTACTCCTGGGCACATGATCTTGGCTTGTTTAAGGAAGCTGGCTGAGCAAGCCATGGGGAACAAGTTAGTAAGCAGGGCTCCTCTCTGCTGCTGTTCCTGCCCCGGGTTTGGCTTGAGTTCCTGCCCTGACTTCCCTTATGACTGACTACCACCTGAGAGTTCAAAATGAAATCAACCTTTTCCTCCCAAGCTTGATTTTAGTCATTGTGTTTATCATAGCAACAGGAAATGAACTAAGACAGCACTTGTCAAGAAAAAACCAAACCAAAAGCAAATGCTGGTGAGGATGTGGGGTAGGAGGAGTGGGTAACAGCGTGCTGGCAGAAATCTAAATGAGTATGGCCACCTAGGAATCTGCATGCAGGGACCTCGAGCAATTAAAAATTGAATGACCACATGATCCAATTATACGATCCCTGGCAAATTCTCAAAGATCGACATCAGAGAGCCACAGAGATGCTTGCATAGCCGTGTTCAGTGCTGTGCTATTCACAGTAGCCACAATAACTAGGAAGAGAGATCGGCCGAGATGCCCATCAAAAGATGGATAAAGAAGATGCTATATTGATACAGCATAAAGAATAAACTGTGTCATTTGCAGGAAGATGGATGGAGCAGGAGATAATACTAAGTGAAATACGCATGGCTGGGGCTGAGGACACTGCCCAGGCAACACAGAGCATAAGGATCTGCATTCAGATCCCCATGGAGGCCAAGAGTGATGGTGCGGACCTAGCACTGAGGAGGTACAGAGCAGACAGGCAGATCCCTGTAGTGCACTGGTCAGCCAGTCTTAGCCAGCAGGTGAGCTCCAAGTTAAATAAAAACCCTGTTTCAAAAACAAGGTGAGGAGTGGAAGACAAGGGCACTACATCAACCTCTGGCCCCCACATGCATGTGTTCTCTCTCTCTCTCTCTCTCTCTCTCTCTCTCTCTCTCTCTCACTGCATGTTTTCTATCATGTGCTCAATTTAAAATTTATATATCTGACATAAAAGTATAGGACAGACTGGGGGAAAAAGAGTGGGTAATGGGGTAAACAAAACCCAAAGTACGTGATGTACATGTGTGCAGGTGCCCTGTGTGCAGGTGCCATGTGTGCAGGTACCCTGTGTGCAGGTGCCCTGTGTGCAGGTGCCATGTGTGCAGGTGTCATATGTGCAGGTGCCCTGTGTGCAGGTGCCCTGTGTGCAGGTGTCATATGTGCAGGTGCCCTGTGTGCAGGTGCCCTGTGTGCAGGTGCCATGTGTGCAGGTGTCATATGTGCAGGTGCCCTTTGTGTGCAGGTGCCCTGTGTGCAGGTGCCATGTGTGCAGGTGTCATATGTGCAGGTGCCCTGTGTGCAGGTGGCATGTGTGCAGGTGCCCTTTGTGTGCAGGTGCCATGTGTGCATAATAAAGCTCATCATTCTTACACTAATTTAAAAAAAGTAAAAAATGAACCAGTGATAGGCCCAAAGAAGGATCCAGCTCAAGGGGAGGTCCCAAGGCCTGATACCATTACTGAGGTTAAGGAGCACTCACAAAAAGGGACCTATCATGACTGCCCTTTGAAAGACCTGTAAGAGGACCAGCAGTCTCAACTAACCTGGACCCCTGAGATCTCTCACTGGATCACCAACCAGGCAGCATACACCAGCTGAGATGAGTCCTCCAACACACACAGCAGAGGATTCCCAGGTCTGGGTTCAGTCAGAGAAGATGCACCTACCCTTCAAGAGACTGGAGGCCCCAGGGAGTTTAGAGTTCTGGTGGGATGGGGACATTCTCGTGGAGACAGTATGGGGACAGGTGGGGAGGGTGGGGGAGGACATATGGGATGTGGAACAGTTGGAGGGTAGACCAGGAGGGAATAAAATCTGGAGTGTAAAAAAAATGAGCTGATTACTAAGAGAATTTGTACTTAACTCTCCTTTGTCAGAGCCATATTTATAGAATATATGGATTAGAGCATGGGTGTATTTAGGAGGCTGTAATGTTACCTGCTGTGCTCTCATTAAAGTAAGTTATGTGCAGATAAAGATGCAGTTTTTACACCATTGTTCACACCATTAGGTCTATGTTCCTACTTTCACAGGTTCTGCCAAGCATGCACAACACGAATAATTTTTATGGAATTAGTGAACAAGCTAAAACACAAACACTTGGATGGAGGCTCTTACAAACACAGGATTTGAACTCAGGCCTGCACATGCCAGACAGGCGCTGGACTGCCGAGTGTGCAGCACAGCAGACTTCCTTGTTCTTGTTCTACTCTCCGGATTCAGGAGTTTTGGAACACTCCCAACATTCCTGTGAGTTCCGTTAGGTCTTTCGTGATGTGACGCATTCTGATAAGGGAAGAGTGCTGCTCAACTCTCACAAGTCAGTAACTTAAAAACAGGGCCAACGGCTTGGTGGTGGTTTCATGGCTTCCCACAGAGTAATTACGGCATGTTTGTCAGGGAAGGATGACTGTGTTATAAAATACATCAAATTAATGAATTTGAAATCTAGAAACATTGTGAAGATAAATCTTAGCCTCATATTTCATACATAAGAAAACGGAAAGCCAAAGAAGGTAAATGTTTGTCCAACTGCACACAAAAAGTTAAACCCGGCTCCCTATCTGGTGAGTTTCATATAAAACTCAAATTCTGGAGCTTCAAAGAGAAGAAGTTGTTACAAAACCTTGGCAGACAGGCAGCAGACAGCATTATTAGTTATCATTATTCTGTTCTTCATGCAAGTGTTTCTCATTCCTTAACAATTAAAATTACCTTATGCAAAGCACTCACTGAATACTCGCCAAATTTGTGGATGATTAACAAAATAACATGATTAAATACATCTTTTAAAAAAATTTAATGTATATGAGCATCCTGCTGCTAACATACCTGAAGAGGGCATCAGATTCAATTACAGATGGTTGTGAGCCACCATGTGGTTGCCTGGAATTGAACTCATGACCTCTGGAAGGACAGTCAGTGCTCTTAACCACTGAGCCATCTCTCCAGCCTGATTAAATACATCTTAACATGACAATTTACCTACTTTTATATTTATAAGCAACACAATAAAAAAGAACAAGACTCATTTCTATATGACATCAGTCTCTACAAGAGAGCCTTTCCTAAATGACTCTAAATCAGTTCCCTTTACCCCTATCTACACACAAAGGCCAAACCCATTTCTACAATGATAACACTGTGGTGTTCACCTTTGGCGATGTGTGCGACATTTGACCTCACACAGGTTATCTTCCTTTCAAGCTTTTCCTTCAATATTAGCAGGATGATCCTAAAACCTTTGACACTTCGGCATAAATCAGTATCAAGGCAGTGGAGGGAACCCTGCTCTTACAACCTAAAAAACACAAAAAGCTCAAACCAACCCAATCCCAGACTCCAGTAGTTTTACTTAAAAATAGCCTCAATAAAGGAGCAAACCTATCCCATTAAAACTTTGGCCCTAATTCCAACTCAATTCTTCATAGAGATAGAAAGAGCAATTCATTTGGAATAACAAAAAACCCAGGATAGCAGAATCTATTTTCAACAATAAAAGAAGGCTGTATTACAGAGCAATGGTGATAAAAACTGCATGGTATGGGTACAGAGACAGGCAGGCAGATCAATGGAATAGAACTGAAGACCCAGAAATGAACCCACACGCCTATGGTCACTTGATTTTTGACAAAGAAGCTAACACCATCCAGTGGAAAAAAAGACAGCAATTTCCATAAATGTTGCTGGTTCAACTGGAGGTCAGCAAGTAAAAGAATGCAAATTGACCCATTCTTTTCTCCTTGTACAAAGCTCAAGTCCAAGTGGATCAAAGACCTCCACATAAAACCAGATACACTCAAACTAATAGAAAAGGAAGTAGGGAAAAGCCTCAAACACATAGGCACAGGGGAAAATTTCTTTAGCTGAACAAGATCAAGAATTTACAAATGGGACCTCATAAAATTACAAAGCTTCTAAAAGGCAAAGAACACTGTCAATAGGACAAAATGGCAACCAACAGATTGGGAAAAGATCTTCACCAATCCTACATCTGATAGATGGCTAATAACCAATATATACAAAGAACTCAAGAAATTAGACTCCAGAGAGCCAAAATAACCCTATTAAAAATGGGGAACAGAGCTAAACAAAGAATTCTCTGCTGAGGAATATCGAATGACTGAGAAGCACCTAAAGAAATGTTCAATATCTTTAGTCATCAGGGAAATGCAAATCAAAATGGCCCTGAGATTCCACCTCACACCAGTCAGAATGCCTAAGACCAAAAACTCAGGTGACAGCAGATGCTGGCGAGGATGTGGAGAAAGAGGAACACTCCTCCATTGTTGGTGGGATTGCAAGCTGGTAAAACCACTCTGAATATCAGTCTGATGGTTCCTCAGAAAATTAGACATAGTACTACCTGAGGACCCAGCCATACCACTCCTAAGCATATACCCAAAAGATGCCCTAACATACAACAAGAACACATGCTTGACTATGTTCATAGCAGCCTTATTTATTATAGCCTGAAGCTGGAAAGAACCCAGATGCCCTTCAACAGAAGAATGGATAAAGATATGTGGTCCATCTACACAATGGAGTACTACTCAGCTATCAAAAACATGACTTCATGAAATCCTTAGGCAAATGGATGGAATAGAAAATATCATCCTGAGTGAGGTAACACAGTCACAATGTACTTATTGTTAAGTGGATATTAGCCCCAAAATTTGTAATACCCAAGATACATTTTGTAGACCATGTGAAGCTTAAGAAGAAGGAAGAACAAAATGTGGATGCTTAGTCCTTCTTAGAAAGGGTAACAAAATACTCATGGGAAAGGCCCCACTTCAGGATCCATTCCATATGCAGCCACCAAATCCCGTCACTATTGCGGATGCCAAGAAGTGCTTGCTGACAAGAGCCTGATATGGATGTCTCCTGAGAGGCTCTGCCAGAGTCTTACTGATACAGATGGGGATGGATGCTTGCAGCTAATCATTGGACTGAGCGTACCCATAGAGGAGTTAGAGAAAGGACTGAAGGAGCTGAAGGGGTTTGCAACCCCATAGGAAAGAACCAACCAACCAGACAACGCCCCCCCACCCCCCGACTTCCCAGGGACTAAACCACCATTCACAGAGTACACATGGAGGGACCCATGGCTCCAACAGCATATGTAGCAGAGGTTGTCATTGTCCAGCATTAATAGAAGAAGCCCTTGGTCCTGTGAAGGCTCATTTCCCCAGTGTAGGGGAATGCCAGGGTGTTGAGGTGGGAATGGGTGGGAGTGGGGGCATCCTCATAGAAGCAGGGGGAGGGACGGGGGGAAAGGGTATAACATTTGATATATAAATATATAAAATATCCGATAAAAATTCTCTGAAAAAATAACAAACAAACAAAACAAAACATAAAAACTTTGGCTCTAAGGGGTCAGGAGCCCTCTTTATTTCCTTTTAACATTCTGCAACAAAACATCAGGGACACAGGTCATCCTGACACCAGAATGTAAGACTGTCTATGGCAAACACTCAGGATTACACATTTTCTAGGGGGTTCCACTTTATCTTCTGAGAACAAACCATGGGAAGGTGGTTATGTAGATGTAGGCACTTACAGACATTTTCTCACACTTCACCAAGAAAGTCCCCTACTCTATGAGAAAACTACCACCAAATATGTTGGCAACTCTAAAACTTTAGATTTGGAGTTAAATCTAAATTCTGGAAAACAATGCCATGAAAATTCCTCCTGGTTTTGTTGATTCTTTGTATAGTCCTTTCTGTTCCTTCTTGGTTGATTTTAGCCCTGAATTTGCTTATTTCCTGCCTTTTATTCCTCTTGGGTGTATCTGCTTCTTTTTGCTCTAGAACGTATAGTTGTGCTGTCAAGCTGCTGATATATGCTCTCTCCTGTTTCTTTCTGCAGGCACTCAGAGCTATGAGTTTTCCTCTTAGCACTGCTTTCATTGTGTCCCATAAGTTTGGGTATGTTGTGCCTTCATTTTCATTAAATTCTACAAAGTCTTTAATTTCTTTCTTTATTTCTTCCTTGATTAAGTTATCATTGAGTAGAGCATTGTTCAACTTCCATGTGTATGTGGGCTTTCTGTTACTTTTGTAGTTACTGAAAACAAGCCTTTGTCCATGGTCATCTGATAGGATGCAAGGGATTATTTCAATCTTCTTGTTTCTGTTGAGGTCTGTTTTGTGACCAATCATATGGACAGTTTTGGAGAAGATACCATGAGGTGCTGAGAAAAAGGTATATTCTTTTGTTTTAGGATGAAATGTTCAATAGATATCTGTTAAATCCATTTGGTTCATAGCTTATGTTAGTTTATGTCTCTGTTTAGGTCTGCCTTTATATGTTACTTGATCTTTTCCTCTTACTGCTTTTAATATTCTTTCTTTGCTTTGTGCTGGTGTTTTGATTTTTATTTGATGGAAGGAGTTTCTTTTCTGGTTCAGTATATTTGGAGTTCTGTAGGCTTCTTGTATGTTCATGGGCATCTCTTTCTTTAGGTTAGGGAAGTTTTCTTCTATAATTTTGTTGAAGATATTTTCTGGCCCTTTAAGCGGGAATCTTTACTCTCTTCTACAGATATTATCCTTAGGTTTGATCTTCTCGTTGTGTCCTGGATATTTGGGTTAGGATTTTTTTTTTTTTGCATTCTGCATTTTCTTTGACTGCTGTATCAATGTTTTCTATGGTTATCTTCTGCCCCTGAGATTCTCTCTTCTATCTCTTGTATTCTGTTGGTGATGCTTGCATCTATGTCCCCTGATCTTTTTCCTAGGTTTTCTATCTCCAAGGTTTTCTCCCTTTGTGGTTTCTTTATTGTTTCTATTTCCATTTTAGATCCTGGATGGCTTTTTCAATTCCTTCTCCAGTTTGGTTGTTTTCTTTCCTGTAATTCTTAAAGGGACTTTTGTGTTTCTTCTTTAAGGGCTTTTACCTGTTTATCTGTGTTGTCCTGTGTTTCTTTAAGGGAGTTATATATGTCCTTCTTAAAGTTCTCTATCATCATCCTGAGCTGTGATTTTTTTTTTATTAACTTGAGTATTTCTTATTTACATTTCGAATGTTCCCTTTCCCGGTTTCCAGGCCAACATCCCCCTAACCCTTCCCCCTCCCCTTCTTTATGGGTGTTCCCCTCCCCACCCTCCCCCCATTGCCACCCTCCCCCCAACAATCAGGTTCACTGGGGGTTCAGTCTTAGCAGGACCAAGGGCTTCCCCTTCCACTGGTGCTGAGCTGTGATTTTTAAATCCAAGTATTGTTTTTCGTTGTGGGGTATCCAGGACTAGCTGCAGTAAGAGTACTGGGTTCTGATGATGCCGAGTAGCCTTGGTTTCTGTTCCTTATGTTCTAGGGCTTCCCTCTCACCATCTGGTTATCTTTGGTGCTGCCTGCCCTTGCTGTCTCTGACTGCAGTCTGTCCCTCCTTTGATCCTGGTTGTGTCAGAACTCCTCAGAGTCCAGCTGTCTCTGTGATCCTATGATTTTGGGATCCTGTGATCCTGAGATCCTGGTTGTCTCCAATGTCTTGGGAGTCGAGAGCTTCCTCTGTGATCCTGTCATCCTGTACGTTTCAGAGAACCTCTGATCTTGGATGTTAGAGCCCCTTGGAGTCCGGCTTCCTTTGGGTCTTGTACCTGGTGCCAAGCCAGCTCCCAAGGTCTGCTCAAGGCACTGGTTCAGACTTGAAGGGACCCATGCACCTAGCTGGGTGGGGGTTCCTGTGTCCCTGGATCCTAGGGGACCCAGTTACTCTGATGTTGGGGCAGGTATTGTGGCCTCCTCACCTCTGATCCTGAGCATGTTAGAGGACCTGGGAGTTGGGCTTCCTCTGGGTGTTGTGGGACTGGGTGCAGAGCCAGCACCCAATGTCTGCCCAGGGCACTGGCTCAGACCAGAAATCTATGCCTTTTTTAAGGCAGGGATTTTAACACTGAAATCTGTACCTATGTGTATGTGATGATATAGATGTGATATTGTATGTATATAATAAATAATGCAAAATTTTATATTTACAATACGAGGCAAAACCCCAAATAATACACCTGGAGAACTGAATATTCATTGACTTAGTACGTATTTATTGGTAGCTTTACATAGACCAGGCTCCATGTTTTACATGTTGTCTACATGTCAATATAGTCCTGTCCAAATTTACAGACACCTTTTCTTTTGTTTTATTATAAATTACTTTATTGGAGGTGGAAAAACAGCTCAGAGTTAAAGAGCCGTTAATGCTCTTGCAGAAGACCTGGGTTTGGTTCCCAGCAACCACGTGGTAACTCATAACTCCCTCTAGCTCCAGCTATAGGGGAATCTTACATCCTCTTCTGGCCTCCTTGGGTGGGCACTGCATACATGCAGGCAAAATACTCACAGCACACTTTTAAAAAGTCATTAACAACTTCTTGTTTGTGTTACTTCATTTCATAGTTCTATAAAATAAGACAAAAGCAGCCGTCCTTTTGTTGTTAATAACAAGTAGGTTCTACAGTTCTTAATTACAGACTGTTAATTATGACTTGAAAGTTTTCTAAAGAGATCTGTACATGTGTCCGAAAGAAATGTTTTTATTAAAGTATATCTATAAACAATACAGTAATAAAACTGCTTGGATAATGTGCACTGCATGGGGTTTTACAATTTCAGTTTCTATTGCTTCTGTGTGGGTCATGATTTGCAGAGTTCTGCCTTTCTGAGTTTAGATTCTGGTCAGGTTGATTTGGGAATACTCATTTCCTACTAAATCAGTGAGGTCTGAACATTTTAAAATAAACTTTAGGGCTAACAGATTGTCACAGAGGTAAAAGGAATTGCCATAAAAGCCTGCCAACCTGAATTTGCTCCTGAAGCCCATGATTATAGGAGAACCCACTCCCAAAAGTTGTTCTTTGACTCCCTGCCCCACACACTGAGGGACCTGTGCACATGTTCATCATGTTGTTGCTGTTGTTGTTGTTGTTGTTGTTGTTGTTCTTCTTCTTCTCTCTCTCTCTCTCTCTCTCTCTCTCTCTCTCTCACACACACACACACACACACACACGCACACACACATACACGCACACACACACACGTGCCCTTGAGACCTGTGCAATTTCCCTGTCATATACACAAAACATATAAGAACAATATATAAATAAAAGATAAAACTATTTTAAAAACTAAAATCAAAAATATATTTCTGGAATATTTTTCTTTATGACCTCTGGCCTGTCAGGAACAGGTGCAGATAACGTGCATGAGTGCTGCTCATTTCCCAGTCGGTTATGGCAGGGCACCTAAGAAGCAAGCTGCAGTTGTAGGAAGAACAGGAGAAGGATAATGGCTTCTGGTCAGGTGTGGTTTCTAGCCAGCACGTAGGACAAGGACCTGATCTTGGGCCCAGATTAAGCAGAAAATCTGCCAATTTAGGGTTATATATCATCCCCTCCATATTTTCATATATCCTTCTAGAAAAAGAATTTTTATCCTAAATTTGGTTTTTGGTCAAGAGAAACAACAACTCCCTGCATAAAAAGCAGCGCAGTGGCTGAATGGTAGGCGGTCAGCACTGCTGACTGTGGCTGGGTCAAATCACTTTTCACTATGCCAAAGACCATGTGTCTTAAACCAGAGGACTTATCTTTTCCAGCTAAAGCATATAAAATATTGTGCTTTGAATAATTTGTACAAACTGTAAGCTTCATATTATGCTCATCTCTAAGGCTGTGTTTTATGTTTGTCTTGCTCTGTATAAGCTCATTCAAAATGTCTGTAGTAGGAGGGCTCACGATCTAAAAAAGGCACACGCAGGCGCGTGTGAAGTCCAGAGCTGTCTGAGCCTGAGCACAGCCATGGCCACTGCTTGCAGCCTACATGGGTCATGGCCTCCCCCAGGGATATGCCTCAAAGATAGGCTGAAGGGGATGCTAAAGGAGAGGATGCCAAGGAGTAGGATGAGCCACAGCAAAGACGGGCAAACTTGTTGGCTAAATCTGCTCCTCCAAAGCCAGCGTCTAACTGGGTCCTTGCCGAGAAGGGAAGGGAGAGAAGGCCCAAACATCAAGAGGAAAAACTGATCTGACCTGGCAAGCATGGGGATCACCATGTGGACTGGCACACATGCTGACCAAAATAACCATGCAGATATCTATGGCATAGATGCTGACCGGAATAAGCAGACCAACAGGCACAGAACCTTGACAGGGATCGCCATGTAGTCTGGAACAGAAAGAACACTGACGGGAATAACCATGTGGACAGGCACAGAACACTGAGAGTTTGGAAACATCTGTGATGTGAACACTTTTGATAACTATGACTTCTGGTGACTTCAGTTGAGCTATTATTTTTGTCAAGTTGCATAAAAATTATATTTTTTAACTTTTTAAAAGCTATGTTGTTGGCCCACAGGTTTGTTGTTGAAAGCTGCATTTGAATCACACTACTGTCTTCCCTTCTTCCCTCCAAACCATTCCATATTTGTACTGTACTCCCACTTTCCTTCAGATTCATGGCCTCTTTCATCAATTATTGTTGACTAGATATAGTTAGAAATGCATATTCCTAAATGCCCCGTGAAGTCCACGTAGCATTGCTGGTGTGTTGTACTCTCCCTGGGAGTGCCACCTCTCCCACTTCAGCTTTCTTTAGTTGCCTACAGCTGTGGTGCTATGAGCTACATCACAACCAGCTTGCCACGAAAACCCAGAGGGTGCAGCAGTGATACATGTTCCTCAGAGGAACCAAGGGCTCTCTAATTGGCCTCAAGGCTCACTCAACAAGAAGGAAGGCACATCTGGTCCTGGTCTCCGTGCTTGTGAATAGTAGTTATTGGAGGAGAATCTGTAACACTAGTGAACAAGACAGGACCAGCGCAGTCCCTGACAACAATATAAGCATTTGTCCTTACTCTAGGGGAAAGTGTAGCTCCCCCCATCAAGGAAACTTCTCTTTGCAACAGATACCAGTGTAGTAAATCATGACCAATCCATATGGAGAATTATGAAGTCCAGTCCCAGTGAATACACCTACAAAACTCTCCATCAGGGAGCAATGCTGAAGATACATGGAAGGCTGTAAGGGCCAGAGGATCAGGAGGTTTGCTATGAGAATGAGTCTCTTAGCCACATCAGAAGCTACACACGGCCTCACTACCATGAGTGCTCAGACAGGAGCTGAATGAAGAGCAACAATGAACCTGCCAGACTGGATGGAAAAACCATGAGGCCTCAACCTTACACACAGAATATTAGGGCTTTTTGTTTGTTTTATCTTGTTTTGTTTTGTCTTGTTTTTTTGAAGGGAAGGAATATATGCTACTAACAAATGTGTCCTAAGCTAGGACTAACATGGGGAAAACACCTTTCTTTTCCCTGATAGTTTTTAAAAGATCTCGCTGGCCACAAATTAGCTACATCGGTGTGTGTGAAGACTAACTTCATTTTTATATTCTCCTTCCAATCCACCACTGACATAGATGTAACTTCCCTTAAAATCAGCAAGCTTTTGGGACCTGACCCCTGACCCTGGTTGTGCAGTGTGTTGGTGATGCAGACCTTGCAGTGATAGGATCACGACAGTAGCTCCTTCTCAGGGCAGTGAGCAGGATGTAAAGTGAGTAAGTAAAAATAAAATAAAATTTAGAACAACTGCAGGCATGGCCCAGTTTCTACTTAACCGCTTACTTCCTTTACCTACTCACAGCACTTTTAGTTCAACACTATTTCAAACAAACAAACAAACAAAAAAAAAAAACAAAAAACACTAGTCACATTTTAGATTCTGTTTACCTATAAAATAAAAGTAAAAACTTTTAGTCAATTATAGTAATTCAATCTCTTCTAGCAAGGTGAGTTCAAATGATAGCTGACACACAGAAAGCCACGGCATGCAGGGAATGGCACATCACTATTCTCAAGTGTTATGAGTTTTGAGCCACATGAAAACCTGTGCAGTTCATGTTTTCACAGGGTTCTCAGCTCTGAAGCCAGTGTTTGAGGCAGAAGCCTGCTCTTCCAGTGACATGCCATTTCTGACACTGTCGTCAACCACAGAAATCTATGAGGCTCTTCACAAAGGAGATGGTAACACAGACACTAACTCTGATTTAGTTCTGCTGAGCTTGAAATGAGAACCGCTCTCTTTGGTGGCTCTAAAATGTTTCACTGTAGTAGTGGTTACTCTGTATCTTAGTCTTACCCTTGGACTGACATTGCACAC
This sequence comes from Rattus norvegicus, assembly GCF_021556685.1. Taxonomy (NCBI): domain Eukaryota; kingdom Metazoa; phylum Chordata; class Mammalia; order Rodentia; family Muridae; genus Rattus; species Rattus norvegicus. The sequence goes on from NC_141550.1 coordinate 58,364,669, forward strand.
TGAGGGAGGCTCGTGAACACATTCACGCTGCTGGTGGGGGCTCCTTCTCGCCTTCCCGTTTCCTCCCTTCAGAACTTCACCCACACGTGAACAGCTGCCTCTCCTAGTCTTCATTGCTGCTGCGCTCCATGACAAGAGCATGGCTTTCCCCAGACTGTGGAGTGACGTGCAGGCTTCAAACAAAAAGACTAGTTTCAGACATGACATCTGCTCTGAAGACTGATCTCATGACTGACCTGTGCTGCTGAGCAAGGAAAGCAGAGAAGTCCAGGGCAGCGCAACCCAACTAGCAAAGTGAAGATGGCACTCAGAAGTATGTGTCTGTTCATCCATCCACTGGATAAAGTAGACAAGAATTAAGATGGACTGGAGTGTATGTCCAAAGGAGTCAGATCTGGTCACCTGCAGTCAGACGAGTAGAAGGTAGTAGATTCTGTGACACCATGACCAGCCCATTCTTTCCTTCAAACATCTGTTGGACATCTGTCATATCGGGGTCTAATAGTTAAGAAAGTGAACTTCACTTTCCAGCGGGGTAGAGAGACACTGACAGAGGGTGGTGACAGGCGGAGCTGAAACACACCTGCAACGTGTAGAGAGTAAAGCAGAGGGAGAGTTGAGAATGGACGCTGGAGACAGGCTTCTGGCCATGGGAAGCCTGTTTCTGTAGGCAAGGTTTTAATGTGTCTGATAAAGTGAGAGAAAGGCCATTGTAGAAGGAGAAAAATCACAGCACTTCCTGAGCAAAGCCACTAAGATGCTTTTAGCTGTAGACAAATGGCACCTGGAGTTATCTGAAAGATACAGGATTCTGCTGAGGACAGGAGGCTGGATTTGGGTGCTACTTTATACTGCCGGACGGTGTCTGTGTCGCCATTCCCCAAATGCTCTGCCACTAGTACCTGATCCTGGATGTATCTGGTCTTCACAGTGTTCCTCACACTTCTGTCACTCAGGTTTCCAGACCTTGAGTGTCAGGAGTTGTAATAGGCCACACACTGTCAAGCCCCAGGGGCTGCTTCACTTCAGTATCGATGAATTTCTGTCCTTCCAGAGACTGGGGCGAAAAGTGCTGGCCTCCGGTTTCATTTTTAGAGTAAATAACCTGACCCCAAGACAGTATAAAACGAGTGCAAGGTTCAGAAAGAGCCCAACAGCTGAGGGGACATTTGGGGGAGATGTTAACAACTATGAATGCAGAAAGAGAGCAGTGAAGGAGCCACAGAGACTCGAAGACTGTAAGGTGGGCAACCTGTTGGGAGTAAAGACACACTAGGATCCTTAAAAGGGTTACCAGAATTGTAAAAGGACTGAGTCCCAAAGGCCACGGGCTCTGTTCCTGATTCTGCCCCCTCTGCTTGGATGTGGACAGGGCCTATGAAGATGACAGTTTATCACTCCTGTGATCATGATAAATTATCCAGGAACCGTGAAGGGATTCAGCATGTGTAATTAAGGTTCCTATTAGGTGATTCTGTTTGTCAAAGAACTGCCTGGATGGGCCCAACACAATTCTTTGGTGTTATTAGCTTATTTTGAGACAGGGTCTGTTCTGTTGTCTACACTGGCTTGCCATTTACTTTGTTTCCCAGGCCGACCACGCTCTTGGGCGAGCCTGAAGTCTCTACTTCCTAAGGTAAACTCTTCAAAGAGGACTTACACCTTCCCTGAACTTAGAGACTTAACGCAACAGAAAAAGCTCCCTGCCCATCCCTGTTGTCCTTGGTAAAGCAGCAATACCATGCTGTAAGCTGCACGTGACAAGAGCATTGTAGAAGCACAGGGAGGTGAGAATAGTTCAAACCTCACACTACCTTTCAGGAAAGCCCCGAGTCCCACCAAACAATGTGACCTTCTGACTCACAGAAACTGGAATAACAACCACACACTACTCTGGTCACCAGGTGTGTATCAATGTGCTAGAGAACACCACAAGGTTAGGTTGTTAAACTGGGACCCAACTTCCCCAAGAGTCGAGGGGCTCACGCTCTAAGTTGTCAGATCCTGCCACATGCGCTGAGACTTACGGGTTTCTGCATCTGTTTCCTTTGGCTGCTGGGTGGAGCTTCTCAGAGGACAGTTATGCTAGGGCCTGTGTGCAAGCGTTACAGAGTGTCACTAATAGTGTCAGGACTGGTTCTTGCCTATGGGACGGGTCTCAATTTGGGCCAGTCATTTTAGTCATTGGTTGCTATTCCCCTGTCTCTGCTCCATCTTTGTCCCTGTACATCTTATAGGCAGAACACATTTTGGGTCTAGGTTTTGTAGGTGGTTTGCTGTTCTCATTACTCCACTACGAGTCCTGCCTGGCTACAGGCTGTGGCTACTGTAGGTGCCATATCCCCCCCTGGTAAGTGTCTTAGCTAGAGTCACCCTCATACACTCTCTGGGGCATCTCTCACTCTGCCCTGCCCCCATCCCAGGTCACTGGCACACCCTAGAAATGCAACCCATCAGCTACCTTCTACCTCACTGGGGCACATTCAACACACTGTGCACATCTCACCATGTGAGAAGCTATGAGTAAGGGGCACGCGCACTGTCGGACACAGTGTGTGGTGATGTGGGAGTGCTGGTGAGTTGTAGCACCCAGATCAGAAGTGTAGGCCAACAGAAACCACGAACTTCACAAACATGTTTGTAAAGAGCTAAATGAGCAGGAGACTCCTAAGAGGAAAGGTGAGGTATATAAACAGGAGAGTTAAGAACAGAGTTAAGAACACGCAAGCTAAATCAAAACAACCCTGAGATTTCACCTCACACCAGTCAGAATGGCTAAGATCAAAAACTCAGGTGACAGCAAATGCTGGCGAGGATGTGGAGAAAGAGGGACACTCCTCCATTGTTGGTGGGATTGCAGACTGGTACAACCATTCTGGAAATCAGCCTGGACGTTCCTCAGAAAATTGGACATTCCATTACCTGAGGACCCAGCTATACCTCTCTTGGGCATATACCCAAAAGATGCCCCAACATCTAACAAAGACACGTGCTCCACTATGTTCATAGCAGCCTTATTTATAATAGCCAGAAGCTGGAAAGAACCCAGATGCCCTTCAACAGAGGAATGGATACAGAAAATGTGGTACATCTACACAATGGAATATTACTCAGCTATCAAAAACAATGACTTTATGAAATTCATAGACAAATGGATGGAACTAGAAAATATCATCCTGAGTGAGCTAACCCAATCAGAGGAAGACACACATGGTATGCACTCACTGATAAGTGGCTATTAGCCCAAATGCTTGAATTGCCCTAGATCCCTAGAACAAACGAAACTCAAGACGGATGATCAAAATGTGAATGCTTCACTCCTTCTTTAAAAGGGGAACAAGAATACCCTTGGCAGGGAATAGAGAGGCAAAGATTAAAACAGAGACTGAAGGAGCACCCATTCAGAGCCTGCCCCACATGTGGCCCATACATATATAGCCACCCAATTAGACAAGATGGATGAAGCAAAGAAGTGCAGGTCGACAGGAGCTGGATATAGATTTCTCCTGAGAGACACAGCCAGAATACAGCAAATACATAGGCAAATGCCAGCAGCAAACCACTGAACTGAGAATGGGACCCCCGTTGAAGGAATCAGAGAAAGAACTGGAAGAGCTTGAAGGGGCTCGAGACCCCATATGAACAACAATGCCAACCAACCAGAGCTTCCAGGGACTAAGCCACTACCTAAAGACTATACATGGACTGACCCTGGGCTCCAACCTCATAGGCAGCAATGAATAGCCTAGTAAGGGCACCAGTGGAAGGGGAAGCCCTGGGTCCTGCCAAGACTGAACCCCCAGTGAACATGATTGTTGGGGGGAGGGCGGTAATGGGGGGAGGATGGGGAGGGGAACACCCATATCAAAGGGGAGGGGGAAGGGTTAGGGGGATGTTGGCCTGGAAACCGGGAAAAACAATCAAAATGTAAATAAGAAATGCTCAAGTTAATAAAGAAAAAAAACACGCAAGCTCTGGAGAACTAAATTCTAGGCTGTTAGTTTTGACTTGGAGGCCAACTGAAAACTACTCCCTCCCTTAGGAATGGAGAACACAAACACATTGCTAAACTAAATACTCTGGCAAATGGTAGGTCCTCAGATGTGTGCTCCATAAAGAGATCCCTGAGTAGATGTATGCAGGGCAGGACTGAGGCCAAGGATAAGCTGAAAGCGGTGACAGGGTTAGGGTAGCAGCTCATTAACAATATGGTGGCAAATACTGTGACAGCCAGCATGTCTGCACTGAGTGACCCCTCATCAGAGTGACACTGCACATTTTGGGGTGTTCCAGCAGAGTTAGGAGGACATCTGTGGATTAACAGCTCTCTGTCCCCATGTTCCATGTCCCTCTGGGCTCCAGGTCTACCTCCCACAGTCCTAGGTTTATAAGCTTCTTTTACGTCTCTGGTGAAACACGGTTTTAAATTGGGTGGACCAGAAGGTGGTAGTGGATCTGGGAGGAGTTGGGGGATGGAGGATGAATGTGATCAAAATGCATTGTATGAAAGTCTTAAAGTATCATCTTCAATTGCCTTGAAGCTAAATGAAAGTAAATATTTAACATTCTGTAACTTCATCTCAATGCCTGAACAAGAGTACTGTGCAGATACCTCAAGTTATCATTTGAGAATGAGAACGTTAATGCTTTGTTGTACTCTGTCTTACTACAATATTAAAACAAACAATAAAATGCTTAACATTTAACTATACCAACTTTGGCCTGGAAGTCTGCAGCAGAGAAAAGAACATACTTATAAATATGTTTACTAAAGATAAGCTTAATTAAACCTAATAAATATTAAATTATAATAATTAAAATAAGACTATTTACTTGATATAGTGTGTACAGGCTGTGAATCTAGTTTACTAGTTGAGCACTTGCCTGGCATGTGTCAGATCCTAGGTTCAATCCCCAGCACCCTCCTCCCTACAAAGGAAGAAAAGCAAAAATTGTACTTGTGACTAATGCTAACAGTAAACCTTACTTCACAAGTAAAATCTGGGGAAAATCACTTCGACAGGGCACGGACCAGAACCACAGAGATCATGTTAAACATGCTACACACTCTTCTATCAAGTAGGATGGGAACAGAGGGACAAGACACAGGCGTTTACACGTAAGATCATTTCAAACAACCTGGCTCCAGTCAACACTTAGACCCTGTGCTGAAGCCCTCCACACTTCAGCTATCAACCTGGTACCTCTAAAGCAGTGGCTAATGCTGAGTAATAGGTAAGAGAAGTGGAATAGCCCAGAAGTAATCCATAGAGGGTGTGAAACAAAACCAACAAGCAGAAGCACTGTGTCTCTAGATGGCGTAATTTAGAAGAAATACTTTATGTGTTTAGGATACATCCCGTCAAACTATATTTGTAGGGATGATAAAAGTATGCTAAAGTATTGAGCAATTACTACAGGTCCTATAGAACCTAGAACTCATTATAGAAATAAAATCTGAAGACTCGTTTTCCTTTTAAAATTACAACTTTTAAAAAGTTTGAATAAGTTTTCACTTAAGATTAGAAGATAAAAAGACTCTAAAAGAGGATCCCATTGCCCATTGATGCCTCTTACCAAAACTTCCCACTACACCAAAGTCAGAGAAGTTTCTGTACAACCAGTGACAGAAACAGAGCAGGAACAGCTGCCATAGCGATCAGACATCATTTTTCCCATCGGATATTTTATTTACATTTCAAATGTTATCCCCTTTCTTGGTTTCCTCTCTACAAACCACTATCCCATCCCTCCCTGTCCCCTGCTTCAATGAGGCTGCTTACCCTTCCACTCCTACCTCCCCACCCTGGCATTCCCCTACACTGGGGCATCGAGCCTTCATAGGACCAAGGGCCTTTCCTCCCATTGGTACCCAAGAAGACCATCCTCTGCTACACATGGGGTTGGAGCCATGGGTCCCTCCATGTGAACCTCCATGGTTGGTGCTTTCGTCCCTCGGAGCTTTTGTGTGTCTGGTTGGTTGATATTGTTGTTCTTCCTATGGGGTTGCAAACCCCTTCAGCTCCTTTAGTCCTTTCCCTAACTCCTCCATTGGGGTGCTCAGTCCAATAGTTGCCTGCGAGCATCCACATCTATATTTGTCAGGTTCTGGCAAAGCCTCTCAGGAGACATCTATATCAGGCTCCTGTCAGCAAGCACTTCTTGGCATCAGCAATAGTGTTTGGGTTTGGGGGTCTGTATATGGGATGGATCCCCAGGTGGAGCAGTCTCTCAATGGCCTTTCTTTCAGTACCTGCTCCACACTTTGTCTCTGTATTTCCTTTAGACAGGAGCACTTCTGGGTTAAAAATCTGGAGATGAGTGGGTGGCCCCATCCCCCAACGGGGGTGGGGGGGCACGCTTGCCTAACCTCTGGATATGGTCTCTACAGGTTCTCCCTCCTCTTTGTGGGCATTTCAGTTAATCTCATCCCTGTTGGGTCCTGTAAGCCTCTTGCTTTCCTGGTATCTGGGACTTTCTGGTGACTACCCTGGGTTCTCATCCCTCATTGCTACTCACCCCTATTCAATCCCTGTCTCCTCCCATACCTGGTCTCCCCCCCTTGCCCTCCCCCTCCTCTCTTCCTCAGCCCCAGTGCTGATTCAGAGGGTATGTGGATGAAGCCACCTCTTATCATAGTCTGTCTCTTGAACCCCAAGTTACTCTCAAAAGGAAACTGCCCACAATTGGCAGGGCTACCTAATCCATGCTCTGTATAGTGTGCAGATGAACACTGTGACCATGGGGCACAGAGCACACGGCCAAAGCTTAACCAGACTACGCCAATGGCCTTGGTCCTTGCTAGTTTGCTTGGGTACAGGCGACGTCCACATGCTAAGCTTTGGTTCTGACCCTTCGTCCATGTTTAAGGTTTACAAAGTATGAATAATGCTTTCGTCAACCTTGAGATTCGTGTTCCATATTTAATATAGCAAAAGTCTACTGACAATGGTGCTATTTCTAAACAAGTAAAGACTGCCTTTTACTTTGCTGAGGGATCCTGAGTTACAAAAGAGAGACAATTACTAATGGGTAAGTTCCAGAGTGTCATGCAGAGGGTAGAGGATGAGGAGGCAACCACTAGATACTCTAGAGTGAATTATTTCCAGTAGGAATATAATAGTCAGTGAGCCACAAGCTCACGAATGGAGACATTTTAGTTGAAAAGTATTTTATTACTGAAAGTCAGACCAAGCACAGCCTGCCCACACAGGAGCCCACTCACTGACCCTTGAACCTACCTGTGAGGCAGCTGCACCGCTTGAGAGTGTCAGAGCATGATGCCATATTTTGTTGTGTACTGATTTGTCTTTCAAATAACCATTTTTTAAAAGAAACACATTAATTGTATAAATACAAACTAAAAGTTTGTCAAATACAATTCATTAAAGTATTTTATATATTATTACTTGAAAAGAGAAGAGAAACATTGCACAGGAACTGAGCATCAATTCTGAAGTGGGCGTAGTAACCTCCACTGACCAAGCCTTACACAGGAAAACGACCGAGGCCCAGAGAGCCTTGTTTGCAAAGATCCTGTTGAGGGCTGAAAGCAGACCAAGTCTGCACAGGCAGCCCTACAGACTGTCATTTGTCTCTTGAGAACTTGTCACATCCACTGGACTCTACACAGCTCATTCCCTTGTTTCCCCATTGTCCTCATCTTTCCTTTTGACAACTGCGTGTTGTCCCTTCGCTCAGTAGCCTTTCAGTATATTTTTAGTACCATTACCAGTGTTGTCTGTCACCAAACCCTAAATCCAGTGCTTTCTTACCCCTGAATTTGTGATCACACATTTCCTTCTTTTTCACTAAAATGTGTCAAAAGCAGCTTCTCCCATCAACTACATTTCTATCTCCTGCAGAAAGTTTCCCCTGGGCTAAGAGGAAAAAAAGATGTGATTTTGTTTAACAAGTCTAAAGGGAAAATGAAGGCCCTGCACCTAGAGGTGCACATGCATCTGCCCAGAGTCTCTCCTTTGGTCCATGGTCCTTGTTCAGCTGATGCCATGGTCTGTGTGGATGATGTTTTAAGTGTCTGCTGACACGTTACATTTAACTTTATACATACAATAAGTGCCTTATACAATGCCATGCAAACCTAATCTAGTTTATTTTTCATGATCTAGATAAAGTTTTATAATTTTAAATACAAATCAATTGAAATGAAGCTTCTTCTCCAGTTTAGACTGCTTGCATCATGAACCTGTCCTTACAATGGAGGGAGGGCTGCATATAAGTCCCCTACGCAGGCCAGGCTTCCACTCTAGGCCACACGTCTGGGATAAGGACTTTCAGCTCTGTCCCCAGGATGACAGCAATAGTCCTTCTTACACCTTAAGCCTGATGATTCCTGGTATGTCTCTGGAAGTCTGTGCACGCTGGGCACAGGGTTTTTCTAAAAGGCTGTTGGCTTTTGGACTGAAGCCATAGAGAGATCTAAAACTGAGCCACTGAATCCTTCAAATCCCCGCCTCCACCACACACATACACAGTCTTAAATATAGGCATTTATTCTAAAGCTCAGATTTCACAAGAAAAATAATAATAAAAACAACTACCCTCTTACCTACTTTCTACATCAGCTCTTTATGACATGTACGGTTGGAGCCACATGACATTTTGGTTAAAGTAGCCACATGCTTTTACTACCTCTGCAGAGAAACGTTATAGCCGACAATCCTCCTGACTCTTCTCCTCCCTAAAGGGACCAGGGCCTTATCCAACACAACCAATTCTGGCTGGCATTCATACAGCAGAATTAGATTTTCAGAAAATAATCTGAATTCACTCACTGCTGTGGATTCAGGTAACTCCGTACATCACCTTGCATCACAGTTTATTAGAATAAAAGGAAGCACACATTAAAGAATGTCAGCACAGGTACGCTTCCATTTGTTCTACAGTCACTCAAGCTAGGAAAGTGTTAGCAAGGAAGAGAAGCAACATGTGCCACACATGTTCAGAAAAGCTAGTCTAGGTATGATACAGACACTACCTTAAAATATGGAAGCACTATAAAGCTATCAGATTATGAAACTAACAAGCTTCATTAAAAATCACAATGTTAAGATTCTGAGTTTCTACACTTCGTGTGCTAAAAGTCTTTACAAAAATAAATTTTACTAGTACCATAATAAATTCATGAGACAATCTACTTTAAGGGTAATGGTCAGAGGAAATGACTATCAAAAAATAAAAGCACTGCACTGCACCTCCTTGGATTATGTGAGACCCTGGGTTCAAATCCCCAGAACTACAGAAGAAGAAAGCAAGAAAAGACCATCTTGGGATTGGTGAGCCTTGAGAAGCCTGTGGCTCCTTTCACTTTTGCTTCTCAAATCATATGTACAGATCTCACTTCATAAAGTCTCTCTATGAATTATCAATGTGATTACTTTTAATATCATGTAAAAATTTTTACCAATCTTCAATTACAGACTATCTTATATACCCATAAAATTACACTGAAATTAGGCCAATTTTTCCTGCAAATTTTTGATGTCTTTCAGTTACCATTTCCAGTCTGATAATATTATGAAAAGGAATGAAGAATCAAAACGAAGACATTTCTGCTTCTTATTCTATTATAGCTTCTATTGTAGGTTAGGTTACACAGTTTGTAGGACTGCAGGGCCTAAAATGCCAAACCTTTCATTTGAAAATTAAGAATTATCCAGAGTCCATCACAGAGCTGGTCTTCTGTACAGATCATATACCCATGGAGCAGGCCTCCTCTTTGTCTTCTGTGACCTTGACTTCATTTGGTTGACTCCCCTGTTAAATACTCAACTTCCTCTAAGACAGAGGTTCTCAACCTGTGGGTCCTGGATGACCCTTTCACAGGGGTCACCTAAGACCATTGGAAAACTCAGATATTTACATTACAATTCATAACAGTAGTAAAATTACAGTAATAAAGTAGCAATGAAAATAATTTTATGGTTGGAGTTAGTACAGCATGAGGAACTGTGTTAAAGTGTTGTGTCAGGAAGGTTGAGGTCCTCTATCCTTCCCAATCTTAGCCACCATGTGGCTCGCTAGCAGACACGTCAATTACAATTGCTGTTTCCACCTTCGGATCAAACAAATAAAAGAGGAATGAAGTCTGAACAAGATAAAAGGAGGGCCCAGAGCTTAGAACATTTCCCAATGACAGCATAGTATTCAGATGCTAACGCAGACACACAGTGGGAAAGGTGGGATGGCATGTGTGAGAGCCCATGGCATTGCAGTATGACCACCTACCACTGTTCTGTAAAGGTGAGGGAAGGCAGGTAGCTGGTAGACAAGCGCCTTGCTTGTAACCTGAGCATCACAGGCAGCTTAGAGCACAAAGCCAGTACACTGTTTACTTTTTCTATAACTATTTGCCACAAGTGCTGGGTATAGGCAAGTAAAAATATGTAGAGAACCAGAGCCTGCATTATTAACAAATTAAGAAGCATTATTTGACTTTCGTTTACTAAATTATGGAAGCCACCAGAGAGAGGGCCTAGCATGTGAAAGCAGATGCTATTCTCAGCTGCAATAATTTCTTCTCACTTTCTCTTTATTAAAGTTTTTCAGACAGTATATTTTGATCATGTTTTCCCTCCCCAGATCTATCCTACTGTCTGTTCTTTTTCAAAAGAAAAGAAAGCAAGAAAAAAAATCCACAAAACAAAAATCAAAACGAACAGCATAGAACTAGTAAGACAAACAAAACAATACAAAACACCTCCTCAAAACATCAACAAGTTTTCCATGTTGGCCAAATACTCCTGAGCACCAGGTCTGCTCCAGAGTGTGACTAACACAACCAAGTGACACTCCATTAAAGAAAATCAATTTTCCTTAGCCAGTGGGTATCAACTGCAGATAGGTTCTTGGTTAGGGCTGAGATGCATTTATTATTTTTGAGACAAGAATCACTGAAACAATGCAGTTATTAAGATGAGTCAGTGGCTGATAGGTTATGGGAAAAGAGCTCATGACACCACAGAAGCAGAGATTCCACTAAGCACAACCTTCAGGAGCAGGGGAGGTGGCCCACTGGGGAAAGGTTGGTGATGCAGACACCAGGCCTTGAGGTTGATCCTCGGCACTCCCAGCACATGGAAGGCAGAGGCAGGCAGAGCCCCCAAGGCTCTCTGGCCAACCAGTCTAGTCCAGCTAGCAAGCCTCACGTTCCAGTAGGAGATCTTGTCTCAAAAATCCAGGTGAGCAGCTTCCTGCAAAGGTCACCCTCTGACCTCTACACCTATACACACATGTAACACTCACACAGACAAAATTTTCAAGCCTAACTATAAAATTAATCTGTTCTTTCTTTTATAAATCTGATTTAAAATTTTAGATATCCAAAAGATAACATACTTAATCTTTGATATCTTGCTAGAAATTTAGTAAATGTAACTAGTCTGTTTATAACAAATACATAGTTTTATTTCTTAAAAATTGTGTAAATTTTCAGCACCTTTCCTATTATCTGCATTTTTTTTTTCAGAGCTGGGGACCAAACCCAGGGCCTTGTGCTTGTTAGGCAAGCGCTCTACCACTGAGCTAAATCCCCAACCCCCTATCTGCATCTATTTAAATAGATACCAGAAAATTTAATTTCTGCAAAGACATGCTAGTTTTATTATTTCATTACTATTATTAATCTGTTTAATAATATATTGGAAAGTATATGGTCAGCCTTAAAATAAATAAATATATATGTATACATAATATATAAAATATAGGTGTGTGTGTCTAACACCATATAAACTGAGCATGTTATGTTTAGGAATATACATAGATATAAATGCATGCAGCCATAATTAATAAAAAGCAGCCACGAATTTACAGGAGAGCAGGGAGGGCATTGGGAAAGCTTGGGGGGAAGGAAGGGAGAAAAGTTGTCATTAAGTTATAATTTCAAAAAACAAAACATCAAAAACTTACAGTAATTCTTTGAAAAATTAAAATTAATCTAGTAACAATTCATATATTTTATCTTCATTATGTGTGCACACACTGGTTCCCACGCGGCCAGAAACTGGAGCAACGGGTGCTTGTGAGCGGCATGGGGGCCGAGAGCTGGCCACAGCCTCTGGAGAGCAGGAAGCTCTGAAATACGGAATCACTCACAGCTCCTGTCTTTTACAGGAAGACAAGACCAACAAAGCCTACAGGATTCTAATTCTCTCATGTCAGATGGGACATGACCAGCCCAGGAACCCTTGACTTTAAAAATGAGCTTTATATGGTCTTGTCTTAGAACAAAGTGCTATTTTTAGATGCATAAAATAGAAGAGAAAAATTCTAAGTTCAGAGTTTCTCTAAGTAAGGAGTGATACTGTTGTTTATTAGAAGAAGCTTGTCGCCACTACCTCAGAGAAGGTCATGAGCTTCTATGGTGAAGGCAGCTATCAGCGTCACAAAATTACCCAATGGGAACAATCCTCTCTCCCCTCCCCCCTCTCCCTCTCCCCCTCCCCCCTCTCTGTACGTGTGTGTGTGTGTTTATGTGTGCATTTATTAGTTAAATGTAGTAGTTCTCAAAACATGTCCTGGAATGACAATTTCTTTTTTGTTTTTTTTTTTTTTTACTCTTAAAAGGACATTTAATTGGGGTTAGCTTAGGTGTTCAGAGATTCAATCCATTATCATCAAGCTGGGAGCATGACAATATATAGTCAGCCATGGTGCAGGAAGAGTTGAGAGGTCTACATCTTCATCTGAAGGCCACTAGGAGAAGACTGGCTCCAATATGGTTAGGAGGAGGGTCTTGTCACTCACCTCTACATTGACATACTTCCTTCAACAAGGTGATACTTACTCCAACAAGGCCACAACTCTTAATGTCCCCACTCCTTGGGGCAAGCATACTCAAACCACCACATACACAATGCAAAAGAAGTCACTAAAAAGGCAAGTACCAAATAGAAGATTTGATATACAACAAAATATCATCAAAGTAGAGACAAACTTCAGGCACAGAAGCCTGGACTTGCCCAATTGAGAGAGCAAATAGGATAATTTCCTCAAAACAAACAGCTAGCAGAAATGAGCTCAGAGAAGTCCACTGGAGTAGCCAACTGGAGCTCTTGATCAGGAGATTGGGTATACTGACCCCTGAGGTGACATTTCCAAATAGCAATGGAATTGGATATATAACACCATCCTATCCACTACTTGTAACCAAACAGATACTGATGGAGATGCTGAAGGAGTCAGCTGGAATTCCCTATTGGGAGTTCCTCAGGTGGATGGTTCCTTTTTTTTTTTTTTTTTTTTTTTTGTTAGTTATGATCTTTTGCGTATGGAAACATACCTTCTTTCTTTTTAAATTTTTTTTATTAACTTGAGTATTTCTTATATACATTTCGAGTGTTATTCCCTTTCCCAGTTTCCGGACAAACATCCCCCTCCCCCCAACCCTTCCCTAGGGGTGTTCCCCTCCCAACCCTCCCCCCATTGCCGCCCTCCCCCCAACAGTCTAGTTCACTGGGGGTTCAGTCTTAGCAGGACCCAGGGCTTCCCCTTCCACTGGTGCTCTTACTAGGATATTCATTGCTACCTATGAGGTCAGAGTCCAGGGTCACTCCATGTATAGTCTTTAGGTAGTGGCTTAGTCCCTGGAAGCTCTGGTTGGTTGGCATTGTTGTACATATGGGGTCTCGAGCCCCTTCAAGCTCTTCCAGTTCTTTCTCTGATTCCTTCAACGGGGGTCCTATTCTCAATTCAGTGGTTTGCTGCTGGCATTTGCCTATGTATTTGCTGTATTCTGGCTGTGTCTCTCAGGAGAAATCTATATTCAGCTCCTGTCGGCCTGCACTTCTTTGCTTCATCCATCTTGTCTAATAGGGTGGCTGTATATGTATGGGCCACATGTGGGGCAGGCTCTGAATGGGTGCTCCTTCAGTCTCTGTTTTAATCTTTGCCTCTCTATTCCCTGTCAAGGGTATTCTTGTTCCCCTTTTATAGAAGGAGTGAAGCATTCACATTTTGATCATCCGTCTTGAGTTTCATTTGTTCTAGGCATCTAGGGTAATTCAAGCATTTGGGCTAATAGCCACTTATCAATGACTGCATACCATGTGTGTTTTTGTGTGATTGGGTTACCTCACTCAGGATGATATTTTCCAGTTCCAACCATTTGCCTACGAATTTCATAAAGTCATTGTTTTTGATAGCTGAGTAATATTCCATTGGATACATTTTCTGTATCCATTCCTCTGTTGAAGGGCATCTGGGTTCTTTATTATAAATAAGGCTGCGATGAACATAGTGGAGCACTTGTCTTTTTTATATGTTGGGGCATCTTTTGGGTATATGCCCAAGAGAGGTATAGCTAGATCCTCAGGCAGTTCAATGTCCACTTTTCTGAGGAACCTCCAGACTGATTTCCAGAATGGTTGTACCAGTCTGCAACCCCACCAACAATGGAGGAGTGTTCCTCTTTCTCCACATCCTCTCCAGCATCTCCTGTCACCTGAGTTTTTGATCTTAGCCATTCTCACTGGTGTGAGGTGAAATCTCAGGGTTGTTTTGATTTGCATTTCCCTTATGACTAAAGATGTTGAACATTTCTTTAGGTGTTTCTCAGCCATTTGGCATTCCTCAGCTGTGAATTCTTTGTTTAGCTCTGAACCCCCTTTTTAATGGGGTTTTTGTCTCCCTGCGGTCTAACTTCTTGAGTTCTTTGTATATTTTGGATATAAGGCGTCTATCTGTTGTAGGATTGGTAAAGATCTTTTCCCAATCTGTTGGTTGCCGTTTTGTCCTAACCACAGTATCCTTTGCCTTACAGAAGCTTTGCAGTTTTATGAGATCCCATTTGTCGATTCTTGATCTTAGAGCATAAGCCATTGGTGTTTTGTTCAGGAAATTTTTTTCCAGTGCCCATGTGTTCCAGATGCTTCCCTAGCTTTTCTTCTATTAGTTTGAGTGTATCTGGTTTGATGTGGAGGTCCTTGATCCACTTGGACTTAAGCTTTGTACAGGGTGATAAGCATGGATCGATCTGCATTCTTCTACATGTTGACCTCCAGTTGAACCAGCACCATTTGCTGAAAATGCTATCTTTTTTCCATTGGATGGTTTTGGCTCCTTTGTCAAAAATCAAGTGCCCATAAGTGTGTGGGTTCATTTCTGGGTCTTCAATTCTTTTCCATTGGTCTATCTGTCTGTCTCTGTACCAATACCATGCAGTTTTTATCACTATTGCTCTGTAATACTGCTTGAGTTCAGGGATAGTGATTCCCCCTGAAGTCCTTTTATTGTTGAGGATAGTTTTAGCTATCCTGGGTTTTTTGTTATTCCAGATGAATTTGCAAATTGTTCTGTCTAACTCTTTGAAGAATTGGATTGGTATTTTGATGGGGATTGCATTGAATCTGTAGATTGCTTTTGGTAAAATGGCCATTTTTACTATATTAATCCTGCCAATCCATGAGCATGGGAGATCTTTCCATCTTCTGAGGTCTTCTTCAATTTCTTTCTTCAGAGTCTTGAAGTTCTTATTGTACAAATCTTTTACTTGCTTGGTTAAAGTCACACCGAGGTACTTTATATTATTTGGGTCTATTATGAAGGGTGTCGTTTCCCTAATTTCTTTCTCGGCTTGTTTCTCTTTTGTGTAGAGGAAGGCTACTGATTTATTTGAGTTAATTTTATACCCAGCCACTTTGCTGAAGTTGTTTATCAGCTTTAGTAGTTCTCTGGTGGACCTTTTGGGATCACTTAAATATACTATCATATCATCTGCAAATAGTGATATTTTGACTTCTTCTTTTCCGATCTGGATCCCCTTGACCTCCTTTTGTTTTCTGATTGCTCTGGCTAGAACTTCAAGAACTATATTGAATAAGTAGGGAGAGAGTGGGCAGCCTTGTCTAGTTCCTGATTTTAGTGGGATTGCTTCAAGTTTCTCTCCATTTAGTTTAATGTTAGCAACTGGTTTGCTGTATATGGCTTTTACTATGTTTAGGTATGGGACTTGAATTCCTATTCTTTCCAGGACTTTTATCATGAAGGGGTGTTGAATTTTGTCAAATTGCTTTCTCAGCATCTAATGAAATGATCATGTGGTTTTGTTCTTTCAGTTTGTTTATATAATGAATCACGTTGATGGTTTTCCGTATATTAAACCATCCCTGCATGCCTGGGATGAAGCCTACTTGATCATGGTGGATGACTGTTTTGATGTGCTCTTGGATTCGGTTTGCCAGAATTTTACTGAGTATTTTTGCGTCGATGTTCATAAGGGAAATTGGTCTGAAGTTCTCTTTCTTTGTTGGGTCTTTGTGTGGTTTAGGTGTAAGAGTAATTGTGGCTTCATAGAAGGAATTCGGGAGTGCTCCATCTGTTTCAATATTGTGGAATAGTTTGGATAGTATTGGTATGAGGTCTTCTATGAAGGTCTGATAGAATTCTGCACTAAACCCGTCTGGACCTGGGCTCTTTTTGGTTGGGAGACCTTTAATGACTGCTTCTATTTCCTTAGGAGTTATGGGGTTCTTTAACTGGTTTATCTGTTCCTGATTTAATTTCGGTACCTGTTATCTGTCTAGGAAATTGTCCATTTCCTGCAGATTTTCAAGTTTTGTTGAATATAGGCTTTTATAGTAAGATCTGATGATTTTTTGAATTTCCTCTGAATATGTAGTTATGTCTCCCTTTTCATTTCTGATTTTGTTAATTTGGACACACTCTCTGTGTCCTCTCGTTAGTCTGGCTAAGGGTTTATCTATCTTGTTGATTTTCACAAAGAACCAACTTTTGGTTCTGTTGATTCTTTCTATGGTCCTTTTTGTTTCTACTTGGTTGATTTCAGCTCTGAGTTTGATTATTTCCTGCCTTCTACTCCTCCTGGATGTATTTGCTTCTTTTTTTTCTAGAGCTTTTAGGTGTGCTGTCAAGCTGGTGACATATGCTCTTTCCTGTTTCTTTCTGCAGGCACTCAGCGCTATGAGTTTTCCTCTTAGCACAGCTTTCATTGTGTCCCATAAGTTTGGGTATGTTGTACCTTCATTTTCATTAAATTCTAAAAAGTCTTTAATTTCTATCTTTATTTCTTCCTTGACCAGGTTATCATTGAGTAGAGCATTGTTCAATTTCCACGTATATGTGGGCATTCTTCTCTTATTGTTATTGAAGACCAGTTTTAGGTCGTGGTGGTCTGATAGCACGCATGGGATTATTTCTATCTTTCTGTACCTGTTGAGGCCCATTTTTTGACCAATTATATGGTCAATTTTGGAGAAAGTACCATGAGGAGCTGAGAAGAAGGTATATCCTTTTGCTTTAGGATAGAATGTTCTATAAATATCCGTTAAGTCCATTTGGCTCATGACTTCTCTTAGTCTGTCTGCGTCTCTGTTTAATTTCTGTTTCCATGATCTGTCCATTGATGAGAGTGGGGTGTTGAAATCTTCTACTATTATTGTGTGAAGTGCAATGTGTGTTTTGAGCTTTAGTAAGGTTTCTTTTACGTATGTAGGTGTCCTTGTATTTGGGGCATAGATATTTAGGATTGAGAGTTCATCTTGGTGGATTTTTCCTTTGATGAATATCAAGTGTCCTTCCTTATCTTTTTTGATGACTTTTAGTTGAAAATTGATTTTATTTGATATTAGAATGGCTACTCCAGCTTGCTTCTTCTGACCATTTGCTTGGAAAGTTGTTTTCCAGCCTTTCACTCTGAGGTAGTGTCTGTCTTTGTCTCTGAGGTGTGTTTCCTGTAGGCAGCAGAATGCAGGGTCCTCGTTGCATATCCAGTTTGTTAATCTATGTCTTTTTATTGGGGAGTTGAGGCCATTGATGTTGAGAGATATTAAGGAATAGTGATTATTGCTTCCTGTTATATTCATATTTGGATATGAGGTTATGTTTGTGTGCTTTTCTTCTCTTTGTTTTGTTGCCAAGACGATTAGTTTCTTGCTTCTTCTAGGGTGTAGCTTGCCTCCTTATGTTGGGCTTTACCATTTATTATCCTTTGTAGTGCTGGATTTGTAGAAAGATATTGTGTAAATTTGGTTTTGTCATGGAATATCTTGGTTTCTCCATCTATGTTAATTGAGAGTCTTGCAGGATACAGTAACCTGGGCTGGCATTTGTGTCCTCTTAGGGTCTGTATGACATCAGTCCAGGATCTTCTGGCCTTCATAGTTTCTGGCGAAAAGTCTGGTGTGATTCTGATAGGTCTGCCTTTATATGTTACTTGACCTTTTTCCCTTACTGCTTTTAATATTCTTTCTTTATTTTGTGCGTTTGGTGTTTTGACTATTATGTGACGGGAGGTGTTTCTTTTCTGGTCCAATCTATTTGGAGTTCTGTAGGCTTCTTGTATGCCTAGGGGTATCTCTTTTTTTAGGTTAGGGAAGTTTTCTTCTATGATTTTGTTGAAGATATTTACTGGTCCTTTGAGCTGGGAGTCTTCACTCTCTTCTATACCTATTATCCTTAGGTTTGATCTTCTCATTGAGTCCTGGATTTCCTGTATGTTTTGGACCAGTAGCTTTTTCTGCTTTACATTATCTTTGACAGTTGAGTCAATGATTTCTATGGAATCTTCTGCTCCTGAGATTCTCTCTTCCATCTCTTATATTCTGTTGGTGAAGCTTGTATCTACAGCTCTTTGTCTCTTCTTTTGGTTTTCTATATCCAGGGTTGTTTCCATGTGTTCTTTCTTGATTGCTTCTATTTCCATTTTTATGGAATGACAATTTCAATACAGTTTCTGCATGGCTACAGGCCCCATCTCAAACCTTCAGAACCAGAAACAGTAATGGCCATACCAATAGTGAACAGCCCTCCAGGTGACTCTGATACATACAATTTTCAAAATGCATGTCTTCAAAATGTATTCCATTTCTTGTATTTTCTATTAACAGTATCTATAGATGGATTAATTGCACAATTTAAAATCAATTTAAGAGAAACAAGAAATCAATTATACAAAGGCCTAAACCATTTTCAGCAACATGACGAACACCACACAGGACATGTCTTCCTGACATGCCAAGAAGACAGAAAGCAGAAACGCAAAGACGGCCTTGGGTAGTAACTATAGGATACCAGGGAGAGCATGTGAGAGCAGAATCTGGGTGCTGCCCACTCACCAGGCAGCAGTCTGCCAGTCTGGCTGGCAGCAGTACCCCAGCGAAGCAGATCTGAGGAAGTGGACTTTCCATGAGTGTGTGCACCGTCATGTTTCTATTACCCAGCATATTTTCTATAACCTTACAGAATCTCTTCTGTTCTTGTCATGTACTTCACACTCAGTGTCCTGTAGTCTCTACAGTTCTGACTTTATGCCAGTTCACCACCATCCATCTTTCCTTCTTGGTTTTCAAACTATATGTTCTTTGTTCCCTCATGACTTTTACTTCCTCAACTTTTTTTTTTTTTTTTGGTTCTTTTTTTCGGAGCTGGGGACCGAACCCAGGGCCTTGCGCTTCCTAGGTAAGCGCTCTACCACTGAGCTAAATCCCCAGCCCCATCCTCAACTTTTTTGAACAGAGAACTTTCTAGGTCCATTTGAAAATCAATAAATCAAACTGAAGATACTTATCACTTGAATTCCCATATAAGTAAATTCTCCATGAAGCCTTAGAGAGCCACGTCTAGTCAAATATCCAGAGCAGTTTTCTTGGCTTCAGCGATGGAAGGTAAGAAATAGGAAAGTGTTGGTATATTGTTTTATCATTGTAAACTATAACCAGTAACTTTGATTCTTTGTGTTTTTTCATTCTCACAGGAATTATTCTTTCTATGTTTATTACAATGTTTTATTGCTAAATAACTTAGAGATTTAGTAACAACCAACCAACCAACCAACCAACGACCAATAACCAAGGGCTACATTGTCAACACACTCAGCCGTGAGAACCACGTTGCCTTTGCCCATTTAAAACAATAATCTTAATTCTTTGTAATTCTTTTCAAAATAATGTCAAACAGTTCTTGACTCTGAGAGCCATAAAAATCAATCTAAAAGATAGATTTGGCGCATTAGACATAATTTGTTGACTTTTGCTTTAAACACTTGTGCAGAAGATTAAACACAATACAGTTAAGTCACTTTTTGAATTGAACTTTTAAATTAAAAAGCACATTATATATTATGGAAAAAACAGCTGTAATATGTATAACCAAAAATAAAAATCAGTTCCTACGTGAAATGAAGTCTGGATAATACGCAATATCCATCAAAGATGTAACCCTTCCGTGGTTTGGGTGCTCAATACCAACCTGCTTACAGGACATGCCCACTGGTACAGTAGGCACAGCTGCTCTAGCAGTGGCCAGTCACTTCCTGGCTTGCACTTTGCTTCATTGGTTTGAGGCAATCAAACCAAGACATGCTGCCATAACTATTCCTGCTGTCCAGCTTGCTCTGGAGAATCCTGCCTTCACCTTCTAAACTGCATGTCTGCTGTGACACTTACCTACATTTACTTGGGTTCTGGGAACCTAAACTCTAATCCTCATACTTATACATTAAGCACTTTAACCACTGAGTCATTTCCCCAGCCCCCAAACCAGATCTTTAAAAGAAACTTTTGTTCTCCTTTTAATGACAGTTACTATATTAGCTGGCATGATAATGCTCCCCTACTCTTAGACGTTTGAAAGCTTGGTCTACCTAGATGGTGGAACTCTGTAACTAAGGATTAGGAGGTGTGACCTTGGCCAGTTAGCTCTTTCTGCCTTGTCCCTGTGAATCAACATGTAAGCTCTCAGCTATTGCTCCATTGTCTGCCTACCTGTTGCCATGCACCTTACCATGATGATGAACTTTAACCCTCTGAAACCATAAACCCAAATTAAACTCTTTTATTAGTTACTATGGTCATGGTGTTTTACTACAAAAATAAAAAAAAGTGTGACTAAGACAGCCATAGAATTAATAAGATAGTCATTATCACATATGGTTATATAAGTTATCAGATACACTGGACAAATCTTTTTCATTTATTTATTTATTCACTTTACATTGCACTCTCCCTCAGTCCCATCCTCAGAGAAGGGGACATGTCCAGTGGGTACCCTCTCACCCTGGTACATCAAATCACAACAGGATTAAGTGTACCCTCTTCCACTGAGACCAGACCAGGGAGGGGAAGGGGATCTAAAGGCAGGCAACAGGCAAATGGGAACGGACAGCCCCCATTGCAGCTGTTAGGGGGCCCACATGAAGACTGAGCTGTGCATCTGCTACAGACGTGCAGGTCACCCAGGCCCAGCTCTGCATGCTCTTTGGGTGCTGCATTAACTAGTGACAAAGGAAAAGGGAATATTTGAAGTTTTGTAAATATAATCTGTTTATTCTTTATGTGCATGAATGGTTTGCCTGCATGCATGTTTGCCTACCATGTGCACACCTAGTGCCCAGGGAAGACAGAAGAGGGACTTAGATCCCTGGAACTGGAGTTATAAGACAGTTTGTAAACTACCATGTGGGTGATGGGAATCAAACCTAGGTCCTTGGAAGAACAAGTGCTTTGAACCACTGACCCATCTCTCCAGCCCCAAGAAACACTCTTACTCTAAAAGAGAAACAGAATTGCATTTTAGAGATACAGAGTTTATGACAGTCCACCTATATGTCCCAGGTACAGAATCCGAATTTGAATGCACAATAATTTCACCTCTCCTTCCATATGTTTGGGAACAAAGAAAAATCTACATAATTACCATATGTTGACAAAGTGAAATTATAATCACAACCAGAAACCAACGACAACTGATAACTCGCTAACTCGCTGGGAGCAGAGGAGGGAGAGTGCTTAGCAGGCAGGGCCCCAGCATCAAACCCCAGACCAGGCTAGACCAGACCAGACCAGACCAGACCAAAGACAGTAACTCTCCTTTTTATGTTATATCTGGAAGTATTTTGAATGGTTCAAAGGTCACAGCTTGGACAAACCTTCCTGAACCTGACCTTCTCCTCACACAGCTTCTGGTTTGAGTCTTGCTGGTTTCTCGTCTGTCCTGTACAGGACAGGGCTTCTTATCTTCTGAACTCTCAGCCACAGATTGTGGCCTGCTACTTCTTAGCACCTGTTCAAACTATACATATCCATAAAGTTAAATTCTCCTACTTCTGCCCTTACTCTTTTTGACGCTGTATCCCATCCTTAATTTCCCGAGAATGTACTACTAATCAGTTAGCAGGAACAGCTAGCTATATAATAATCTACTAATCAGTTAGCAGGAATGACTAGCTATATAATAATCTACTAATCAGTTAGCAGGGATGGCTAGCTATATAATAAACTACGAATCAGTTAGCAGGAATGACTAGCTATATAATAAACTACTAATCAGTTAGCATGAATGGTTAGCTATATAATAAACTACTAGTCAGTTAGCAGGAATGGCGAGCTATATAATAAACTACTAATCAGTTAGCACGAATGGCTAGTTATATAATAAACTACTAATCAGTTAGCAGGAATGACTAGCTATATAATAAACTACTAATCAGTTAGCAGGAATGGCTAGCTATACAATAATCTATGTCACCACAAGGCTATGGTGTGCTCCAAGTCTCTCATCACCATTTCAGGCCACAGCATTATTACATAATGCATATTTAGTAATTAATTATTAAGTGAATTTATTTATAAAATACGGTTTGGCTGTTACAGGTAAATCTGAATTAAAGATAAAACTTTGAAAGAAGGAAACTAAATTAAATAAACTTGAACATTTAATTTTAAAAAGTGTATTTTCTTATAAGTGACAGCCCCAAGCCAGATGAAATCCTGTAAACTGCAAAGCATGACAACAATTATTTTGCTGCTGCTATTCCCAAAAACTGTGATGAGGTAATAAACTGTCCTGATTTTAGTTCAACTTGTAGTCTAAAAATAGAACTGGATCATTACTGATGGCTGAAAACCATTAAGTCTACTCAGTATCCCGCTATTCCTAAGGCACGTGGTCCATCTCTACAGATCGTCCTTGATGAGCTGGCCTTGCTGTGGGGCAGGCAAAGCTGTCCTGTAATCCCGACAGCCAGTGCTTCCAGCTGAACTCTGTGGTCACGGTTTTCTCCTACATCTTTCATTCCATCCCTAACAAAATCTGATGAGCATTTATTTCAATTTATTAGTGTTGATGAGGAAGTAGGTTAATCGCTTCACATAGAGAAGCCCACTTCCAGGTATGGCAGTTGTGCTAACTAAAGCCAAGAACAGAATGGTGAAAACGCAGCTATTCAGTCTGAAGGGGTTTTACTAACAGCTTTCAAATAAAGTACATAGGAAATGCTATTCTTGCAATAAAGATAGTGCCACTCCAGGAGACGTATCCTGTATATGCAAGCATAGATTGGAAAAGCATCATAAGACAAGGTCACTCCTACAAACAATGGTCAGAATCATCCAGGGAAGCCCAGGAAGAAAAGAAGACAGCCATAAACTGAAGGAACTTTCTCAGCACACATGCTAGTCAACGTGCAGCCACACACTGAGTAAGCTAATGAGTACTTATTTGTGGGAAACGGAACTGGGCAATGCTTTGTATATACCTGAAATATTGAAAGTTAAACCCATTACTGTCCTCTAGCACTTAAAATTCAAGCAACCCTCTGTCCCCCCAGCATTGGGATTTAACAGAAAAGACCACCACTAACTTTGGCCACAGTGTCTTTGCATTCCTCATTTCCTACCTAGTTAACTCTCCCATGTGCTATGAAACTCTAATCCACAGCTAATCCCCACTCTTCATCTCACTGCACAGACCAGCTTAAGCCCACTGTCTCCTTAGCTCACTGTGAAGCTCACCTGGACCACAGAGCTTTATACAGCCACAAGAATAATAGTAACTTGCTCAACAACACAGACCTTACAGTTTTGTGTCTGGCTTCCTTCACTTAAGTGAGCACATCCTGCATGCTTCTATTTATATAGAGTTACGCACAGGCACACCAGGGATGTGCTGGAACCCAGGCACGAAGTTTCTTTGATGAACATGGGGCAAGGTTGGCAAGAAGGAGAGAAAGATGAGTTGTCTGAGCCTCTGGTGACGCCTTCCCAATGTGGTCAGCTGTGAAGAACCTTGAAGCTCCCTCCATACCTGCAGTAAGCTCACTGCTCTGCATGCACAGCAAGCTCTAGGTAAAAATTTAGGAAAAATAAAATTTTGGCAGCCAGTCTTCTTTCTGCTCTTATATGGATGCCAAATGACAAATATCTAACAGACTGGGATGGCATCTTGCTAGACACCCGCATCCCCTGTGTCTGAAAACCGTTGGTCTAGAGTGTATCTTGTCCTCCCTACCCTTCAGGGCCTTCACAGCTAACACGCCTAGAGCCCAGAATCCTGTTTGGTTCCCATTTGTTTACTAACTCCCACGCATGACTCAGATTCAGTTAAAGTTTCATTTCTACAGCTGTCTCCTCTGTCCCCAGTGCTGGGCCTCTCTCCTGCATATTTCTTCCATGGACTGAATGACGAGGGGCAGGAAATGTTTTATTTAT
This sequence comes from Rattus norvegicus, assembly GCF_021556685.1. Taxonomy (NCBI): domain Eukaryota; kingdom Metazoa; phylum Chordata; class Mammalia; order Rodentia; family Muridae; genus Rattus; species Rattus norvegicus. The sequence continues at coordinate 58,389,130 of NC_141550.1, forward strand.
CATTCTGTTGTCATAGTTCTCCATGGATTCAATGATTGATTAGATAAGCTTGATTTATTCCCTACCTAGGAACATGAAAGGCAGCTTTGGCAGAATTTCAAAGTCTAAATATTTCAGTAAAAACTGAAATTGTTAAGAGTGTTTAATACAGAAACATGAAGGACATACATGAAGACTAAGTTGTTATCACAGAAAGATATGCATATAGGCAAGACAGGTGTGTACAATGGCTCGCGTGATTGTCTACAAGTCCTAGTGCAAACAAACGGCAACCTGCAGCCATGCTATCCTTAAAACGTAAACGACTGTGAGTCACTGCCACCACACAGACGCTGGGCTATGCTTGATGGAAACCAAGGCTCTGCCAATAACCTAATAGCTTGGTCAAGAAACTGCTTTGAAGTTTAATATGCCTACCTATACCTTAAAAGAAATTATCTATATGTATTTACAATGTTTCTGAGAAGGTTTTATGTTTACATGGTGATGCAATGAATTATTGCAAATTTCCAAATTCTTTATCCCTGTTTGTCTGTAAGTAAATTGACCCCTGACACTGTATATCGGTGGCCATTTGACAGAAGCCTTGATACAAACTCATTGGAGACATGATTAAGATTAAGGATCAGATGCTTAGCAACAGGGAGTGTACACAGAGAGTGACGGAGCTAGGGTTTCACAGACCCCCTGATGACCACCCTAGCGTCTTCGGATTAAACAGGGACTAAAACTGAAGTTCTTTTCCTGTACCTTTAAACTGCAGTTTTAGAAATGATGGTGAAGCCTTAAGCAAAAGAAAACCAGTCTAGTGAACAAAAGTGAAAACCCAAACGCGAGTCATTAACATACTCTTTACTCTTAAAACGTATTAGCTAGAAAAGGCTAAACACCTTATTTATATATAAATCCAGGTGTTAATTAGACAAAATTATTCATGCCTTAGAAATTTGGAGTTAGGTAAAATAAGAGTCTTACACAAACATAACATATTTCCAGACACAGAAATGTGTAACACTTCAGCTTGAAAAGGACAATAATCCGCCACCCAAGCCCACGGCTACCACCCAGCTCCATTCTTCTCAGGGGAAGGGAAATAGACAATAAAGACCATGACTACTGAGACCGTGCCGGTAACTGTTTTAGGAGGGCCACCTTACAATTTCTTTAAAATAACTAATTTTTTAAAAAAATTCTTGTTCTCTGAAGGATGCAGAATCACAAACAGTGTTAGATGCAGTCTCCTAGGGGTTTGGAATGCACCAGAGCTTATGCTCGGAGTGGAAGAACTGCAGCACGCCCTGGCCGCTGGGAGCATCTGCCTCAAGCGGCCATGATGCAGAATGACCCCTTCCTTCTCTTGTGAAGACTGTGGAGCACCAGTATACAAACCATGGCCCTCACAGAACTTTCATGTCGTCTTTGAAACCTAAGGGGAGTCAGATCCACATCACTAAGGAGGTTACTAAAAATAAAAAATGCTACTAAAACATACTTAAAATTTTAAAGAGTGATGTTGAAATTTTTGTTCTTCTGCAAAAGAAGTGTAAATGGAAATGAAGACTCTGTTAAGGCATTGGAGCCCAGTGGTCACTCCCAGCTTATATAAGCAATGGCAAGTGCTTAGACGGATGCTGCTCGAAGTTTAGCCCAGTGCCCAGCAATCAACGTTCTGTGCCCAGGTCTGCCAACCTGAGAGCCAGGAGCCCGCTACAGTACTGGCCAGAGCCAGGACACGGTAGAGTGCCAGGGCCTAGGAACCTACTGAGATTACTGTTTGGGTGAGCGATTCCTCAGAAGGCACAGAATCACAATGTGCACTTGGCCATTCATACTTACAAACTCAAGTTACTAATCACTCAGCTTCATAACTCTCATGCCTCATTGCAATGGTGTCAGTGGAGTTTAGATGTGTCAGTGTGAACCTGGAGCACCTGTCATGGGAAGCCCTTCCTTGTCCTAAACATTCCCGTGTTCTAGGAAGATTCCTACTTTGGAGACCCTTTCAGGACAGTCTCTACCTTCTCAGTCCTACAAGTTTCCAGACAGCACAGGGATCTCTCATTGAAGTTAAACTGAGATGAAACAAATACAACATAACCAACCCAACTTTGATAAATTAAGCAGGGTTCATACTTACACTAAATTAGTATTTATCTGAGGTTCAAATTCAACAAGGCATCCTGTTTTGCTTTTTGTTTTCTGGTGGAAAACAAAAGGTGGGAACTCAAAACTATGTGAACTAATAAGGCTTCCCAATGGACAGATTAAGAAAACAACGAAGGATCCATTCATTCTTCATCTAGATCCATCCAATCAAATACATGCTCAGGTGAGAACAAGGTGCTGGGACGCTGCAGAAGAACTACTGTTACCAAGCCAATCCATCAGGCCTGCCCATTAGTGCAGCCACAGGATCAATAGTTCACCTTGCTCCCTCTGGATGTGATGTACTTTAGTGTTGCCAATATAACATTACAACGATTGTTGCTACAGATCTTACTTTTGGGAATGCAGACAGAGAAGGCAGGAATAGTGGTTCATATGCCACATAAGCGGTAAGAAATTAAACAATAGTAATACTGGTGAAAATTATTTTTAAAATAGATCATCAGTGCTATTTTAAATTTTAAACGATTTCCTTATTTTTATTTTCTATGTGTGAGTGTTTTGCCCTGCATGCTGGTGCCCATAGAGGCCATAAGAAGATATCAGATCCCTTGGAACTCTTGCTATAATGGTTATGAGAATCTGGTGTGTTCCAACACCTGACCCCAGCTTCTTCGGGAGAGCAGCCAGGGCTCTTTAACTAGCTGTAGTCTCCCAGCACTCATTACTTTTTGTAAAGGTATGTGTGGGAACTTTTTAAATTAAATATAATTTTACAACAAAAATTCATAATAAAGCCTTAATTTGAATAAGAAATATTTTATATTACTAAACATCACCTTATAATTTCAGTAGGTTTATGTTTTATTTACAAATTCCTTGGCTAAAGAGTTATAGTTACCCATTCTCTCCCAGAAATGAAAAAAGGAATCAAGTAAACTGTATGTGTATATGTACTCTTTACATTATAAATACCTAATGCTTCCATGTAATATAACCTGTGTTAGAATTACTTACAATTTTTTTTTAATTTTTAAATTACCTGCAATGAGACTAGCTCTGATTCTACCTTTTCTCATTCTAACAGGAACAAGGGGTTATTTTCCCTCAACACGTTGTATTAAGCAGATACAGGAAAAACTGTGTTTTAAAAAGGAGGGTGATGTTAGTCATGTTTTAGAAATAGGGCTGCCAAACAAAGGCATCAGGATTCTCTCCAAAGTCAGAGTTCCATAAAGTCACCTCAAGTGCAGCTTGTCTCCAAGCCCAGCAAGAAATGGTGAGGGAATGGAGTGGACAGATTGAGTGTCCCCCAACTCCAACCCAGCACTGTCATCCTATTACCAATGCACAGTACCAGGGTACTCTGTTAGGATTCAGTTTTTTGTTGGAAGCCAAACTTACCTTACCTAGCACTAACCTACTTCTAGCACAGATGGCATTTTCAAAATCAGTATGCATCTTCTTGTCCCCTTAGAGAGCAAATGAGACCTAACAGACATTTTCATCCAGGATTAGTCATTTTAAGGTGTCAATAAATCGACAAAAGAACTGCTTTTCTGCTGTTGAAGTTTGGAAGGGAAGTCCATTAATTTATCTCTCTGCTCTGAGTGTCTCCTCCTGGAGCCCATGTGTTCACTGCATCTTTCTTAAAGAAGAAAGTGACAGGGTAAAAAGGATCATTTTTTATGCTGTTTAAATATTAAGAAAGCTGTTGTTACCCTACTTTTTGAAAATGAAATAGATTGCAAATGATTTTAGAGACCCCAGGAGGAAAGGTAAGACACAGCTTCAAGGAGATCATGAAAAGCAGGGCTTCAAAGTTGGATTGATCAGTTAAAGCTGTGTCATCAGACTGCCTAAATGCTGAGATGGCTTCAAAATGGCTCACTTCAGATACCAAGACATTCAGGAGTCTCCCTGAGGAAGAACTCAGAAGTTATACACTGGTCTAGGTGTAGCCTGACCCCAAATAAGCTTTAGTAAACTGTTGGTGTGTGTGTTTCCTCAAGCTGTCTGTGTTGGCTGGCCAGTGAAGTCCAGACAGCCGACTGCCCTTGAGTACAGACACAACCAGCTTTGTACATGGGTGTGGATGTAACCTCAGGTCCTCCTGCTTGTGTCTCTGGCACTGTATTTATGAACAAGCCATATCCCCAGGCCCTAATTAAAAATAGTAATAAAACAAAACAAAAAATAATCTCTAGGCCATATCCCACTTAAAAACAGTGACAACTCTTGATGGGCAGGTGGTGTGCCGCCCACAGGAGTGGGTGGTCCAGGTCTGATGCTCTCAGGCCCTCGATGGAGCATTCCAAAGCCAGTCCTGCAGTAGGAGCTCGGCCTCAGTGTGGATTTACTGCCCAGTGCTTACCTTTAGAGAACAAGGTGGCTGACAAACTGACCGACCGAGCTCTCAGCCCGCCTCCAAGAACACTGAAAAGATCTGCAGAAGGTTCTTGGTGCGGGAGGGACCTCTACAGTCTTCTTGTGATGGAAGTTTAAGATTATCCTGAAGGAGGAGAGAAGAGTAAGATATTACCCTAAGACCACACCACAGGGGTCAAGTTTATCTTCTGTTACAAAAGGAGGCTCTGAAGAAAGAATTAGATTGAATTGTGACAATTCTAAAACGTCACATTTTCTTTGTTTAAAAATTATCTTCTGTTCCAGTAATACTACATGTTCAAGTATTATATCCTACATCAAACCTTAAGAAATCTAAGATCTGCCTTATCTCTGGGGAATTAAAATATTGGAACAATCTCGGGAAAAGTCTGTGTTGCAAATAATCCCAATCATACACTAAACTTTAATAAACATGACTAATACAGTCCAGAATCATGTCTGAATCCATCTGTTAGAGTGTGAGGGCCACAAACAGATCTTGTTCTTGTTTTTAATGTGGTGACTACACACAGCAAGCTTTAGAATTTTTCATGAATAGAAGGAATACTAAAAAACTAAATATTTACAAATATTTGACAAAAAACTAAATATTTGACAAAGTCAAAATTTATATAAAATAAACTACATTTTAATATATTCTTTAAAACAATATTAACAGTATCAATTTTAATCATGTATTAAATGTTGAAATGTTTCACAGTGTTCATGAGAAATGATCAAAGGATGTTATTACAGCCACTGGTCCTGACAAAGAATAAAGCAGCATGCTGCCTGACAGGCTAGTAAGTGTCAGAATACTCACAGTGACGGGATGGACTACGGCCACTTATGCTTTAGCATTTCTTTTCATCTTATGGAAAGACGCACATCAGTTCTGTGAGAAAATGGTGAACTATAGCTCTAATACTGCCTGAATAAGTTATAAAACCTGAAGATGCCATTCAAACAGTAGCATTTCCATATATAGTTTTAAGAGTATGCATATATTTTTAAACATATTAAATTCAATAATGGGGCCTATTCATTTATTTTCTATTAATTTGTAGAGTATTGCTAAAAACAGATGATCTTCCTCAAAGTGTTGGCCAACTATTCAGACTAATTAATTTGGCAGGAAAAGAAGAAATACTGAAACCATTTGATCACAGCTGTTGATAAGGAACTATATATAATTTAAATAATCAAATCTGCAAGGGCACAGGGCTCAAAAAACAATTCTTCACAATGCATAGGATTCTGTCTGACTTGTATTCTCAAAGTGTGGTGCAGATCTTCAAGATAAACTGGAAATTGTAACAGCACATCTTACTTAGGACAGAGACTCCCACTTATTGTTCAGCAAGACTACAGTGTGAGAAGTGGGAGAAGTTTAGAGCTGGTGCTGACTCAGAGTCATTGAATCAATGACAGATCAGACTACAGCACACAGGCCAAAGTTCCTGTGATCCATACCTATCAGAGCATAGAGAGTAAGCAGTAAATTACAGCTGGATTTGGTAGTAAAATGGTACCTCCTCTAACTCTTCTCCTCAGAAGTAGTGGAAATTGTTTAAATGATTCATTGAAATCATCAGATAACACAGACACACACACATATGCACATGCGCACACACACTATGTGATATATATTACTGTGTGTGCTTTTATTTCCTTTCCCTTAAAAGGCTACAGTGTCCTTTTTGTTGAAACTATTTGTGACCCAACCCTATAACTGCCTTGAAGCAGTTTCAAACAGAGGGTTTGTAATCACTACTATTTATAGCAATGTGAAACATTGTTATAGAGATTTACTGCTAAGGTTGAAAACAAACTTTGGTACCTTTAACAATTTATTATTCGAACAAAAGAATCCTAATCCATAGAGAAAGAAAATCAATCTGCAAATTAGACTAAAGAATCTTTGCATTTCCTTTATGAAAAGTGTTCAACATCCACAGCTATTACACAAATACAAATTAAAGCCATCTTGAGATGCTATCTCATCATAGTCAGAATGGTTAAGGTAAACAAACAAACAAACAAAACAAAAAACAAATTCTGGCAAGAATGTACCAGGTAAACAGTCAGGTAAACAGGAGCCTTGTATGCTTTGAGTGGACGTGACAGGCAGTACAAGCACTGTGGAAATCAATGTGAAGGCTTCCTAAAAATATAAAGCTAGAACGGCCATACGACCCAGCTACACTGCTCTCAGTATATACACAAGGACTGTGTCCCCCCATACGGATAGCCTGCACACACGTATTTAGTGCTGCTCTATTCATCAAGGACACAGAAGCAGCATAGATGTCACCAACTGATGGGAATGAAAATGCGATACACACAAAGAATGAAAAGTGAAATCATGAATTTTCAGAAAAGTGAATCTGGAAAATATTATATTAAGTGACATCACTCAGGTTTACAAAGGCAAACACACACACACACACACACACACACACACACACACACACATTCTCTTTTGCACAAGGATTCTGGCTTCTGATCTAATGTTCACATCTGTGTGTTTGTCAAAGAGAGTATGTGCCAAGGCCAGAAAACTAGAAGGGGAAAGGAAAGAAATGAAAAGGAAAGGAAAAGAGGAGGAGGAGGAAGAAAAGGAGAAGGGGAGGGGAAAGGCGGAAGGGAGAGGGGAAGAGGAAGGCTCCCTCACAGCCCCACCCCTTCCCGGAGGTTATTAGGAATGCCAAGGTCACAAGTCCTCATCCCTCCCTGAGGATTACTGGCAGTTAATGTTTGCTTGGGAAAGGAGAGAAACTTTGTTCAGCCATATTGTCCCTGAAGTGGATCAAGCTCCTGCAAATAAATTATAACCATGTCCTATAAGAAATGCTATTTTAGGGGTCTGGAGAGATGGCTCAGAGGTTAAGAGCACTGACTGTTCTTCCAGAGGTTCTGAGTTCAATTCCCAACAACCACATGGTGGCTCACAACCATCTGTAATGAGATCCAATGCTCTCTTCTGATGTGTCTGAAGAGAGCGACAGTGTACTCATATACATAAGTATAAATAAATAAACCTTTTTTTTAAAAAATGCTATTTTACACATGCGCGCGCGCACCCACACACACAAACACAGAGCATCAAAGTATAAGGCAGGTTATTTGAGAAGAGGAAGGGGATCAGCAAGAGAGGGTAATTGGGGTGAATATGATCAAAATATATTATATACATGTATTGGGGTTTATAATGAAGCTTATTGTCATGTACAATTAGTATTCTAACAAAAAACTTAGAAACAGAAACACTATACTCAATCTCACCAAACAAACACAAGAGGTCCAAGTTAAAAACAGGTGATTCATGTTGGGATATTTGGGAGGCTTTGAATATATGTAAAAAGCAATAATGTGTTTTCATTTCATAACATGAATAATTTTATTTTTCCAGGAAAGAATTTTTTACTACATACATCTGGAAACTAAAAACAACTGGTAACTTCATATATTTTCATTAATGTAGAGAATTGGGGATGTCAATGTGTGTGCCCAAGACAGAAATACATATATTCTATAAATAACAAGAAAACTGACATATTAGAAAACTAGAAATTTCAGTAGATTTACATTCTGTATTCATCTGTGGTATGACAGACCAGATCTTAGAGCTCCTGATTCAAGCTCAAGATTCTTTAGTTGTCTCTGCTCTTCCTAAAAGAGCAATGGGGTAGACAGAGAGTAAGTCCCCAGTAAGTGCTTGTTAGCTGGTTGCCTTAAAACCAGCAGTGGGGCAGCCTCTGGATGACCTAGAGTAGGAGAATGCCAGGGCACTGAGGTGGAATGGGTGGGCAGGTGGGGGAGCACCCTCATGGAGCCGGGGGAGGGGAGCACAGGGGGTTTGTGGAGAGGAAACTGGGAAGGGGGATAACATTTGAAATATAAATGAACAAAATAACCAGTAAAATAAACTAGCAGTGGAGAAGGGAGACCATGCTGCAGCGGTGAAATTATCTTTCACACAACATCTTGCAATGAGAAAAATGTTTCTATATTGCAAACCAAGAAAAACACTAGACTATAAAATATAAATTTAGGTTTATTTTTATGTATTAAGATTTTAGAAACATTTGCTCTACATGTGAGTGTTTTGCATGTATGTATGTATGTATGTATGCCATACATGTATGTATGTGCATCACATGTGTGCCTGGTATCTTCAGAGGTCAGAAGAGGGTATCTGATCCCTAGGAACTAGAATTACAGATTGTTGTGAGCCACCATGGGGTTACTGAATCTTGAACCTGGGCCTCTGCAATAGCAACAAATACTTTTAACTGCTGAGCCATCTCTCCAACCCTATTTTATTTTATTATTTAAATACAAATATTTGTACTTAAAACAACTGAGTTAATTTATAAATTCTGTTTTGCATATGTAAACTTCAAAGCCATAGAGTGTCGGTTCAAGGAAAATGTCATCTTAAACTTCATCCTAAAATTGTTTTTTCAGCAAATACATTACTTGGAAAAAAATCATTTAGGTCTGAATCTATCTGTATGGGATGTCAACTTAAAAAGTATGGCATTTATAGAAAGTCTTACAGCTTAAACATTAATTCTGAGGTAACACAGGACAGTGCTAATATAATACTTTGTTTTCCAACAAGTTAATAAGCATCATTATGTCCTTTAGGGTTACAAATCCATAGTAGAAGTTAGACCTATTGATGAACGGATGCTGTATTGGGGTTTTTTACAAGGTGGCAAATATTCCGCACAATCTTTTCATTTGCAAGCCTCCTACACTCTGGTTTATCTTTCAGGAGGTATAACAGGTGTTTGATATTCCTTCTTGGATGATCACTCTCATTTGACTGGGGTAGTCAAGAGTCTTGGGCAAAATGTTAAGTGACTTTGTTTGCAGAGGGCAATTATGGAGGCCTTTTTAAGAGTGGCTGCTGAACTGCAGTTAAAGAGGAACCACAGACTAGGTGAGAATTCCCCTGGCCTCTTAGTTAGCAGCCATAATGATGGCATATCTTGGTAATTAATATGCTCTGTATATTGGAGGTGACCTCTTTGGAGTGACAGAAAGCATACACATCACATAAAGTTCTCTATTCTGTAATTGTTTCAGGTGGCTCACACTCGTGAGTCTGGTGGGGTGATGTCTGGTGCTGGGTACTGAGTCCAGAGCCTTGTGCAGATTACAGAGGCCCTCTGCACCTTAAGCTGCATCCCAGCCCAAGCAGGACAGCAGGACTGTTACTATTATATAAGCAGGACAGCGGATGGAGGACTGTTGTTGTTGTTATTACTATTACTATTATGTGGGAACAGCAACATAAGGAGCCATGCCAAGCACTTTGAACATATTAAATACTGGTGCAAGAATGTAATGTGCATTAAAGAACCTAATTTTCTGCATGATGTCTCCCCCTGTTCCATGTTGAGGGAGTAGGAAGCAGCACAGGAACTGTTGTAAGGCTCTCGACTCTCTAAGTGCAGGCATTAATAACAATCCACTAGTGTGACCTAGAGGCCAGCTTGCTAACGACAGCATGAAGGGCTTATGTAAAACTGCCCAGCATAATTTTATTAGCTGTCGTGTCTAATGCATTGTATCCATGACAGGTGCTGTGAGTTTGTAGTGAACGGCACACATGGCACGTGGTCTGCATGTTCTGCCACATTCACTGTTTCAGTAACTTAAAACCTTTCATACAAGTTTCTTGTATTAAATAAGGTATATACTGTTTTGCTTTCTAAGAAACATTTTTCAAAGACTTCCTGCCATTTTTTTAATGCCAAACTGAAGCCTCTTTCAGGAGATAGGTGACATATTGGCTCATCTATTAGTAAATTATTAGCATTCTAGAGGATCAACCTGAAGTACCTTTAAGAAAGAACTTTTGTTTTTACAAGGCCACAGGCACTGCGCTGTGACTATGTTCAATGTCTGTGCTCTGTGCTAAACTACAAACCAAGGATCACACAGTCTCAGCACAAGACCCCAGTGTCCAGTGCAATCTCTAACACACAGCAGGTTCCACTACATAGTTATTCAATGTGAAAATGGGATTTATCTTCTCTTTTAGGTTCACTCAGTAAAGACCCACCATAAGTGACAGTTTAATATATTTGATAGCATTGACCACACATAAAATGTAATATGTTGACAGTTATTGTCAGGATATTAACTTTAAAGATAGGATACAACTGTGAAACGAACCCAATAGTTCCAAGCAAGAATTCAAAATTCCAGTTCCACATCATTTTTAGTTGCAACTTGTTTCGTCTGACAGTAGTAGCTTCAAAGATCCTGACAGAAGCTACTATAGCATATACCGCCTTAGGTGTATTAGAGATAGACTAAAAAATTCCTAATAGCCGTTGTTTGCTTCTGGAGCCATTGATAAGCATTTCAGCACAAGAGATGCGCTGCACGTAACACCATCTGTTACGTGCACCAGTGCTTTAAAAGACGCTTACTTACTAGTGCGTTTACCTCAACACGGCAGTGGGCTTCACTGTGGTCTCTTCAGCTAGGTGCACACTATGTCTTGGTCATGCTCACCTCCCAGCACCATTTCTACTTTGTGTTAAAAGTTTCTTCATGTAGCAAAGCTGTCTAACTGACATCTTGGACCATTCAAAGCCAACACAGAGAACCCAAAGGAGTGGTCAAAGAAGCCATGCCATTAACATTTCAAGGCATACTACACAGCAAAGAGCATTTCCATCTCCCCAGGACACCCCTCCAGGGACTATGAAGACAACTTCTCCTCTACTAACAAGTGGGCCTGTCTCTGCACCGACACCCTCAAATCAGAGTAAGAAAGAGACAGCTGGGGCCCTCTACGTACATATAGATATACTCACATAATTTTGAGGGGAAAGGGTACTTAGATTTTATTACTTGAAAAACAATGGGTTTTATTTCATGTTTAAATATTTTAATAGTAAATTAGGGAAGGATCATTAATTCTAAAAACACGAGCTTTTCAGATTTTGGCCAGTTCATAATGATGTCACATGTCTGATAAGGGTCAGAGAATGAGACCGAGGTTGCAGACATAAAGCAGAGCCTGGGGCACACACGACCTGAAGTCTAGGCTCCACATGAACATGCAGGAGACACTCAGTGCCAGCGAAGTGCACTTAACAGATGGTAAGTTAATACCTAAGCAGCCCGAATTTTCAAAATATTCATTGTCTAACATATGATAAACAGTTAACTTTATTATTTTTAAACATTTACTAGTGTGTCAACTGAGATCGTATCAAGAAGTGCCAATCTCAGATCTCCAAATGACCAAACATTTTATTTTTCAAAACTTAATAATGCATACATCTTAAAATAAATATGTAAGAACATAAATTTTACATTCTTTTAACAGGAATAAAATTGATGAAGAAATCATTCATTAAAATGTCTGCATATAATTTTCTATTAATTGAAGAACTTGGAGTCCTCCATATATAATTTCTGAAATACCAAAGGATCCAGTAGGAATTATCCCACAGACAAAATTATCTCCTAAGAATTCAGCTTTCACAAGTCTCTGTTGCAAATGCTTAAGAAATTTAAGAAACTATAATAGAAGTATAAAAATTTATTTCTCCATGGTCAGAACTAAGCTTTTCCAAGCGCTTATTTTAAAATCATTTAATTAATAGGATTGTAATATAAAAGTTCAGAAACAAGTTATTGCTTTACTTTTAAAAACCTGGTTTATTGACAAATTAAATTGATTGCTTCTCTGCTCACAGCAATGCATGCTTTGCCACGGGATTGTCTGCAACTGCAGTTCTGCCTTCGGACTTGGGGAGACACTGTGATGTAGAGTACTTGGTACAGTCAATACTGACTGATTTCATGAGAGATGCTAAGGTCAGTGCTTGTCAAGGTAAAATGAATATACTCTTCATGTCTCTAGTTATGTAAGGAAAATTACTAAACTAATTTAGATTACTAAACTAATGAGACTAACAATTAATAAAACTATTTCAGTCTCAAAATCCTGTTTGATAGCAAAATGGTCAACTGAATTATGGCTCAGCCTAAACATGCTGGTCTTAACCAGTTATTTTGCAGTGATCATAAACACTGTGACCATGGAGACAATGATGTAGGCTTTGATAAGTGATGTCTTTAGATTGTAACTGCTGCTCTCCCCAAATTTAAACCAAAGTAATCATGACCCCAACATAACAGAGGTTCCATATGAAGAAATGTGTAGACACCAAATACATTGTTCAAATAAAATCTCAGTTTAAGTTCATTTGCAGTGTATCAAAATGAAGCAACCCGGGGTTCCTGTTTCAATGTAAACATTTAAAAAAGACAGATGTACCTGATTTTTATCACCAAAGTTTGGTATTATGAATAGATAATCTGGCTTTTTGGCTATAGAAACAATTTTGCAAAAATTAATATTTGAAACAAAGACTATTGTAATAGCAAATTTCAATGTACAGAAGTAGTTTTGTAAGCCTCTTGCCCAGGTGGACCTCAAACTCTCCACCCTTCTGCCTCCATCTCGAGGGGGCTGGGAATAAAGGTTCACCTCCATCCTGACTTTGATAGCAGCATTCTGAAGGTAAACAGATTTTAGTTGTTCCTTATTTATATTATTTTGCTATCAAAGTAAAAAAAGCATCATTCAATATACACCATGAGAGATACCTAGAAATTATATAGGCAAATTTAGTTTGGTATAAATATCCTTAAAATTTGATTTTATTCAAGCAATATTTATAACATCTTATTTTGAAGATAATAAGCTACAGTAGAACTAAAAAAATTAAACCTGTCAAACTTTGTATGAATCATATAAACTAAATTTTGCACATTTTTACTAGTTGTCCTTAACGTTGCATGTATGAAATCTCTTGTAAGGCTGTTCTCTGCATTCATCTCATAAAAAGTGTAATAGGCACATAAAACTCACATATTTGGTCGTACATCCTAGAATAAAAATAAAACTTTATTTTAAATATATATGCTTTATACAAATAAATGCACATACAAGTTAAGTGAGACTCTTACCCTTGACTTCCGTTTGAGAGCTAGTTATTCCATTAATCTCGGTGGCTCCTTCCTATGTCGGGTAGTCAGTAGCCAAATCACAAAATGGCATTTGGGCGCTCATGTCTTCAGATGGGAATTTCGGTCAATTGCCAGTTGAAAATTTAAACTGAACACTAAATTACCCAAACTTTATTAAGTTGTTTCCATGTCCACCAGCTGATAAAGAACAATGACACTAAAAATCACTGAAAACAAAAGGCAAAGTTAAATGCCACCAAATGCTGCCTTTCCCTGAGAGCCAATTATAACATCTGAAAAGAGGGTGACTATAATATTCATATTTACAAAATACTGAGCCATCAACTACTTGTGGTACTATGTACCATCCGAAAAGACTCAAGGTTACACTGCAGACACAGGCAATGACTGGAAATGTCATCTTAGTATTGGGGAACAATGGTTATCCATTTTTTTACAAGTATAGTATGAAAGAGCTTTAGTCCTTCCCACACCAATTCCTCCAGCCCACATTTAATTGACAGTTATTCTCTGGAGATTCTATCAATCATTTATGGTAGCTAATCATATTGGTCTCTATTATAACTCAGTTGTACAATCTGTTTTGATGCTTCTAATATTAAAATGACTACTGAAAGAAACCGAGTGTTGTCATAGTAGGTATGAGATTAAGCGCACATACAGACAACTTAAAGGCCTCAGATCCCAGAGTCTATGAACAATCACATGGATTTACATCCATTCATTTATCTACCAATCACATCTACCTATCCATCCACCCAACCTCCCATCCACCCACCCATCCACCCATCCACCCACCCACCCACCCATCCTTCCACTCATTAAATGTTCTTGTATCATAACCTGAAATTGCTACAAAGGTACTATGTAAGAGAGGCTATAGGTTGAATCAGCTTATGAGCTAACCAAAATGAAATGGACTTCATAAGAAGTCCTTAATAGAGTTATTAATAGTTAAGAATAAACCTTTAATAGTGTTAATCATATTGTCATTCAGAGTTTATTATCTTAAGAACAGGACATTCCATTATTTGCTATGTCTGATGGCTTTAAGTCACCTAAAACCATTAATAGGTATAACATTTACACACTATTCAGAGACTAGCAGAGTTCAGTCGTAGGTGCTATGGAGCTACAAAGGAAAGATTCTTTTCTTAAAGGGTTTATAATATAAAACTTTATGGGGCACATGTGTGTGTGTATGTGTTAAATGTGTTGTACAAATGACTGGATATTCACCACATAAACAAGCACACTGAAGCACATAGTGTGTGGCGTATGTTACACGAACAACTGGATTCCCACCATAAAAGCAAGCATCCTAACATACAGCATGCTAAGTGTTTGAACAGGCTGATATCATATGGAGCCAATCTGAGAAGCTGGATTTAGACCAAACTTTCTCTAAAGTGAAAAATACTTTTTCTTTTTGGTTTAATAAAGCCTGTAAACAAGCAGTGACTGAACACAGAATATGGATGTGGAAGGGTTTGTGTCCTCAATCTGGAAGGGCAGAGAGAAATCCCTTAGCCAAAAGAAATGACAGATCATGGAATTCATGCCCATACTCTCAAAGTCCTGCTTTCATCAGGAGAGAAGCAACTGTAAACATGTCAACTCACTCTAAAGACCACAATCATTGTGGCTAAAATTCAATTTAATGCAAGACACAAAGCTGACAAGTCTCAGAGACAAACATCCTCTTAAACACCCTCTAGCACACCTACACACAAGGTGGCTTCCCATTTCAGTGGGTGAGCCCCATAAGACTGGTTTATACATGCATGTGTTTGCACATAGTTGAACATTCCTAATACATGTGTAAGAGTTTTAAAGTTAAACACACCTTCATTTTAAAAAGAAAGAAACAGACCCAGAAACCTGCTATTGTTTGCCGAAAGTCTCAGTTATCAATGAAATTAAGACTCCCAAGAGTAATGATGCTACATACATTTCCTGCAGTTAAGAAAAAGACACCCTGGAAGAAATATAAGAAATTTCACCATTTAACATCGATGTCTAGGACTGCATTCAGATAGCCCATAAGCCTTAGAAAATGTAAACAGTATACTTCATGAAGTTAGAGAGAAAAGGATTCGTGAAATGGAATTCCCTACATGTTCCATGGTTTCACATCCATTTCTCTCTCATTCGTGGTACCACCTTGTTCTCTCTCTCCCTCCCATCCTTTCTGTGGTTATCTAAATTTTAAGCATGTACAGCACTGCATAATCAAAGGTCTCCATGTTTCAGGTGACAGATGCAGTTCTCCTTTCTCAATACAATGCACACATATTTGTATTTTATATATGTACCTGGGCAGCAAGAAAAGGCCTGAATACTGTACTGTTCAGATGTAAGAAGACACTCTTGAGACACTGTTGTGACCCCTGCTCCTAAACTGAGTGGTGACTCTAAAGGGGGAGGCTAACAAAGTGAGAGCTGCAAAGACTTGTCAACCATCGAAGGTTTCTGAGCGTGCAACGGTCCAGGCTAATTAGGACCCAGGCAGTAGTGAGGGCAGGTCTTCTGGCAGCACATCGCACCCTGCATCTTGCGATGGTCCTGCAGCTCTGAACACACAGCATGTGTACTGTGCACTGCACATGCCATGCATGCACAGCCCTCCCTACTGTGTGAAGGGCCTCAGTGTGGACTCCAGGCTACAGGACAGACAGCAGTGCTCTGCTGCTCACTGGTGTCTGCACTTACGTATGTAGCACAGTGGTTTGATTACAAAACAAAGACTGTTAAGTATTTTCCTACTGCCATTTCTCAACGTGTAGCATGTTCATATATTTTTTGCAATGTACTGTGTTAAAAATATTTACTTTTTAATTTCTATCATGTTACTGATGAGGTTTCAATCAGGATTAGAATAGAATTTCCAATATTCTACATTAGGGATTGTTGTTAATGGCATGCTCAGCATTGATAATTGTAAATGATTTTATAACTGATAAGCAATCAGCTTTAAAAAACAGTGAGTATGCTCTTTTTCTGTAGTCTTCAATATTCAACCAGAGTTTAAGTTTTAAAAAAGAAAAAAGAAAAAACAAGTACACCCATCTCCTTGGTGTGCGTGTTCGCTTTCATCTGAATAAAAGGAAACTACATGCACATCAAACAACGGCTGAAATGTATTCACGATTATCAGTGCTTGATTTGTATACCTATGTTATACGCCTATAAGCTGGGGGTCACATAAAAATGTCTTTAGTGAAAAGGAGCCTTGAGTGTGAAGTTTCGCAAGGCCCAGGTTTAGAGTTGATTAAGAGCTCAATTACTCCCACACCAAATACAGAACATATATAGACTCAGACATTTCTAGTAAAGTGCAGCATGCTTTTTATTTTGTATGTCTCAAAATAGCACTTCCTGAGTGATATCTAAAATCACAACACATCTATGAACAGTGCACCCATCAGCACTGTCACACACAGCACTGTGAACAGAGTAGCACTGCACCCACTAGTGCTGTCACACACAGCACGTACCCCCTTTCAGCTTCTATTCTGTCAGAGGATAGAAACCAAAGGGCGTACAACATTTGGCTACCTATTATTTTAAAGGGCAAAAGATTATCCTATGGCGCCAAAAATACACATGCATAGGGCATTTTACTTATATTCTATTTGGTCACAAAGTGACAGTCTCAGTATTTTATTGGTGTGACTGTCTACTATAAATGTGTATCCTACATGTATATAGCTCAGTAGGATTAGTCCGATGTTGAAAGAACTAGATTAACAGAAAAACCACAGACACCTATGTAAGATACTGCGCATTCATACCAGTACCATCTTATCATCTCGAGAAGAAGCAGAATCACTTCCTTTTAAAAATCCTTTTTTAAAAAGGGTCTTAGTCTAGACCAGGTTGGCTTGGAGCACACTATATATACACCCGGGCTGGCCTAGAACTTACAATGATCCTCCTGCCTCAGTCTCCTGAGTGTTGGGATTACAGGAATGAGCCACCACACCTGTCAAAACTAGAGTTTTAAAAGTTCAGTGATGAATTAACTTCCTTCTCCAAAGCACATGCAACCAGTCCAGAAGTGTACAGCTATTTCCCAGTTTACCCACAGTACAGGAACAGATGGAAACACACGAGGGGTCCCAGGTCAATGAAGAGTTAAACAAAGATCCATATTTTATCCTTTCTTGGGTAGAGAATAGTAATAATTTGTAAGCAAAGCCTCTACAAGCAGACAAGTATCTGAGCTCTTAGTGGACACGGTTAGCCTAGCTCAGGGTTGTGGGAGAAAAGATAAAGTGACTATTTACACTATTTTTTTCCTGGCAACTTCCTATTTTGTACTGGTTCATTCAAGAGGAAGGAAATGGTGGACTGCCAAATGTGACTTTAGTAGTGGTCACAGAGATTTCAGAGTTTGGAAAGAACTAGGCTATGGTATTTATGATAGTCTTCAGATTTACCAGTGCTCATTCACTGGACAAAGCAGAGAGCTCACACCTGCCTCTTTAACATAAATCTAACATCCTAAATGTTACTGAGGAAAAAGAATAAAGTATAACACACTTTGCCTAGAAAATAATGGCAAACTAGCTTAAAGTTATAAATGCCTACATTTACACATATAAAGGCAATCTAATTGAAATCACCAAATAATGGGAGAAACAGAGCCCCAACTGGTCAACTCTTGTCACTAAATGAAGCTTCCAGTATTGGGAATCTTCAACATCTACTTGAGTTCTGGTCAAAAATATCCTGTGAGAATCCCCAAACAATCTAGGCTAAGACTATAGGTTTCTCTTCACAAACGGACAGCAAGGCCTCATTACTGAAGGCAATATCTATACAACTCATTCACCACAGAGAAGCTGAGCTGGTGCCTCCACAGAGCTTTCACCCTACGGTCTAGCTAGTGTCTTTAGTACAGAAAGGTATTCTGCATGTGACCCATGAGAAATGTGAATACCAACCCAACCACAAACCCTTGAAATGGCAATGGTGTCCTTGCAAGAGACACTAGGGCAACGGTGGCACAAAGCTTGTGGGAGTAACCAACCAATGTCTGGTTTGACTTAAGACACATTCCATGAGAGGGAACCTGATACTGCTTGAGTGACCAAGAATCTGAGACTAGTTGGCCCAAGGACCTAGAGTTAAACCAAATACTACTAAAAGACAGACAGACAGACAGACAGACAGACAGCACTAGCGAACAGCTAGCAATAAAATGACAAATGACTCCTAATGACATTCTGCTTCACTCATAGATGAGTGCCCTGCTCAGCCAGCATCAGAGAAGCTTCCTCCTGCAACAGGTGTGAAACAAATAGAGACCCACAGGTAGGTGTTATGCAGAGTGAGAGACCTTGGAACACTCAGTTCTAAAATGGGAGGTCTCCATAAAATCCCTCCCTCGGGTCAGTCAGAAATGGAGGCAGAGAATACTAGTAAGAGCCAGAGGGGATGGAGGATACCAAGAACACAAAGTCCTTCAACTCAACATGAGCAAAACACACCTGACCTCAGAGACAGCAAACACGGCCTGAACCAGGTCCTTTCCTTTCCAGTTTACTGTTTTCTTGGGAGCCCAGAGTGTGTGGTGAGACAAGCTGTGTCATGTCTTGGCTTCTTCCGTTCGTTTTATCCATTCCAGTGTGTTAGTTTTATCTTATTATAAATCTGGATGGGGGGGGGGTGGAGAGGAACCGGGAAGAACAGAGGCAGGGGAACCAGGATACATTATGAGAGGAAAAACTATTTTCAACTGAAAAAAAAAAAACCACAGAGATCTCAAACGAATAACTTAATGATGCACCTCAGAGCCTTAGTGGAAGAAGCAGCAGCCAGATTCCAAATGAGTTCAAAGCTTAAATTATGTACAACAAATGTTTATTGGCACCAAATAATGTCAAATATGCAAAAACAGTCGATAAAACGCATTGCTGTATTTAACAACAGCACATTCTTCAAGTGCTTATAGTCAAATTTCAATGAACAACAAAGGTTATCTCTTTCTGTAGGAAGAGTTAGACAGATCTCACCTGTACTTACCATTTATTACTCTTTTAAACATAAGTCTTAAATCAAAAAATCACATGCCTGATGAGTCCACCTCACTCCTGGAAACCCTGTAGAGTTGGCTAATACAAGGAGGATCTTCTCAGTCAGTGGCTGGTATCGCTGAGGAACAGTCCCAAAGATAAGGAGGCTGTGTTTTGCTTTTCTGCTGAAATGCTACAATACTAACTATATTTTTAGCATGCTTATTACATGAATTGTACATTAGAGATGGGTTAAATAAAAGCTATTATAAATTCTGAAAGTACTAAGTTTTTCATTTTAAGGAACATTACTCACAACACAAAAAATACCAGCAAGGGGTTGGGGATTTAGCTCAGTGGTAGAGTGCTTGCCTAACAAGCGCAAGGCCCTGGGTTCAGTCCCCAGCTCCAAAAAGAAAAAAAAATACCAGCAAACTACATCACTTAAAAGTTTTTGCAAAAGTTTGGATGAAATCTGAGATTCTATAGCACTTGATGAAGTTTTCGTTGGCCTCTGCTTTTCTCTCTCTCTTAAACAAGCACTAGACAGTAATAGCATTCCTTTTACTTGAAGATAAAGCTTTACCATCTAGTATGAGAAGTAACTTCACATCTGAAATGTATGTAGGGTGTTAGTGCTTTGAACTTCTTAATACCAAATTGTGCACAGGTTATGTCTTTAAGGAATGTTACAGCATCAGGGCAGGGTATCTGTGTTCACAAGCTTAGGGGCTCAATGCATAATAGTGCTGAAAAAAGTGGTAGATTGAAAGTGTCCTTTAAACAAGTGTTTTTAAACAAGCTTCTTCATGATAGTTAGCATGCGTGACCTTCTATATAGCAAGATTCTAGCCATCTCAGACCATACCACAAGCATTTACTTACTTTGTTACCCTTGTTTAAGGAAGGGGTTGGGGGCACACAAGCAAACCAATCCTGAGCAAAGAATCAACAGGGCACACTGCAAATATAATAAAGAGGTTCAGTGAAAGGAACCAAATAATGAGAAATCTAGGGCCTGCTCAAAGAACTAAGCTGGCAAGGAAATGCATAAACTGCAAATATTGACATTCACAAATCTGAAAACTCAAAGTATATAGATAGTGAAAGACATTTCAGTCAAGATGACATAACATAATTAACGTCTTCCTAAGAGATTTTAAGACCTTAAAATAATGCATTTTTTTGGCAAATTAACTTAGCTTTTGTGACTAAGCCATGAGAAAGAAACCACACATTATAGGTATTCTATTTCATCAGCCAGCCATGTGCTCATATCCTGTGGTGCCGAGGCTAGATGATCTGCTGGTTGTTAAAGAGGTGCTCTTCTTCCAGTAGCAGTCCATGTGCCTCAAGAGAAGCAGAGTGGCCCCAAATACAAGACTATATTAGTAGAGCAGCCGAGTACGGTAAGGCCTGTGCGGTGCGCAGAGGATCGGTCATGTTACCTGAGCTAAGTAACACTGCACATGACAGAAAGAGGTCTGAGGGGTGGGGGACTGTCATGATGGGAACTGTGCTGTGTACAGGAAGGCCGAGGAATTTCAGTTTCTCACTTAGGATTTGAAAGAGAACATTATACAACCCCAAGTGATATTGTGTAAAAGATTCTTCCCTCCTCCATCTAAGCATGTGTTACTGTTTTCTTAAGTGACTGCCATCTTCTTGTCTGGAGATAGAGACTTACTGTAGTTTTATGCTTTCCCTAATTCCAAAAGAAGTCAACCACTGTCTGCTTCCTTGTTCCTTGTGTATTCTAGACAGTACCTATGAGACACACAGCTGGCAGACTTCTCCCATTTCTTGACTTGCTTTTAACTTTATAGAACCCCATTTTTCTACTCTCAACATTGTTAACTAAGCTACTGGTCTTTCAGTAAGTCCCTGTCTGTACCTGGTTAAATGTTTTTCCTGGTTTAATAATTCTAGGTCCTAGATTAAGATCTTTGATCCATTTTTACACTGATATTTTGGACAGGGTGAGAGATGGGGTTCAGGTGAGATAACTGATACCCTCTTTACTAGGACTTAAACTGCACCCACTTGAAAATGAGTTGGATATTAAAGAACTAACATTACTCAATTGCTTTATAGAAAATTATAAAATCTATTTTTACTTCATTTCTGGCTTTAAAAATACTATGAGCATATATTAAGGAGTGGTATTGCTGGGTCATGTGGTAGATGCATTTTTGTCATAGGTTTTCACATCTTCCTACAATGATTGTGTATTTTAAGTCATAAGGAAGAGCATATCTAAAACATGCCATTATTCCCAATCAGCTGTTTTGATCAATTATCACCCACATCGTCCCTCTGTCAGGACCTTCATGGGCCAATTGGGTACTCATACGAGGTCTTAAGAGGTGATATTGTTCTGACACCAGCTGCATCTTGTTCCTGCTTATATTTTTTTTGAAAATTGAAACAGTGACATCATCTCCCCTCTCCAAACATTCCAAATGTAACCTCTCCTTGATCTCTTTCAAATTCATACCTCTTTTCCTCCAACAGTTGTTATATATGTGTGCTCACACAACGGGCATGTGTGTATATGTATGTGTGCATGTGTCTGTGTATTCCTACATAAGTACAACTTGGCTCAATCTGTATAATGCTACGTGTATATATATATGTTCAGGAATATTTAGATAACCAACTGGCTTGCTCTTCCCTGGGGAAGACTATTTCTCCCATTCTTAGAAAAAAAATAAAACTCTTTTAGACATCCTTACTGTTGCTTTATCTGCCTCTCTCCTTATTTATTTATCCCTCCCCCCAGTTTCCTAATTTTCCCACCCCCTGGTCAGATTACTTGTAACCTGCTGTTTCCCCCTCTATTGTCCCCCTCCAGCAATGGTCTCTAACTTTTCTGGTTTCTTTAGATGTGCTGGGTTTGTGGTCACATCTGAACATGTGGAGGTAGGGGCCTCACAAAGAAGAAAACATGTGGAGAACATGCGATGTTTGCCTTCCTGGATCTGGACTACCTCACCGTTTCTGAGTTCAATCCATTCACCTGAAAATGTCTTTTTAACATCTGAGTAACATTCCGTAGTGTACATGCCCTGCCTCTTCGTTACTCGTCTGCTGAAAGACATGTAGAATGCTTGCATTTCCTGGCTACTGTGAATGGAGCAGCAGTGAGCATGGCCCACCTGTGGGAGCAGGGTGCTGTTCCTTGAGCATATGTGAAGGAGCGGCACTGCCGGGTCACGTGGGAGATGCATGTCTGGCTTGCTGACCATTTTCCACCTGGATTATCAGTGGACCAACCTGCAATCCACTAACAGCAAGTAAGCAGCATCTGCCACAGCCCGACAGAGCACCCCACTGGGTGTGCCTGTTGGTCCTTGCCATTGTGACTAGCATAAGATGGGACTCTTAAAGTTGTTTGATTTGCGCTTCCCTAATCGCCAGGACTGATGAGCACTGTTGAGATAGTTCTCAGCCATTTTTCTTTCTCTTTCTGAGAACTCTCAGTAAAGATCTCAGAGTCATTTTGTAACCTTTGTTTTCTAAATTCTTTGTGTATTCTGAATATTAATCTTCTGTCAGTTATGTACCTGGCAAAGACTCTCTACCATTCTGAGGTCTTCATCTTCCCTTGATTTTGTCTGTAACTGTACTAAAAAGCACAGTTTTATGAAGTCCCACTTTTCAAAAGACAGCCAATGGACTCTTCAGAAGGTCCTTTCCTCCCTGTGTCATACGAACACTGCCTAGGTGTCTTCTAGCACTCTCTGTCTCTGGTCTCACAAGTGGGATCCTTCCATTTGGATCTCATTTCTGTCTGAGGTAACAAGACTTGGTTCTGATGTCCTTCTTCTGCGAGTGACACCCACATGTCTGTTTTCTGCCTGTACCATTCTGTTTTACTCACTATGCCTCTGTATTGTATCTTGAGACTTGGAATGGTAATTCTTCCTGCATTACTTTTGTTCTTTTTGTCTATCTGCAGTCTTTTGGAATTCCATATCCATTTTAGGGTGTTTTTTTTCTATTTCTGTGACGAATGAGATGGAGATTTTGATTGGGACTGGACTGGATCTGTAATTGGCTTTTTGTAAAACCCTCATGCTCGCCCGCCCTCATGCTCGCCTGCCATGATTCTAGCACTTCATGAACATGGGGCTCCTCTCCACTTCCCATGCTTCACTGGAGAGGTTCCTTGCCTCTCTGTTAGGTGTGTTCACGCTTCCCTTCTTTTCTCTGAGGCTATCATGAGTTCGAGTGTGCCCATGATCGCCTTCTCTATGCTTGTAGTTGCTGTATAGAAAAGCTATTGGCTTGTTGATTCTGTACCCTGCTAGATTGCTGAAAGTGGGCCTCATTTCTACAAGTTTTCTGGTGGTTTTGGGGATCTCTTATGTAGAATACATCATCTGCAAACAGAAACAGACAACGTCTCCTTTCCCTGTCCGTATCCCATCAGTTTTCTTCTCTGGCCTTACTGTTGCTTCCAGCATAATACTGAAAAGAAGTGGGGGCAGGGGGCAGCCTTGTCTCATTCCTGGCTTCAGTGGGATCACTCAAAGTTTGTCCTTTCCTGAGGATGATACTCTCTCTGTCCCTATGGTTCTCTGTCCTCCCTCCTAGCTGGCTTACCAGCTCCCTGCAGCTGCTTACTCTTCTTCCCTGAGCTGCATTTGTAGTCTCAGGCAACTGCCCTGCGAGGCGGATGATTACAAGCAGGTACAAACTTCTGGTAACAGTGAGCAGCTTCTTAACTTAGAATAAAAACACAACACATAGTATATTTATATCAAAACAGTATTTCTGCCTTTCCTTCTTCATTTTTGTCTTTCAATATTCATAATTTTCTTATTCTTAAAATTGTCTCTTGAAGAGTTTTATAAAGCAGAATGAAGGGGCCAATTGTATGCCAAACGTAACATGCTTAGTTCAATGATCAGCATAGGCTATTTTAAAGACCCTTGATTACAATTAACAACTAATCCACATAAAATCTTTATTTCAGAATCTTCCCCAGAAAGTTGACAGTGATCAAGAAGAATGATGCCACATGACCACAATATGGTGAGATCCAAGGTCAGGTAGAACCATTGCCACTGAGGTGTGCACAAACTCTCCTCCAGCCTTAGGTATTTCCCTAAAGGGCTAAACACCTAGGCCTGCACTAGATCTGAATTGCTGGATTGATAAGACAATCACAAGAAATATCACTGCTTCAGAAACTGCTTCATAAGAACTCTTGGAGCTATCTTTGCAAAACATTTTCCTTCTCAGTCTCTTAGTTGAGCTAAGAATCAATTTCTAGAACCAATGATCCAAAAGCAAACTCTTACCATAATGGAAAAGTGTCTCTTCATGGAATACTATTTGAAACAAAACTGTTCCAATTTATCTTCTAAGTGTCAAGCTGGTAAGAATAAGAAAATCCCAAATACCCAGCCTCCCCTCTTCTACTATACACACACACACACACACACACACACACACACACACACACACACACACACACACACATGCATGTGTGCGCTCTCTCTCTCTCTCACACACACACACATACACACATCTTTCTCTTTCTCATATATATTAATAGCTAACAAGTTTTACAGTTCCAAAATTCTTCCTTATGCCTATCTGCAGACTTTTAATGTTTTGTCTGTTTTTGAAAACATTGTTTAAAACCAATTTAGTCCTCAATATTATCTCCTGGAGCAAATCAGATGCATTTTTATTTACTTTTCTTTAGGGAGGACCAGTTTCCTGTGACTCTGATCTGGTGCATGAGACTCTGTACTGTCAGAGACACACAACAGCTGACTCATGAAGAAAACCTTAGCTCCACAGTTTTAATCACAGAAGTGTTTTGTTTTTGTTGTCTTTCCTAAATATGACCACGAGGGTGGAGGGATGGTTCTCTGATTAAGTGCTTGCTTGTCTTTCATTTCTATCATCCTGGGAATGGGGAGAAAAAAATACCCTAACCATTGGAAAATTAATATCTTTCTTTATTTAGCATTTTAAACACAAATGGCCAGTGATCTGGAGAACAGATCATAAAAATAATCTGGAGTTGACCAAAGTGTGTTGGTGAGGGGTGGGATTGCTTAAAAAGATTATTATTATTACAAGATTATTCCTGGAAATGTAAAGTAGACTATAATGTATAGTGTCTAACTATGGCAAGTAATTATTTAAAATGTAAGGTGCTGTGCAGCCTATATGGTGCTATGTATAATTAGCTATGGCATCACTTGGAGACCTATAGATAATATAACTGTTCTAACTTCAGACTGAAACTACTAGAATATCTTGACAAATAAAATATAAAGGATGAGTAGAGAGAATGAAGACTGGAGATAATTACTGTGTATTACTAAAATGTCTGTAACTATGTCTCAGGCGATACATTCTGAGACCCCATGGGAAGCCTGGAACACCATGCAAGTCCCATTAATTATCCCTGTCCATTCACTTCTGTTCAGACTCTTGTCATAGCGGACACATTTCCCTTAACTTAAGCTGGTCACAGAACCTGATTTAACCAACAAAATGGGCAGAATGTACTCTGGGAAACTTCAGAATCTAGACTTTGAAAAGTACAGCTTCTCAGATGTGGACTTGCAGGTCGCCTTGGTGAAGACCTCTGTTGCTCTGACTCCTCAGGCCTCGGGATCTGCCAGAAGCAGGCAGAGGATGAAGGCTACTGCGGACCAGCCTTTCTGCCAGGTGGCCCTGACGAGTGACCTGACTGACAGCACCTATGGGAGCCCATGCTGAGCCAGTGGCTTTCGGGCTGCCTTTCCCTCCTGAGCTCTGTCGGTGCTATGATTTGTTCTGTGAAGGAGCAGTGAAACCATCTATCTTCTGGAACACACTGTTAGAATACTAAGTCACAGGGTGGGTCACGGGGCAGGGAAGCCTGTGGAGTGTGGCTTTCGTTTGCCCTGCACTCAGGAGCACAGTGACTCTAGAACCTTCCCTTGGCACGTGGGGTGAGTCTGCTGCAGTTACTCATGAAATCCTTCAGTAGCATTCTCAGAAATTCAGAGTGACAAGAATGACTGAACAAACCAACAAACAGGGTGCAGCTCTGAACCCCTCTCTGAATCCCTACCATGCTCTGAGGAGGTCCACGTGCAGCCTCTGCCAGCCAGGAGGACACACTGTGTGGCCTTTCCCAGTGTCCATGCTAGAACATAAAGGGCTGAAGAAGACAGACAGACAGACAGACGGATAGGCGGAGCCAGCCCTCAAAGGCAGAATAGTAAATGAGTACTGTTTGCAGCCAATAAACTTCCAGGCTGTTTTCTATAGCAATACTAACTGAAAGAAACACTCCTTAAAAATCTATCTCAAAATTGTCACCACCAGAATCTGATGTCCAGTAAAGCTTCAGAACATTTGGCCTCAGTGACTACTGAAACAGAAATGGAAAACCACAGTAGAGCCTAACTTTTCAGAGCTGCTGACGGTTCCATTTGGGTTAAGTTGAAAATCAAAACATGACTCAGTATTTAAGTCAAAATGTGTCACAAAATTACTATTCCTTCTAAGTTACTGTTCGAGAAGTCACTAAGTCCTGAACAGTAAGGGCAGCAGTTACTGCAGAATGGGCAAATGGACAACAGGCTGGTTTTCCTTCTGACAACATAGCACTTAGGTTATTAGCTTTGTATTCTGCAGACTCTGCGTCCTGTAGTCCATGTCATATGAAGAAATACATATAACAGAGCATGAAACACTGAATTCTACCCAACTGAGCCATTTTATAGCACTTACAGCCCAAGGACAAACATGCTGATGAAGCACTGTGTCCTGATGACCAGCAGAACTCCTGCTCACAGATATTTGTCCTTGTGAGGGGTCTAGACTACAACCCAATGCCTTTAAGTGTCTGTTAATAAACCCCAGTGTCTTACTATACCGTGAAATGTGTTTAATCCACATAAATTCCCCTTTTACAGCGGCTCTGGCTATCACAGTCTTCCCACCAGATCTAAGGTGAGGTTTACTGATGAAGGGCAAACACCACCTCCAGCCGTGTCGCAATCAGCAAACTCCCATGTGCAAGGCAAGGGCCCTGCGCTACCAAGCCACTGAGAGTCCCTGTCTGCACGGCAGAACTCCTACTTTGTATTTAATAAAAGGTAGGAAGAGCTAGAATTCCATATAAATATCACAAATCTTCAAGTTTCTTACAGATTAAGACTTTAAAAATTAAAGAGAATGTAAAAATCTCATGTTGTACCAGATATTTTATTTAATGTAGTAAAAGTTTCTGAAAAAAGGAGAATTTCAGTGATTAACTCAACTTTAAAACAATTTTTAAAATAGGCACTGAGAGGCGTTTCAGGAGTAAAACCGTACTTGGCTAGCAGTGTAGAGCACCTATCGTGAGACTCTGTGATTCTCTAGATCTCAGCTAGGCTAGCGTGTTTCTCAGTTGCTACCACAGAATACACATTGAAGACATTCTTCACTCTCGGACGTGACCCCCAGGCTCAGCTAAGCTGTGGCTGAAATGGTGCCCAAGCCCTTCCATGCTCACACAGAGCAGCTCTTGGGCTGTAAAGGGGCCTTTGAAAGACAGGGAGTGAACATAATGAGGAGAAAGGACTGGTGAAGAGAAAGGGCCGCTTCTTGTGCGCTATGAATTATTTATTCCATCAAGCCATGGACTCACTATTTCTAACTAACCCTCTATCAGGGCGCTCTCAATAGTGAACCCCAAG
Organism: Rattus norvegicus; assembly: GCF_021556685.1. Classification (NCBI taxonomy): domain Eukaryota; kingdom Metazoa; phylum Chordata; class Mammalia; order Rodentia; family Muridae; genus Rattus; species Rattus norvegicus. Next base: position 58,417,382 of record NC_141550.1, read on the forward strand.
AATGAAAAGTTGCAAGATTACCACTCCTTAGCCAATCTGTAATGTCTTCCCTGCTTAGGAATTAATCACATAGTAGATTGTATTATATCTAAAATTTATATCTCTAATTATAAATTTTGTAAAGCAGACTAATTTTTAAGTGACCCAAAATCAGCAAGTAGCTTTCCTGATAGCCTTCAGGCATTAGCAAACCACTCCTCTGTCCTTCATTTGGGAAGCTGGGTGTAGACGTGCTTATGCACCAACCCTCTCAGCTGTCCTGACAAATAACCAAGCACCTGAAGACATAGCCTCTCTGCTGCAGGGTGCTACTGAGATCTAGCTCACGGAAGAGTCTGGAAAGGGAGTCCTGGCTCTTGATCAGCAGAGACAAGCTAGAGTCAGATTTCTCCCACAACCATTAATAACACTTGCTTCTTTAAATTATTAATGGAGATTAAGCCTCCTCTGAATAAGGGCAGAGATAACACTCTGGCTTCTTGAAAGAAAAACAGGTCTAGTCCAAACTCCAATAGATGGACAGCCTGGCCCCATCTCCCCACAAAACAATTCACTTTAGAAATATGAACAAGATGCTAACGGCACACAGCTAAGAGTCTTCCCAGGAAGTGGTGGAACTGAACGCGTATCTCAGGCAGGAGGTAGGAAACAGGTCTCTAACCTAACACCGTGTGCAAAATTCAACTCAAACTAGATTAAAAACTCAAACATTAGACTGCAAATTATAGACACCTGAGAAGAAAATGGAGGGACATGGCTTTTCATTGGCCTTGGCAATGATTGTTTAGGACATGAGTCCAAACCAGAGATGAGAGAAACTTAACAAATGGCATTATAAACTTAAAATATCTGCACAGCAAGACTGAAGAGACAGCCTATCAGATGGTAGAAAAATATTTGAAAATCATATATCTGATAAGACATTAGTTTCTAAAACATAGACGAAATAAACTGTTCAGCAGAACTGAGAATTCATTTCTTAGAAAAGAACATAGGAGTGGAGAGCTGAGGTTCAATTAGAGCAAAACTTCAGTTCACAAGTAAAGATCTATAACTTCTCTGCCTTCTGGCTAAGATCAAATGCAGTAAGAAGCAAAAGTTACCATGCTGAATAGTTTCTGACAATATAACATAATTTGAATATGGCTAGGAAGACTAGGTTTCTTCAACATAAGAACTAAGAGGTAGCACATTTGTTAGCTTAATTAAGCCATTTCACAATATATTCATAGTAAAATCATGTTGCATAGCATAAATATTTATTTAATTTTTCAGCCTGAAAATAGTCAAAACATTATTTTGTGAACAAGTGAATTTGTATTTGAAGTTTCTCTGTAACTTGAAACCTACAGAGAACACAACTTCTTCAGAAGTCACACACTCTAACATCACACTTCTTACACTTCCTCGGTGTGGAAGTAAAATCACGGATGCTGAGGAGCAGCTGTCGAAGCTCACCTGCCCTCCTCTTCGCTAAGATGTGAAACCACAGGTCTAGACCAGGAATCCACATGCTGGGAAGAAAGGATCAACTCGTGCAATCTGTCCTCTGCTCTCCACATGCCTACAGGGACGCGTGCAAGGGACCAGCCAGAGCCAGCCAGAAGGCTCAGCGGTGTAGCACACACAAGCAACCCTCCCGGCCTGAGACTGACCGCTGATACCCACCCGCTGGGAGGAGAACACACCTGCACAGTTGTCCTCTGCTCTTCCCCTGTGTGTCATGTCACACGGACACACACACTTGAAAAATACATGCTTAAAAACGAAGTCTTTTTAAAACTATGTATGTTGTGCATCATCCCTAGCATCCTCTCTAACATCTGCCAGTCTCTGGCTACATTGAATTCCTCTTACTTCTATTTTCCCCAGAAAAGCCAGGTGGTAAGACACAAGCATTGGCCATTCTTAAACCGGTTTTATGCAGTGAGAATTGGGCTGTAGGGCAGTGAGAAGCCATCTCTGTGTCATGATGGTCCACATGAGAGATACATTACCCAGAACATGGCACAACAATGGTTAAAACCCTGTGTTCATTTGCTACACATCCCCACTAATCCTGTGACAGTATCCTGGAATCCTACTGGAGGGCATGCATTAATGTTTTTAAAGTTTTTAAAGGACTATGCCTCATGAGGCACATGCCCAACAACTTTTATCCTGGAACTCTATCATGAAGATAAAGATATAAACATTCAGACAGGTAGAACACCTGACTGCAAATATTCATGATGAAAAATAATATGTCTAATGTAAGGAGAGATGCTACCTCCCACCAAACAATTATAATGGAGCAATATGAATGTTTATGGAGTTTTAGTTTAAAAGGAATTTTTCAACGTCAAGTGGTATTTGTAGATAAAATTTAAGGATCTACTCTAACCAAACATTCTGTTACATTGAGACTCACACAGATATGGGTAGAATCCTATATTTTAAAGAGGTGTTAGGTATGTAGGAGAAGAAAATGATCTACATTCTGAAAGATATATATTTGATTGTAGCTAGGGAAATGGCTCAGTAAGTAATATGCTTGTCATGCAATGTGATGACCCAAGATGGGTATTCAACAGGACCCACGTAAAAAACCAGGGGTACTGACCCTACCCACAATACAAAAGGATAAGGGTACAGGAACAAATAACTTCAAGGTTATTTGGTAAAGCCTCAAGGAATCATGTTTACATAAAGGTATGCACAACACGGGTTAAGTGTGGTACGTACACACACACACACACACACACACACGCACATGTCTAAGCCACTTAGGATGACACAGACTTAAGAAAAACTCCAGTGCCAGACACAAGCAGACTCCTTTTACAGAGTCAAGGTAGTCCAAAAGAGGCTGAGAACAATACAGACCTTAGTTGCCTACTAGGGGTCGAGGGTAGGTTACTATGACACAAAACGTGAAGGATTCAAACTGGATCTGACCTGAAAGCCTCTTTGCTGTGTCTAGTCTCCATGATACCAGAAAATACTATGCAAGCTGCCAAAGAAGGGAAACAATTAAACAGTCTTACACAGCGGCAATGCTTTTGAACCACAATGGCCTACAAGGCCAGATATCCATAAGGAATACCTAACCCTAATGTGGCATTCATATGTGGGTGGTGACCAACAGCTGTCTAATTGGACATACGGCCAACTCAAGAGGAAGAAACCGTGTCTTGTTCTGGAAACCTAACTAGCTTCATGATCCCTAGAAAACAAGCTGCCACCATCAGTTTGCTAGAGTAGGAGAATTCCTTACTACATTCTAAATGTTAGCCTCACACCCACAGGTAACTGTGACACAATGCAGAGATCAACAGGTCTTCAGGAGCCCTGCCCGGACAGGTACATCTACATCATAGCTCTGTATCTGTGACTTAGGGAACCCTGTGGGAGAGGGGCAAAAAGAAGACCTGTATATGTCTGTTCTAGTCTCTCCTACAAATAGGGCAGAGACACGACCAGAAGGATGGCAACAGCAGTGGCACTACATACAGAAGGAGGAAGCTTTCGCAGGGTCTCACCTTAGGAAAACAGCTACAGGCAGCCGGTAACTGAGTGGAGTGGGCCTTGCCTCTAGCTGGGCCCTTCACTGGTTGTTGAATGCAGACTGATCAGTCTTGAAACCAACACAAGCAATAACAAAGCACACAGAAGTTTGGATCTGTGTACATACATACATACATACATACATACATACATACATACATATGTATGTATATACACACACATAATACTAGTAATATATGTAAAAGGAACTATCAGTTTGAGAGCTGACAGAGACACAGGAGGGGCTGAAGGGAGAAAAGAGAGAAGGGAAAGCTGAAATATTTCTATTTCAGTTAAAATATATTTTATAAAACTAAAACTATTGCGCTTGTAATCCCAGCCCTGAGGAGCAGAGGAAGGCAAATCCTTAAGACTCACCAGTCACCCAACCTAATCTAATCAGTGAATCCCAGATCCAAGTGGAGACTATCTAAAAATCTCCAATGGCTTCCAAGGAATACACAAGGTTGAGCCCTGGCCTCCACATGGACATGAAAACCCTTTTCTCAGTACTGGGGGTAGTACCTAGGGCCCTGTGCATATTATATTAGCATTATTCCACTTAGTTACATCCCCAGATGCACTGTGACTAAAACTAGTATTAGATAACTAATTTTCATCATGTCACCTGGTAAGATAAAAACAATAAATACAGTAAGTTCCGTACATCAAGTCTGCACTCTTACAGCTGGACAGAAATCTCTACAAGATGTTCTCAAAGGCTGCAAATGGTGCTGAATGCCTTTAACCTCAGCACCTAGGAGGCAATGGCAGGCGGCTTTCTGAGTTCATTTCTTTATACAGAGATTCTGAGTTCGTCGTCCTGGTCTATACAGATTCTGAGACCCATCAACGTGTACTGAGAGCCTGCGGAGAAAGAAGCAGTACACTACAGATTCTGAGAACTGCTCTAACTTACAGCATGGCGTTTCCCTAATCCAGGGCTTGCTCTGCTGAGGTCTCAGAGAACTTATTCTAAAACCTGCAAGGCTCACCTTAACTCCAAGCAAAAGGCTGAGTTGGCAGAAGTATATTCTGAGAATGATAACTTTAAACATGTCTGATCGTGCTGTTAAGGGTGAAATCATATTTGCGTGTGTAACTAACAAGAATTATCAATTTCCCTTTGCACATTAGAGAAAGCACATTAAAGGCAGTGAAGGAGGACAACCCTGTATGCAGCTCCTTTTGCCTTGGCATCCGTCATGCTCTTCAGTTCCTGCCCACTCTTCACCTTTTCGATACATAATGATAACACTAAGATACAAATTTTACTCCAAAGAGTAGGCCGCTCGGCGGTGAACGGGCTCACCACCAAAGCCTACCAAGCCGAGCTGAGCCCCAGGCTCCCACGAAGATGGAAGGAGAAGCAACTCCCCCAAGTCCTTTGCTGCCCTCCATGTGTGTGCAAGGCAAGCACATCCCCACAAGATACACCATACACACAAGTCATAAAGCTTAAACGTCAGTAAAAGAAACCCTGTTCTCCAAGGCTATTCTGTGTCATACGGACGGCTGAGGCATCTGCTCAGGTGCCTTGAGAAGACACTGTCTTCCCTCAGGCCCTGCATGCTCACAGCAGCACTGGCCACACATCAGCTTCAGACTTACCCTGCCACTCTGCAACTGGAGCTTTGGAAAAGCTACTTAACTTCTGAGAAAGCACCTGGAATGCCCACATCCGTGAGCAATGTCTTCTGACTACTTCTGCAGACAGGTCAGAGCCTTCCACATGGGCACTGACAGTGCCTTTCCTCACAGGTGGGGTGGTGAGCACAGTGCCGGAGCTTTAGGGACAACAGCCGGTGGCTCCCTGTTACATGGTCGCCAACAGTGATTGTCCCTCTGCTAACCAACCAATGCAGAAGGAAATGGCAGCTGCTGCTTCTCAGGGAGACCATGGAGGGTTCGGAACCTCAGTTCTCTCTACAATGTGAATCATTCTACCTGAACTTTAAGGTCCTTTCTCACTTAAGAATCCTTATTTCATTTAAAGATTCTCTTAAATCTTTCTCAACATGCACAGAGCTGCACGTGAGAAGCATTCTGATTTTTCCAGCATTGTCAAACTCTGGGAATGTAGAATATCTGATTCCTTCTCGGCAAAATATCCCATGGTGTGTGAGCTATATCTGCTAGTGGACTTCTTGAAACACCTTCCTTCTGACTACTGCCACCTAATGCTTCAGTGGGCAGACTCCCCACTCCTGCTTAGAGAAGAAGGGCCTCCCGGGAAGCCTGGCTTGGTTTGGTTTGGTCTTAACAATGTCAAAGCTTCTGTTAAATAGTTGTGCCTAGCAGACAAGTCAAGTACCAATATGTAGAGAAGGAAAACAATTCTAGGGTACCCAAATATCTTGTCACAAAAGCAATTCTGAAGGGTAAAATTAATGTTTCCATCTTAAACACCTTTAAAAGAATTTACTGAATTGTATAATACAACCTCCACCTGTTTTCATCTCTCAAAATGTTTATCCTCTGCTCTTCAACTCAATGCAGTTCTTAATGTATACAGTGATTTAAGAGTCCTGAAAATGAACTACTACATGACAAGTTCTGAGTTCAGAATCCTGTATATCTGCAAACATCTGCAGCCACACATATATCTAAGGCAGACCTCTGCTCCAACCTCACACTTCAGACCACTCTAACACCACACCACCACCCTACCCTTCACCTCAAACCAAACTAACCCTTCACACAGCACCAACTCCTCACCTCACACCTCCAACCCCTCACCTCTCCAACCTCCGGACCTCCAACCCCTCATCCCTCCAATCCCTCATCCCTCATCCCTCACCCCTCAAAAGACTCCAAACCCTCACCCCTCACTGGGCTCCAAACCCTCACCTATAAATACCAAGTATTACTTACTCAAATATGTTAAGTACATGATACTTGAGAGTGTAAACTATTAAACTTACCAAATGTACACAGAAACATAAAAACCTCTGCATGCCATATATGCACATGTAAGAATATTGTACCATATGTACATGTGAGCAAAGGAACTAACACAGCTCACACCAATAAGATCTAACCCAGTTTCTTGGTAGAGGATGGTTCCACGCTAAGCACCCATAGCCATCACACACACTGCAGTCAATGGCTCTATTCCACAGCAGGAAGGGCTTGGGTCAAGTTCCAACTGTAAGCACAGAGCAGCAACTCGTCTAGTCTGCTTTGCAGTTTTTGGGTGCCTCCCAGACCTTCTAGTGGCACTACAGAGAAGACTGGCAACAAGGCAACACATGCAGACACTGGTTAGAGTCTCCTGTGGAAGAACTGTCACCCCTCCCCCAACAGCCTCTATGAAACAGAAAAGGATGGACACTGGGAGTATGGCACAGTGACCCTAGGTTTTATGTTCCGTCTTAAGGAACATTCAGTGAGAACATCAATCCTCCGTGTGATTTGACAACCACTTAGGTTTACAACCAACACAGTGAGACCAAGTGAGACTTGGGGCAGTCATGGCCACTGTGCCCAAGTCACTTAGCAGGAATTCAGCTGCTTCCATGACTTAAATGATGAAAATACCCTTTGAGGACTCTTCCCAAACTTATTACACAAACATTTATTTGGACAATGACTTTCAAAACATATTTATAGGGTGATAGAAAGCTGTGGGAAAGGACAGCACAAAATTGTATAATCATCAAATTAAGAACTCCAGAAACACAAAATTGTTCTTTAAATCAACATGATAGATTATTAAAACATTAGGTTCAACACATTTTTAAATTTCTATGAAGGAAAGTATTCTGCGTACACATTGGAATGCTACCAAAATATGTGGAAAGAAATCAAAGCTTTAAGTAAAAAACAAGACAAAATAAAACAAAAAACCCATAATACTGAATGACTCTTTGGATATAGAAATTTAATTAAATCTTCAAAACATTTTAAAAGCTATGACTTAAATACTGAGTATAGCTTAGTGTAACATGAGCTTCACTTCTTCCAGATGTCGCTATAGAAAGAATAAAGAACACTCGAGAACTTCAAATACAAAGTATCCAGAAAGAAACTCAGGGAGACAGAGGGAAGGGTTCCAAGAACAGCCACCGCCCGGTGGGCTGGGCTAAAGAGTAGAACAGAAGCAGGCTTCCATCCTCCAAATGTGCAGCCATCAAGCAAAAGGGTGTGATGTGTGGCCAGAAACAGAGGCCCTGCTGTTACTGTATGAGACAGTGAGATGATTTTTAGTTTTAATGCGAGACATGACTTTCAAATTTTATACTTTATGTATAGTTGCCTTATCAGATAAAATTTAAAACTCATGTATTTAGAGATTCTGATTACTTTTTAAACTTTCACAGCAAGTTTCTTTATAAATGAGAATAAGTAATATTAAACTCAGTTTATTTCGGTCTTTTTAGCAAGCCAAATCTAACATCAACCTATGTTCAATAAAGGACTCAAAGGAAGAAAATGAGATGTGTGCTATGCCCCACTGTCCCTTATCCACACATCTGCAGTTAAACAACTCTCCAGGCCCGGATCCTGATGCTCCACTGACTCCACCCTTGGGCCTTTCTATGGCATCTACAGATACCCACAGCATCTATGATGGTGCTGCATTTAGGATACTGTGCCTACGGTGGTGCTCAAAGATACCCACACAGCACTTACAACAATGTTCTTCTTTTTCCCAACATCTGGATCTGTTATCACTTCAAAAAAGCATGAAGCCCAATATCTTATTTCCCCTTCTGTTTTCATTTCCATGTGATGTAACCAGAGTTCTAGTCCCAGAATTTCTTGGTCTTTCCACCACAGAGCTTGGGTTATTCTCCTTTGCTAGCTGAACAAGTGTGAAGTCCCTGCTAGTCCCTACTTATCTTCAAAATGAGAGCAGTCACCTGCACCCTGCATAGCTGCTCACTGACTGAATGGAATCAGAGCCCATCCTATACCAGGCACAGGGACTACAACAGAAGAAAAAACATACCTTCCTGTTCTCCTAGAGCACACATTCTGAACTCTTTATCTATGACGGTGTGTGAATTACACTAGTCAATATGTGTGCCCACAGCAATGCACAGCACACCACATGCAGCATGTCTGATCTTACCTAAAGCACTCGAACTTCAACTTGATTTCCCTAAACTCAAATGTACTGTGCCCGTGCTGAAGCCTCAGGCTCAGGTTAGAGGACACTCCCATCCTCCTCCAGGAAGGGATGACGCACCCCACGCAAAGTGCATGGCTTCCCCATCACAGCTGGACCCCAGGGTTGGCACAGTGACCACACTAGCCATTCTCTTCAGTTTTGTTTTATCCTTTCTTTTCTCTGTATTATCTACCTGGCCCTATTATCTATTCCACCAATTTGGATCCTACACTACCCCCCCCTTCTTCTTAAAATACACATGCTCCCTGTGTGGTCTCATGGTTTCAGCCCTCTCTTACCTCTACTATGTTCTGACACTTGGGTTCCTAGCCTGAGACCTACTGTCATCCTTCAAAGTGGCTTCATTCAGTCAACTGCTAGGCCAGACCTCAGTCTTAGGAAACTCACTGTTGCCTCAAATACAACTTCCTCATCCCCTGCACTGCTGCTCATCTGTGTCTGTTCTCTGGCTGGTGACTGCACCATCCATCCATCTGCTCCTCAAACAGAAAGGCTGGAGGCAGTAAGACCTGGTGAACAGGGATGACCACGTTACAGTGAAGAGTAAATGGGTAAATGCTGAGTTTTCCTAACAATGCTGGACGGTAAACGGTTACTGGATAAGCAGAACCCAAAATGAAATGGTAGATTTTGAAAGGTGGCTCCCACAAACACAAAAGGAATAGTGAAAGACACCATACATGCTTTAGAAAAATGGAACTAGGTAAGGTGATATATTTTTTTTAATCAGGCAGAGACTGATCTATTAAATACAATGTCAGAGTTAACTAATGACAGTCAAAGGAAACAGATCTAGCGAGATGCTCACAATTCATCCCTTTAAGTAGTGATGTAATCAATTACATTAACTGATCCTTACAACCGATTCTAAACTTCTTGAATAACCTTAACTTGGTTATGACGGGTTTCACTGCCTGATCAAACTCAGTACTATTCACACACTTTGTTTCTATGTTTGGGTTAAAGTTACTTTTCATACTTTTCTTCTAGATGACAAAATATGCTATGAGCTATTTATCCCTTTCCTGCAAGATGAGACTCGGTGTTTGTTGGATGTTTTGTAGAACTTGTTTGTTAAGAATATCTAGTTGGCATTTCTCTCTGTGAGATGTTTCCTCTGTGGTTTAAGTCTTCAATTTTCTACAAGTTTCCCCAATCTGTCCTTCTGACCAACCCATTCGATTGTCTCAACTTACGTTCATACACTGAGGTCAGCAGTTGAACCTTCCGACACGCCCATGTTACCATATTCGCGCTCACAGGTCGGCTTCCATGGGTTTTACAGTCAATCTACTATGTTAGCTGCACTGTTAGACTCTCCCGGTTATTTTTATCCTCCAGTTCATTGCTATCTACCCCATCTTTATTACTTCTACTTTAATTTGGGCATGTGTGTACATGTCTGTGAGGGCAGGTGTACCCACAGCCCATCATGAACATATGAAAGCCACATGTTGACAGGTAGTATTAGCCCTCTAGTACACTGGTTCTCAACCTGTCAGTCAGGACCACTCTAGGGGTTGAACAATCCTTTTACAGGGTCACATATTGGATATCCTACATACCAGATATTCCCATTATGATTCATAACAGTAACAAAGCTACAGGTATGAAGTAGTTATAAATTTTGGCTAGGGGTCACCACAACATGAAGAACTACAGTCAAGAGTCGCTGCACTAAGAAGGCTGAGAGCCACTGCCATATTATTTTCCAACTTATTGTTTGAGGCATGGTCTCTCACTGCATCTGGAGTTTGCCACTAAGCTAGACTAACTGGGCAGTGAGGCCCCAGGACCCTCCTGTTTCTGTCACCTAGACTTGGGTTATAGGTCTGCTCTACCATGTTTGGCTTTTACATAGGTAGTGAGATTTGAACAGGGTTCCTGGTGCTTGGGCAATGCATGGCTATTACTCTTCAGCCTCTGATGCTGCAAAGTAACTGCTGAAGATCTACAGACCCACAGGAAGTGTTGCTTTAGCTACTCATGAGCCCAGACAGTGCTTTCCTGCTACAGACATGTTTTAATTTCCCCTATGTTTCTTCGAGTCACAAGCTATTCAAAAACAAACATTAATTTTCAACCCCATAAGAAACTATCACTTATATCTAAACTAATGGCACTGTGAACACAGGCTAAATTTTTATGAAACTGTTTATATTTGACTATGATTAAATAGTCTTTGTGTTCAAAAGAATGTTGTGGTTGTGGGATGAAGTGCTCTAGACCTGCCCATTACATCAAGCTTGTAAACCCTGTCATTGAAATGTTTTCTCTTGCTGACTTTTCTTTTCCAACATCTACTAAGAAATTACTTCAAACCACCCACAATAGTAATGGATTTGCCAACTTCTTTTGTGATTTTCTTTTCTTTTGCTTACTAGTTTTTAAAGGTATATTAACTACATGTCAATTTAAAATTGTCCTTGTATAGCTTACTGATGCTGGAAATCATTATCTCAAAGTCAATATAGTCACAGCTTTTGTTTGATCAGTGATTATAACTTCATATGTTTCTTAAAAAAACATTGCTTATAATGAGCATCTAACAGGACTTTTCTACTTTATTCTATACAACTAGCTTGTATGGACTGTCAGTGTATGTGCACCGTGTATGTTCTGTGAGTGTATGTGCACCGTGTATGTTCTGTGAGTGTATGTGCACTGTGTATGTTCTGTGCGTGTATGTGCACCGTGTATGTTCTGTGAGTGTATGTGCACTGTGTATGTCTGTGAGTGTATGTGCACTGTGCATGTTCTGTGAGTGTATGTGCACCGTGTATGTTCTGTGAGTGTATGTTCTGTGAGTGTATGTGCACTGTGTATGTTCTGTCAGTGAATCTGCACTTATCACTATTAACCATGTGCTATATATTTTCATGCTTCCTTTCTTCCTCTGCTTACATTTTTCATAATGAATGTTTATTCTCACCCCCATTTCCCTCCTTCTCAAGTTACACTATTTCTAGGGCTACAGCCAATCAATAACTTTACCCTGATTCCACATTTTACTCAGCACATGTCTATACCCACCCGCATTTACCATCGTCTGTCATCCTGTTCTTCCTACAAGTCCCTCTCCGTTTGTAACTACTTTCTCTGTCTGGGTCACCGTAGTGAAAGCACCGAGGACCTCACTCTAAGACACAGACACAGACACTTCCAGGCTCCACGGAGCCAGGCAGGAAAGAAGAAGATGGCTGCAAACGTGCTGCACACCCTGGGAAGGCCAGCTTCTAGTTGCCCCCCACCATGTGCTCACTTACTGTAACCCAGCTGTGCAGAGAGCAGCCTACCTGCTCCTTACGGCACTAAACCACTTCTGAAGTTGGCACTATAAAACTCTATCTGCATGTATTAAGGAAATAAGAGAAAGATGGTGTTTCCTACTAAAGAAAGCAGCCTGCCTTAGGGAAGTTGGGTTATCAGGCCCTTCAGAAGCACTCAGTTTCGGTTTCACAGCTGCCACAGGACACACATGCCAAGTTCAACACAAGACAAGGCGAAGTGGGAAGGAGTACGGCACACAGTGAGGCAGATCAATCTTCAAACTTAAAAACCCGCCCTCCAGTGCATAGTAAAACACACTGTCCCTTAATTGACATCAACTGATCACATGAAACGCATACAAGCATAAATAAGCACTAATCTTTATGTACAAAAGTCTTAAACTCAGAGGTCAAGACAGGATAAGCATGTATTTTCCTAATACATGGCCCTTTAAAGGGCACTGGTGTTAATATGTCTTGTAGCATATACTGCACCTTCAAACAGAATTAGCTTTTTAACGTCCTTATTTTTCTTAGACAAAGCTGTACTACTTAGCACAGGGGGCCTTAAATTCATGATCTTCCTGCCTTGCTGGAGAGTGCTGGGATTAAAGGCAAGTGCCACCACACCCAGTCTGAATTCTTTTTATTTAACAAGAGTAACAGACAAGCCTGAGCTGCAGCACACTGAATTAATGTAAGTTTCTAATATTTTTGGAACTAGAAGATTTTTTTAAATGCCTAGCTAATTTAATCCTAATAATAAAACAACTAGTTCACTTATTTCTTTCATTTGTCACAGGCAATCAGACATGAGACCATGATGATATAAAACAAGAATAGGCGTGATTCATGCCTATGTCCCAGCACCTCTGAGGCTGAGGCAGGAAGATTACTGGTTTGAAACAAGCCCAGGCTAGACTGTAGCAAAAGCCTCTCTTAAAAGAGATAAAGAAATAAATGAATTAGAAAAGAAAGATGGGAATTGTCTAATTGTAGTTAATGTGAGGATCAATATCAAAGCTCGGTGATGGGTGGGATTTTATTCACAGACTTTAGTAAATTGCAGAAATAATGTTTTTAGCTTGCTTTCAGTTGCTGTGCTAAACCACTCTGAGCCAAGGCGATCTGAAGAGGAAGGGTTTATTTGGCTTCTAGTTTGCAGTTCATCATGGAGGAAAGCCAAGAAAGGAGCCTGGCGGCAGAGGCTGAAGCAGAGGCCTTGGAGGAGCACTGCTTAGTGGCCTGCTCAGCCTGGAGTGACACTGCCTGCCGTAGGCTGGGCCCTCCCACACCAATTACTAATTAAGAAAATTCTACAGATATGCGCACAGGCCAACAGGTTCCATTTCCCCAGATAACTACATACTATCAAGTTGAAAAACAAACAAAAACAACCAACACAAAGAAACAGGAATGACTTAGTAATCAAGAATGCCGAGTACTGTGTCTTTGCAAAACCATCGTTAATGGTGGTAGAAATAGCTCATTCGAGAGGTTTATAAATCGTGACATTTGTTTGAATTGTGATTTGGTTTGGAAAAAAAACCCAAAGTATACAATTCCCCAGAGCACCAGAGTGCAATCCCACTGCCAATTGGTGTATGAGTTTGAGCTACCAACACTGATCTGCATAAGCTTCTAACAAAAAATAAACCTGTCAATGGCACTGAGGGTGACGGGATGGTAGGGACAGGACCACTTCACAGCAACTGCCATGTGAACCTGTCAGCACGATTAGACTAGATAAGCAAGTCGGGAAAGGAGGGGTCAGCTTCTATTTCCACAATGCTTCCTACTTTCAATAATGCAAACATGACAACATTTACTCCATAAAGAGTATTAAGTGGTTAAGTGGTGAACAGCACAAATACTACAATACAATTACTTGCTTCAGGACCTCTGGCTGCTTTCATCACTCCCAAGGCAAAATCCAAAGGTCGCTGTCAACATCAACTCCTTTTCTTCATTTGCTTCTAACTCTCCGGCTTCATCCTTGTCCTCATCCTACAAGGCTCAAGTAAGTCTTTCAGGCGCAGGGTCGACAAGCCTCCTGTGGCCCACTGCACATCAAGCCTCCTGTGGCTCACTGCACATCAAGCCTCCTGTGGCTCACTGCACATGGCATTCCTCTGCAAGTAATATCATTTTAAGTAGCTTCACCAGGGCAGCCATGCATATCCTTAAAGACTCATCTCTAAGCACTGTCCTCGCTGCATGTGTGATGGGACCAATCACTAAGCTAGAGTCTTCAGTTTAATTCCTGTGCCTTTTCCCCTACACTATAACCACCTTTGGTTTTTTTAGTTCCTGTGCCTTTTCCCCTACACTATAACCACCTTTGCTTTTTGTCTTCCTGCATGGTGCACAGTAATCTACCATATTAATTCCACAAAAATCAAATACAGGTTTAAATAAATTATTGTTCAAATTTCATAGTTTAAATAACTTCAAATTTACAATTATAACCTAAGACCTCTATCTCACACTCGATGCTTTCTATAATTATACCCATGGATAACAGAACAGAAGATAGTATATATTCATATGTAGAATTCCAAGATAGCCACAATTAAAGGAATTATAAAAATATGAGACACTTAAAAACAAAACAAAGCCAGGTGGCATACACCTTTGATCCAGTATTCAGGAGGCAAAGGCAGAGGCAGAGGCAGAGGCAGATGTATCTCCCTGAGTTCAAGATTCTGTCTACAGAATGAGTCCCAGGACAACCCTGTCTCAACGGGAAAAAAAAAAGCAAAATACTCCAACCAATATACATAAACACTAACAGATTTTTCAAAGAAAATCAGTAACAAAAGGCATGGAAAGGTTACAAACAATGAGATGTGTGTGATCTAGTGTCTGTGCACCCTTTAGAACATGAGATGTGTGTGCACCTATAAACAAATGACCTGGTCAGCTTGTCGGGGGTAAGATACACAACCAAGACTCAGGATGATCACACACTCTTGGCAAAGAAAACGGGTCCTTCGATGAACTCAAGAGGAATAGCAGGTTTAAATCCCAGTGTGATGTTAGACAGTATGCATGTGAATGGAACAGTGCTAGGCTCACCAAAGCATGAGGGAAGGACAAGGGGCAGGTAAAGTCACACGCCGCCTACTCACTGGCTCCCCTTGGCAGCCTTCCCTGAGACTGAAGCTTTAGAAAGGCTTGAGGTCATGGTGGCACACTCCCATAATCTCTGAGATGGAGAGGCAAAGACAAAAGGAATACCGGAGCCACCCTCGCTAAATCAGGGAGCTCTGTGTTCAGTGAGAGATCCTGCTTCAAAAACACAGTGACAATCAACTGAGGAAGACGCCAGTAGTGGCTCCTTTACTCCACAGGCACACATGCACAGACTCATGTGCACGTGCATGCACACACACACACACACACACACACACACACACACACACACGACACAAAGAAAATAGAAAAGGAAAAGGATTAGGTTTGGTTTTTTATTGTTTTGCCTCTTGAAAATTACTAAAGACAGATTCAGACACTTATAGGCCAAAATCAAAACAGAATATGGACAAAGATTACTATAATCATAGGCCAATGCTAATGCTTTAAACTTCTAAAATATTTAGAAAGAATTTTCACTTTGACCACGGAATAAGGCCCAAAAGGATAAAATCATAAACTGATAAATTTTAAACATTAAAGCTACCATTAACAGTTAAAGACTACTCCAGAAAAGCTTAAAGTCCTTTAAATACTTATATCCAACAAAGAGCCTGAGTCCAGAAAATGCAAAGTCCTCTTTCAATTCAATCACTGAGAGATAAAACCTAACCTTAAAAAAGAGACACATGATTTGAAAAGCATTTGATGAAAGAAAATAACAAGTGACCAATATGCAACTTAATTTCTCACACCCTTAGTTACCAGTGAGATGCAACCCAAACCAGCACAGCACACTGCACCCACGAAAGCAGCTAAACTAGAACACGGGCAAACCTCTGGAAGGACGCGGCAGAGCAGAACTCATGTGTGGCGGTGCAAGAATGTGGCAGGCACAATGGTGACGAGGACTTTCCAGCTGGGCAGTTTCCTATCACGTCAGCCATACACCTCGTGAATGCCCCAGCAGTTCTTCTAAGTGAGCAAGAGCAATGTCGGTATATGGTCCCATAAAATCTGTGTGTGTTAATTACAGCAAACCCCACAAATAATCAAAATTAATAGGTCAACTTTAGGTGAATAGCTATACAAACCATATTATATTCATATAATAGACCACTACTCGGCAATCCAAAAGGATGAAATATAGATGATACAAATTCCAAGAACACCTTGCGAAACAAAATGAAGAATATAAAGCAAGGAGTACACATTTCCTGGTTGTAATTCTAGAAGTCCAATTTCCAGTGACAGGTCCTTGATGTCATGTGGCCAAAGTGGGAAACCCTGGCTGGGCTGCCATGTGCACCAGGGAGTTCCTGGGGATGACAGAGACGCTCCACGTTCATGCACTGCAGTGGCAGCTACGTAAGCAAGCATGGAGGGAACCAGAACTTGCCAGAATGTGCCAGAATCTATCTTACCCCATACAACAGTACCTCAGTAAGTTTATTAAAGCAGGCCTACAGACCCATATATGGTTTTAACCTGTCTTGGGTTCTGATCTAAGCTGTAGGAACACAGTAAAATATCTGTATTTTCAAAATATGCAAAGCCAAATGAATGTATAAAAACCAGTGGGCTCCATGCATCTT
This sequence comes from Rattus norvegicus, assembly GCF_021556685.1. Taxonomy (NCBI): domain Eukaryota; kingdom Metazoa; phylum Chordata; class Mammalia; order Rodentia; family Muridae; genus Rattus; species Rattus norvegicus. Next base: position 58,434,064 of record NC_141550.1, read on the forward strand.
AAACTTCTCAACATGGAGTATACTGTTTTCTTCCTGGGACTTTGCTTTTTTATTTATGCAACAGAGTAACAGTGATAGTGATGTGTTATTTATGAATTCCATGTGAACATTTACACAGAAGTGTTTCACCTCACCCCATATAATGCACCTCAAGAAATGAGTCCAAAATCCTCCCTGAGCTGAAAGATGTACCTTCAGGAGCATAATATAATGCTTCACGGGACTGAAGAGATGGCTCCAGGATAAGCATGCATGCTGAACAAGCTTGAGGTTCTAAGTGTGGATCCTAACATCCACATTTAAACGGAAGGCATAGCATGTGCCCGTGACCCAGTGCTGTGGGGGAGGCAAAGGCAGATACAGGATGATCTCAGGCTTGCTGGCTGTCAGGTCAGTGAGAGACTCTGTCTCAAATGAATAATGCAGACCGTGATAGAGAGAGACACATGATCTACTCCTCTGACATGCACACATCCATGTTTGTGCACAGGCACATGCACACATGTGCTGATGCTCATATAGTGTGTGCGCATGCTGCATATGTGCTAGGGAGACAGAGGAGGAGTGAAGGATGAAGCTTCTGTGTAAATTTTCATACAGCAATTTCATATGGAAGCTTTAGACACTTAATGCACCAGTTCATTGCTCCTGCCAGAACTGGACAGCACTCAAGGCCAAGGCCACAGGAGCAGTGAGTGCATTTCCTAGTAACAGCCTTTCAGGTAGTAGTTACATTAGTTGAAAATGGATAAGAGATAACTGTATTTAAAGCAAATGAATAAAATTCAAAATAGCATTTGTTGATCCTTAAAACACAACAAATATACTGCTTTATAAACCTCTTTTACCCACTCCAACACTGAGTTAGCAAAGGTAGTCACCTGGCCAAGTCAAGACAACTAGTAAAATACAGGATCAGTCCCAGCCCCTCCCACTGCTTATCCCTAAAGCCAAACACTGTATCCATCCAAGCTGTGGACCATGCACGTAGTCCCAGCACTGGGAGGAGGATTAGCACAGTGTCGGGACTAGTCGTGTGTTCCTGTATGATACAACAAAACAACAACAAACAAACAAATGAAACAAATAAACACGAAAGGCCCCCACTGTGTTCAGGGGTTACCTCCATACATATAAGAGGCCAAAGGATAAAAGATAAAATATAACTAACAGGAAATCTTCTGTGAACATATTTTAATCTATATATTAGGAAAGAGTCCCTACTACCCACAAAGTCAAAACTTTGATAGATTTAAGATTAAAGTTAAGGATTTTTGTACCATCGTCAAAATCAATAGATAACTGACATAATTGGAATCATGATACTGAATATTCCAAACCTAGGCTATCAACAAGAAACATAAGACAAGCCAAAGCAACCCAAATGCTAGTCAGTCATGCAGAAACGACCAACCTCTTCATAAAATAAAACCACTGACACCCTACTTAACAGCTGTCAAAATAACAAAAGGAGGACTGGAGAGATGGGTTGAAGGGTAAGAGCCCTGGCTGCTCTTTAAGAGAACTTGGGTTCAGTTTCTAGCATCCCCATGACCCTTGCAACTGTCTATTACTTCAGTCCTAGGGAACCTGATGCCCTCTTCTGGCATCCCAAGGTAGGAGACACATACATGGTGCCCAGATATACAGGTAGGCAAAACACTCCTACACATAAAATAAGGAAATTTTAATTTAAAAATGCAAAATGCAGAATACTGTAAAATACCATACTCTGGGAAAACTCTGAAATAAAAACTAGTTATACATTGTTGATGAGGGTAAAGATCGGTTTTGCAATTTTCTGAACAGTACAGCAGGAATTAGTCATTCTGTCCAGAGAAACTTTTCCTCTGGCCTTCCTGACACATGAGGACACATGACAGGGTCACTGGGACCCAAGAGTTGCAGTTGGACTGGGGATCAGCACTGGAGGCACTCATAACTCGTTGGTGCTTTCCACAGAAACAACCTGACTGCAGTTAGAAGCATCTGTCAGACACGTAGGACCCACTCGACGAGGGGCAGGGAGATAATGGTGACTGGAGTAAAGAACTCCACCATGCAAGTGAGAGAACTCCTCTAAACAAGGCTAAGCTGAGGAAACACCCAAACCAACAGCTAACTGTGCTAGGTACATGCATACGCAGTAGAGATCCTCTCATGCTAAGATGACTGCACATTCTATAAATCACAAGAAATATTGGCATCCACTTGCCTGTTACAAATTCACAAATGAATATACTTAATAGTCTAGAAAATGGAGCACACTAGGCTTAGTGTGTGTTAAGTGGAAATACAAATGTGGCGAAGGCTGTTTATGTCCCTTTGAGTTCAGCTTGCACGTGTGTGCTCCTGCTCTACCCTCCTCCCTCCCTCCCTCCCTCCCCCCTTCCTCCCTTCCTCCCTCCATCTTCCTAGTCTTGCCTCCCTCTTTCCTGCCTCTCTCTTGAGGTCTCACTCTGTATTCCAAGCTGACAATGTCAAAGTCACTATCCTCCTGTCTCACACTCCCAAATAAGAGGATTATAGGCATAAACAACCACGCCTATATCAATTTCTCTTTGAAAATTGCTTTTGATAATCTTCCCAAATCCTTCCATCTTTAGGTATATACTACTACTTTAATTGTCTTAAACGTCACTTATATAGAATGAATTTCCTTTTGTCCATTTCCCTTGTTCATTCACATTTAAAAACCCTCAGTGGATACAGAGAGATTCGATTTAGAAAAGTGGACCGCACCAGTGTCCAGTCCTAGGCAAGTACTGGCCATTGGGAGAGAATCATGAACATACACCAATGGTAAGGAGGTAGAATAATACAGGCCCGTGCCACAGAAAGATGTGCTCAATGACAAGTGTCCCTCCAGTGTTGGTGTCACAAGACTACCTTCAGTGACACGGCAGAGGACTGGCTGTGATGGTCCCATAGTAAAACCTCAAAGGTCACATTTCTAAGAGTGCACTCAGGGTTAAGGGAAGGAGAAAACACCAAAGGGTTGGTGATTTTCACAGTCCAGTCTAGCAGTCCCCAGAGAGCAAGGTTAGCTTAAGCCTGGAGTCCGACACTTACTCATGCTAGCCACACATTACTGACTGTCTGGCACTACACTGCGAAGTACACGTTCATGTTTCTCTGTAGTTTCCATCCAAACATCTCAAATATCAGGTCTTCTGCATCAGTTTTCTGGAAAATTGATTCTTGGTATGACAGTCCTTTATAGTCAAGTGGCTACTATTCAACACCCCGTCTTCAATCCCAGAAACTTTTTTGAAAGTGTAAAAGTTCATTAGAGCGATTAAATTTTAAACCAGCAGGCTATGCTTTACTCTGAGTACTACCTACTTAACAATAACAACCCCCCACATATTGCATTCAAACAATTCAAGGGTTGAATAAAGAAATAACATTTTTGTTAGTGATGAATGGTACAGGAAATATCTGAAGGGGTACCCATTTTATTAAAAGAAAGCTACAATTAGAGTATTTAAACTACATTAAATGTGGGCTAGAAAGATGGAAAGATGTGCTTGTCTATGTTGGAACCCCAACACACACATAAAAGTGTGCCCATAATCCCAATACTGGAGAAATGGAGATAGGAGGGTCTCTGGGGCTCCCAGAGCACCCAGACTAATTAACTGGTAAGCCCTGGACTCAGTGATAGATTTGTCTTAAAAATAAGGTACAGAGAACTGGAAAGATGGCTAGAAGCACTGACTGATCGGGCAGCTATAATCCTAGGTGCTTTGAAAGCTGAAATGGAGATTACAAGTTCAAGGCCATGCAGGACAATTTAATGAGGCACTGTCTTTAATTTAAAAAGTTTAAAAAAGGGTAAGAATGTAACTTAGTGGTAGAATACTTCCAAAATATAATCAGACTCAAGTTCAATCTCTAATACTATAGTAAATACGTAAATAGTAAAATACATATATACGTATATACATAAACAAATATTGCATGTCAGTATTTTCAGATTAAGAAGAGCACGACTCACTTCTAGTAAGTTGAAAGTTTGGCTAGGCATACTCAGTCCACATGGGTAACTGTGATGTGGTAAACCTGATGCCCTGTTGGGGCTGCAGAGTTGGCTCAGCGGTTAGAGTGCTCACTGCTCTTCCAGAGGACCCAGGTTCAGTCCAGCACCCACAGCTCACAACTACAGGATCACTACTGCCTGTAAGTCCAGCTCCAGAAAGTCCAACCCCTCTGGTCTCTTCTGGCCTCAGCGGGCACCTGCACACACATGTACAAATCTATACACAGACATACCTCCTTTAAAAATGTAATAAAACACTGTCCTATACAAAGTAAAAATTATCCCTCTGGTAATGTCTACACAAACATCAGATTTACGTTTTATAAAGCTTCACAATTCCTCCTCAGAACTGCTGTGGTAATAGATTTATTTGTTGTGTTAACTGGGCCACTCCTCAGTGGACAACTGTGAAATTCAAATGCAAAGTTTTAACTAAGGTGCATTCACATATTTATATGTAACATACTTAACATATGTTTATACCATGATTACCTAGTGGTATGCACAGTACCTAACTTCTCAGATGATAGTTTTGAAAGTATTTTATCATGTACCCCAATGAGGGCACTTCCTCATTTAAACTTCTAAAACTTTCTTTCCACAAGGCACTTTTATTTTAGTTTGTATCTCTACAAGGAGTGAACAACAGATTGTCAGTCATGCTGCAGAGCCTGTGAAACCATTGGACCCTAAGGGTCATGTCTGTGTCCTGACACCTGCTAGCCTCTCACTGTACAACTGCACACCAATGCAGACCTTGCATCTGCATGAATTTTCTTTTCTCACTGCAATTCAGTACAAGTACTTAAGAGCAGCTAGCAGTTTAATCCCACACGATATTGCGTCTGTGTTTATGCCCAACTCTAATCACGTGCTTAGACAAAGAAGAAAAAAGGCAAAAAACCACTAAGAAATGTTTTAGAAATATTCCCAATATAGCTTTTTCATATCTCAAAGCCACTAAAATTATAAAACGAAATTATGTAAATTATTATACATAATTTCAAAAATATTGAAGGCTATACAAAAAACCAAAACAACAATAATTATTTGTCATACTTTTTTTTTAACCAGTCATCTAATCAGTGACTGATGTTGTAGTTTCTAAGTCATTTCTGATGTTGGGCTTCATGCTAGAATTTTATACTGTGATAAGTTTCTTAGTTCACGAAAAAAAGAAATGAATTATACTCATTCATGGAGAGCTCAGGATGTAGGATAGCACCAAATTAAAGAGAAATGATAGGAAAACTATATTTATAGACAATCCATGGGAAATATACACAGACTTATGTGACGAGTCATGTTAGTCCTATTTACTCAAGACAGTGTGAGTACTGCATGACGGCAATCAACAATGCGTCTCTACAGCTCCATTAAATAAGCAGGGGAAGAACTGCTTCTAACCTTTGACAGAATGCAAGGCTTAAGGTTTATAGTTATCTCAACATAACTACATGAGCATAAACATATACTTAAAGTTTCATGCAATTATTCTTCATAAGCCAAAGTCATCATCTCAGTGTTCACAGTTTACTTAAGGTAGTAATTAATAAACAATTTAAAATCATTAAAATGTCAAAAACTTGTATTTCTTAATTTATAACTGATAGACTTAAACTTAATGTGCTGTGGGACTTGTCACTAGAAATGTGTACGGGATGAGAAGAGGCCACCATTCATAAGAGGCTCACAAGACCGAGGAGGATAAAACCAAAGCCTACAAGCACACAACAGGAGCCTAGCATCTACTTCAGTTTCCAGCCCATCTCTAGTCATAAGTTTATGTAAGCTATGGGGAAATCACTACCCAGTCCTATCAATCACTTCACTGAAACCTCTTTTTGCCATACCTAGCCATGGACATCTTTAACATTTGAAAATGTGTTTTCTCAACTCACAACAACATCAACAACAGGTTAGATAGTATGGCGGAGAATATGCAAAATAAATATACAATTACTGCATTTTCCTGCTCAAGTCTAAAGCCAAACTTTTTATACTATAACTGCGTTAATGTGATACCAGAGAGTAACAATCTCAAGGTTTTAAAGCTTACATGTGTAAGTTCCTTCATATGAACACATTCCTGCCTTTCTGGTATCAGTAAACTACGAAACACTCAGGCTTGTTTTAAAGACCCAGAAGGACACACAAGGCTTCTGCATCAGCACAGAATACCCACAAGCTTCGATGCTGCACCAACAGTCGTTTTTGTTAGCATCCTCTACTGGTGGTTTCCAAAGACAGCAAGAAGAAATGATGCTAATGATAGAAAGGTATGTGCCTGCTATTCCATCTAAGGTGAATTAGTCAGCATGTAGTCATCGGGGTTAGAGCTCATTTGTCAAGAATAAAAACGGGAAAGGCAAAGAAGAGAACTCTGAGAAAGAGAAAATATTTTAAAATACAACAAAGCATCACATTCTAAACCATAAACATCAAGTTCAGCAACTCTACTGCCATTCCTTTAGACAACTAGCATTACTACGGCATCCCCACACAAGACTCCATGATGTAGGCAAGCCTGCTCAATTGCTTCCCCCTTGTTAAGTTACAGCTTTTGATGCTGTCATCAGTGTCCTATCCTGTAGACATATTCTAGAAGGGAAATAAAAATGTTTTTCTGCTGGCTTAGCTATGAAATACATATCTCAAAATGAATACAAATATTACCTATACATAAACAATACAAAATATCTCTATTAATATCTCCTATTGTATATATCACTGCTTATGCATTTAAATGGGTTTTAAGAGTTAACATTTTTCTAGACAATTCTCTGCTGAAACATCTGCAACTTAAATATGACTGCATTGCCAAGTAATATCGACCAGCACCTATCCCCAGGTTTCACAACACAATGCATACAACTTCGTTCTTAATTTGCAAAAATAGCAGGAGAAATCAAATAGCATGGCTGCAATGGTTAGCGATGGATGAAAGCATTTGAGAACAAAAAGAAATACAAAGAGAGAGCCAAAAGTGATGGAAACGGGAGATACCTGTGGTAGCACCTCGTTCTCTCACACACCTTTTGTTTTCTCTGAGTAATGCATACTGCAGTCAAGACATTTCAGTCACAAGAGCCCCAAATCTGTTTTTCTAATATTAAACACAAAGGGAAAACGCTAACAGCAAGCCTGCTACATAAATACCTCCCCTGAAAATGAAGGCAGCAAAAAGGAGGCTGACATACATGCAGGAAAAAAAACTAAACACCATCTTATTTCTACCTGCACAAGTTGCCATTTGCTGCAGCGATCAAGAATCTCTTTTTCCTGTTGATTTCAAGCACCTTTCGGAAGAGCCTTCTCCCCCCTTAAGTCATCTGTTGATATGCCTTATGTGTGTGATATTTTAATATCACAGGATCGCTAGGAGAAAAATCCATTCTTCCCTGTTCAGGTAAACATGTTTACAGCAGCTGCACAGACGCTGGGTGGTTCAGATTCACATGTCACACACATGTCGTCAGCAACAAGAAAAGCCCCTTTCTCTGGCGATTAACATTTTAAATAACATAAGGGCAGCGAACAGCCCTTTTCTACCCAACTTACCTTTCATAAAGCCACATCAGCAATAGCGGCAACAGCCCAATGTAGAACAGACACTATTTGACGCTAGAAGCAGGAAATTACAATTGCGGTAGCCTGTGCTCAGGTCCTTGCCACAACCAGTCACCTCTCCACAATGACGCTACCCAACACACCTTTCCCTTCGAACGAACGAACAGGCTTCTCCGAAACGCAACATTTATCTGAATTGAAAATCATTCATGGCAGCGGAGATTTTAATGTGGGCTCAGATATATTCAAAATGTGTTTACAACCGAGAAGAAACCTTTGGAACAGACTAAAATCTTCATATCTGCTTCTAGACAGGAAATCCCACACAAAATCTAAAATTGCCAGGAAAGGTTACAAAACCTGGCGTTTGGCATCCCGGAGGGGAGGGAGCAACGCAGGCCGGGCAGGGGTGGGGCGTGGGGGGCGCGCCACGGTTGCCACTTAAACAGGATTTCCTAATTCTCTGGACGACACATTGATGCCATCAGGGGCATATTTATTACCCCCAATCTTAAAAACTCGTTCAACACCCCGCGGGAGCCCCACGCAGCCACTGGGTACGAAAGGCATGAGGAATTCCTTATATAGCCGCGGCCGCGGCAGCACAGGGCTGTGGCCGCCCATCACCACACACAGGTACCCGGGCGGGGGCATCCCCCGGCCGCCGCCGCAGGGACTGTCCAGACAATGACCAGGAGCAGAGGCTGTCCGCGCTGCAAGCTGAGAGCACACACTCGCCTAAGAGGGGCATCACCCAGCAACTCCCCGCGTCTCCCCACGCTGGGAGAGCCCATGGGGCACCCACCGACAAAAGTCGAGGTGTCTTATTCTCTCCTAGTGCCTGTAGCTTTTTCTCTTAAGAAACAAAACAAAACAAAAAACCCCAACAACAACAACAAGAACAACAACAAGAACAACAACAAAAAACTCTGCAGCCAGGCCAAGGAGGAGTGTGTTTCCCTGGCACATCCGCGGAAATCAATACCCCGCGCAGCTGCACCGCTAGCCGCAGCCCCGTGCGCCCGTCGGGCCGCCAGCCCCCTCCCCCACCCGCCCCACTCGCGACCCCGTGCGCCAGCCCAGCTCCATTATCTGTCCTCTGCTCGCGCGTCGGGCCCAGGTAACAACTTCCCCAAACCGAAAGAGCCAAAGCGAGGCGCATGCACACAGCCCCGTGCCCGCCGGGACTCGGGCTGTCCGGGTGTCCCGACCTGTCTGTGCTGTTTCCCGGCCCGCAGGCGGCGAGTCCACGCACACACACGCCCTGTGGCAGCAGCCAGGAGCCGCCAGAGCGTGCCCGGCCCCCGACGGGCACCGCAGGCGCCGGGTTCCAACCCCCTGAGCGCCCGGCTCACGGCGGCCCCGCGCGTCCCCATCCCCGCCCGCCCGCGAGCGCGCGGGGCGCAACTTTCCCGCGGGCGCCCGACCCGGCGCGCAGCGCCCGCTCCCGCGCACACGCGCGCACGGTCGACACGCAGCCGACACGCAACTGGCCCGCGACCGCCCGTCCTCTCCCGCCCGCGCCCGCCCCGCAGTCCGCGCCCGCCCGCCGCAAGTTTGTTCCCCGCCGCCGCGGCCTGCGCGGAGGGAGGATCGCGCGCGGGGAGGCGCCGAGGGGCAGCAAGAGTGGAGAAAGTGCGGAAAGAAGCAACAGCCGCTCCACCCGCGGGCGGAAAAGTGGCCGGGCGCGGCGGCGGGATGCGGCGCGGCTAACGGTCCCCGGCGGCCGCCCGAGCCGCTAGGCGCAGAGGCAGGTAAGACATAACGGTCCAGGACGGCGGCCGCGGCGGCGGCGGCGGCGGCGGCAGCGGGGCGCACTACTTTACTTTCCCACTCCACTCGGCCCGGCCCCGCCGCCGCCCCCGGCCCGCTCGGCCCCGCGCCCCTCGCCCGGCAGCCCGCTGCCCGCCGCCACGCCGGGCCCCTCCGCCACTCACCGTTATTGCGCCGCGGGTTCGCCTGCTTTCTGCGCTTACACCTGGGGCCATCCGCCATGATCCTCTCGCTTGTGTCTAAATGCTCGAGTCACCTCCTCCCCCTCCTCCCTCCCTCCCTCCCTCCCCTTCCCCCCCCACCCGCCGCCTCCACCCCTCCCCCTCCCCACCGCACCTGGTTTACGACACTCGGGGCTTTACGACATCACCTTCCTAACACCTAGCGGCGCTCGCTCTACGGCCGGAACCTTGTTGCTAGGGCCGGGGTGGTTTGCGGCAGCCTTAGACGCTGCGGAGTTTGAATCGTGGAGGCGAGGGAAAAGTTTTGCTCAGGTGTGGTGGGGTAGCGGAGAACGGTTCAGGGACTCTAGGGACAGGAACGGGAGGCTGCAGCATGGCTTCCTAGGCCAGGTGGAGCTGTAGGCATGGGCCACACCCGCTCAGCCCTCGCGCGGTGGAGTGCGCACTCTGCGGACCCGCGCGCTTCTGCTGTGGGTGCGGAGACCCGCGCGTGCGCCCCGGGGACGTGGACAACCAGGACTTGTCGCGCGCGAGCTACCTGACCCGTTGTGCCTCCTCCCTCCCCTCCCACGGACGCGCGGGTTTCCCCAGCCTACCCGGACGGGAAGTGACAGCAGTTGGGTTGAACTTCAGCAGGACAGACCGAGGCCAGAAATTCCGCTCGCAGGAAAGCAGCATGAGTAATCCTCCACACGGTGCCAGCCAGGCTCACTTCCTCATCCGCGCCTAGCTCACCTGCTGTCACCTTGCCTCCCCGCCCTGCAGACCCCAGGGTCGTGGTGCTCAAGAGTTATAGTGACTTGCCTTTGGGACAAAAACAGCCCTAGGGGAGTATGCTCAGAAACCTGTAATCCGAAGCATCTGGAACCTGAGGCAAGAGGTTGGCAGCCTCAGGGGGCCAGCCTGTGCTATGAGTGGAACCCTGTCTTAAAATAACTAGTTTTCCACAAATCTGAGCAGTTCTCGAAGTGTGAAGGCCTCAAGGCTAAAAGCAAGGTTGTCTAGTGTGGGTTGAGGCTGGTTTTTATCTTAAGTCCTTCGACTTTGTACAAGACCCAAAACACCTTGATACCTGTTTTCAGAAATTGGGACTTAAATTGACCTTTCTCCCTCTGCTTCCCACCCCTTTTCAAAGGAGGAATTGTGTGGGACCACTCTTATGAGATAAATTAGCTAGGCTGTTATTTCAGATGTGTAGTTACTGATTTAAGTGTATTTATAAATAGAGATAACAACCCAGAAACATGCCTTAGAATGTAAGAAATACTACATTAAATCAGCACAGATCGGATAAATGACACCCACTTATTAGGTTTCTGCCTTCGGGTTCTCGCACACACTAGCAGTCTTTACATGTGGGAGGTGGAGGCAGCAAGGTCACAAGTACTAAGCCAACTTTGCACAGTGAGACCCTGACCATAAAAACAACTCCAACCTCCAAATGTTAAAAGACTCATTAAACTGAAGTAAGTGTTCATCTGGGGTCCAGTAATTAAAATGCACTGGCCATAGATGAAACCCTTCCCACATTTGCTGTGTCTGAATAATGGGACTGTACATGTAGTTTGCACATCAGATCTATACTCATTGCAAAACTAGAGTTTTCTAGCTCCCTGTACATACAGGCAGTGCTTTGGTGCCATGTTAACTGAAACATACATGTCAGAATGGTATCCTTGGATTAGTGGCCTTGAATCACTGTGTGTGGTTTAGTCCTTGAGCTTTCGACTCCCTGCCCTGGCATCCTGAGTGGCTGGCATTACACAAGTGAGCCATGGCTAGGCCCCCGTGGCTTTCTGAATCACACCATAAACTTTAGTCTTTTATTGGAAATTGTCTAGTTTCCAGCCAAAAAGAAAAGAAAATGTTCTCTCTACCACACACTTTACCTTCCCTTAAACTCGGGAGGTGTCACACTTCCAGTTCTTTTTCTGGTTTGTGAACACTTCTGTGTTCTTCCTCAGCCTAGCAATCATAGATACAAACAGCCCAGAAGATACTTAGTTCCTTCTGTGGTTATAGATTTAGCTGTGGTGGGTTGCATTATTAACTATGGGGACAGTAAACCTTCCCTTGGGCATGTCTGTATCCTCAGCACCTACCAGAATGCCAAACCACCTTGTAGATGTTTAATAAATGTTTCTGAATTAGGGTTTGTCTGTTTTCTGACCCTGTTCTTATCAGTGAAGATTGTATGCTGTACTTTACCCTAGTTTTAGGAATTGCTGAGGTGAATGAAATATAGCAGCTACCACTCATGTCCTTTTGAGAACTTAAGCTCTCCTTGGTCATTCTCCTTTTCCCTGGAGAATTATTTCCGCTCAGTTCGATTTTTAAAATATGTCCAGGAAATACTGGTGAGCCAAATCTAACACAAAGCTTCACTTTCACAAAAACCTATGATAACTTATAAATTAAATATATGGCTTCTATATTCAGATTTCTATAATGTTATTGAAGATATTTAAAGTCTTTGCTAGAGAGAGCATACAGAAATAAGCCTCAGAATATAGAACACTGTATGACAACTTTATCTTAACCAAGGAATGGGGGGAAAAATCTTTGGAACCAACTTATAAAGGAAATACCTATTAAATTTTAAGTTAAATCCAGCCCTTGGGAGATAGAGAAAGGAGAATCAGAAGTTTAAGATAATCCTAGGCTATGCACTGAGTCCCAGGCCGGCGTGGGCTACAGGAGACCCTTTCTCAAAATAATGAGTCTGGATGGAGGGGTAAGGAGACTAGTGAGTTTAACCGGCACCATGTCTTGTTTGCCGTGACTGCTGCACCATGGAGCATGTCATCAGTATGCGCCTTTGTTAGTGAAATGTTAACACTGCTATGAGCCCTAGGATTGTATATGTTGATACATATGCAATACACTGTAGAAAATGGATTGCTGCATTTTCAAAATTTAGTGGGAAAATTAAATGTATCCATTCAATTCTGAATTTTCCTATGAAATTTTCATACCCTTTGCACATACTTGCTTTTCATGTAAGATTGACATACAAGTTAAGATAAACTCTGATAAATGACTATTTTGAAGTTACTGTGTGTTTTATATCAAGGCCACCTCACTGTTCAAGTACATTTGAGATGTGTGACTGTGATTCTCTAGGCAACATCACAGAAGGCTCTTGTGCCAGTACCATCTCTCCATCCAGTGCCTGTTTCACATTGGACCTTTGAAGGAGTGAGCATATGCTCCATGCATGTTCCTTGGGGTTTCTATTGCTATGAACACCATGAGCAAAGACAGCTTAGAGGATAGTCTAGTCACTGTTCTGTTGCTGTGACGGACATCATAACCAAGGCAGCTTCTATAAAAGAAAGCCTTTAACTGAGGACTTGCTTACAGTTTCGGAGGGTTAGTCCATGATCATCCTTGGAGAAAGCAGGCAACCATGTGCTTAGAGCAGCAGCAGAGAGCTTTGCATACTGATTTGCAGGCAGAAAGACACAGGGCAGGCATGGACTTTGTAAATCTTAAAGCACTTTCAGTGACACACCTCCTCCCACAGGACACACCTCCTAGTCCTTCCTAAACAGTTCCACCCTGAAGGTGACTAAACATTCGAATATATGAGTCTATGGAAGCCACTTTTATTCCAACACCACTGGGAAGGAAATTATTCAAGTTTACCAGTCTCAGATCAGACTTTATTACTGAAGGAAGCCAGGGAGGGAGCCTGCGAGTAGGAACAGGGGCAGAGGCCATGGCAGACTGCTGCTTACTGGCTTGCTCCTCATGGCTTGCCTAGCCTGCTTTTTTATAGCACTTAGGACCCCCATCCTAGGGATGACACTGCCCACAGTGGGCTCATATGTCAATCATCAGGAAAATGCACTACAAGTAGCTCTGGTGGGGGGCATTTTCTCAGCTGAGGTTCCCTCCTCTCAAATGACTCTAGCTTATGTCTGGTTGACAAAAAAGCGACCAGGACACATTTAAAGAATGCAGGGGTCCTTCAAGCTGCTTCTCTGTAGTGGCTCAGCTAAGACTAGATCTGTTGTTCATAGTGGATAAAGGAAGCTGGTGGTGACCTCACAGCTGCTGTTCAGCCAGAGTCTGCAGCCAGACCTCCAAGAGGATATTTAACTAGCAGTCCTCCTCAGGGCCTGTGCCGGCTTCACTACTAAAGCCTCCTTGGAGAGGACAAAGGAACGTACTTTTCTCATGCCTCCAGGTAGTTTGTATTATGTACTGCATCACAAAATTTCTCTTTAAGGCAAAGACTCCCACCTTTTAAAAAAAGATGTATTTATTTATTATACATAAGTACACTGTAGCTATCTTCAGACACACCAGAAGAGGGCATCAGATCTCATTACAGATGGTTGTGAGCCACCACATGCTTGCTAGGATTTGAACTCAGGACCTTCAGAAGAGCAGTCAGTGCTCTTAACCACTGAGCCATGTCTCCAGCCCAAAGGCTCCCACTCAATAGAAGTCAATGAGCTGTTAACAGGTAGGACTGTTAACATAGGTGGCATTTTCAGAACATCTAATATAGAAGCACTTACTTAGAATAGTTGCAGAATGTCAGTGATCATCTCCAAAAGCGAATACAGTAATTAATATGGATTAATTTCAAGAACCGACCTTACAGAAAATATCCTTTATTGATACCATATATGAGCACAAGTGATGTGCTCAGAGAGCCCAGCATAAACAAATGGTTTTGTGTGGACTGAACTTACCACAGTATCGGGGCCTGGCATTTGGTTTGCATTGCTATCTTTGCCCCTTTGTTCCCGAGTATGTCTTTGTTTGGCATCTTGACTTCTCTTAGCCCCTGACTGATTTCCTTACAGAGTACATCTGTTCTTTGGCTTATGCCCCTGGCCTTTTGTAATTCATGGTCTCAGGCATAGGCACTGCCAGCAATTACCCCTTGGAACATATCTAGTTCAAAGTTAAAATTAAACAAAAAATGAGTAGCCTGCTTTAAATCTTTCAACACTGTGTTAAGGTCACATGAAAAAGTTAGCAGTGGAAGCCCATGTTGAGTTACACCCACAGCTCTGCATCCCTGGTCCCACTTCACTCATTCCTTCCCCTCTTACTTCTTAATCTTACATAACTGGGCCGCACACTGGGCCACACCCCACTTCTTTACTTTTAATCATTCTCTTCGCTTTCTTTGTTCCAGGTCTGACAGTTCTGTTTGGCTCCTTTCCCCGTATCTTTCAGGTCAAGGTTTTTTAAAACTTGTCCCAACTCCAGAGTTGGGCTTGCCTGTGTGAGGATTCCTATTGTGGTGGTGAAGCCCAGTCTCTGCCTACAATCCCTGAGGAGATGTCTTCCAGGGGCCATATCATCAGGCTCCTTTGCCCCCCAGTTCTGTTTGCTTTTGGCAAGTTTGGGAAGCCTTGGTGAAAGATCAAAGGAAGGAGCGAGTCTGGAATATTCCCTCCTTGTGGTTGTAGCTCCGTCTTCCACTGGGGCCATGGTTCCTGCCTGAAACCTGTGTCTTGTAGCCACGTTCTAGAAACCACTTCTCTCCCTTGTGCCTTGAGGCCTAGAGACATAATGGCTAGATTTTCTGTCATTCCTTCCCTTCAGAGCTATCTCCATCTCTGTAAGACCCTCCTCGTTAAACTCCCCTCAGTTACCCTATAATGGTACCACCTGTCAGGACCCTGCCTTGTCATCAGGAGTACCAGTCCCATTGCTTCTAGATTGAAATTTGAATGGAGATAAATATGTTATCCTAATGAATGCTCATGCAAAATGGCAGACACTAATTATTCAATACGTATAGAATGAAGGCTCTGTCCTTATCTCAAATCTAGGTGAGATAACTTCAAAATTTTAAGTACATTTTAAAGTACAATTTATATGCACTTAAAACACTGCTCCCAGCGTGCTTCGTAGTCTGTAAAGCAGAACTGTCTGCTTACCACGAGGCTATTGGTAGTAATGGCCCAGCTTCTTCCCTCCCAGCATGTGCATCTCTGAGACAGCCTTCATGAGCTACGACCCACCATTCCTGGGCTTCTCCCTGTTGGCTGAAATCAGGCCTACTGTGCCAGGCTCCATAGGGAAGGCAGAACAAACCTGAGGGAGCAGAGTTCCTGGCAACAAAATACTGTAACCAACCTGTCTTTTCTTTATAAAGAGAGAAACACCAAAAGATAAGTCATCGCTCTCTTAAGTTGTGTTGGTATTCTAGTGTTGGTGTATGTATTAATGTTCTTTTGCTGCTATGAAAACATGGCCCACCGGTGTATTAAAGCCATGTTTAATAGCTTATCATCCTGGAAGACAGAGGTCTGAAATGGGTATCACAAGGCTAAAAGGTTCTCTGTTGAGGTTTTTGCAGGATTGGGAACCATCAGAAAACTTTAGAGGAGAACATCTTGCCTTTCCAGCTTTGACAGATACTCATACTCCTTAGTTCTTGGGCCTCTTGCTCCATCTCCCGACTCGTCAACATCTGCAGAGCCTTTCTCTGGTCATCTTCTCTCTGGTCCCTTATTTTACCGCCCATAGCAGTCACCTTGGTGACGAGCTTAGCCTGCCTAGATAATTCAGGCTGCCTTTCTGCTTTAAGATCAGCTGATAAACAAGTTCAGTTCTGCTTGTAACCTTATGTCTCCTTTGCTACATGACTAGCATAGTCCCAGGTTAACTTTGAGAGGGATTGTAAGATACATTTAAAGTTTTGTGATTGAGAAATAAGTTTTCATTAACTTGTTTAATTTTAGTCTTTATCTTCCATTTCTGTGCAGCTTTCCAGTATTAAGTTAATTATTCTTTACTCTTTATAGAATATTTAGCAGTATTGCCACATAGAAATATTTAATTATTAAGTATTAATTACTTTTCTTCAACTTATCATAACCAAGTAGTTCCTGGCTCTAGATAAGAATGCCTAGGTGGACAAGTATGAGACAGGTTGTGTGAATGTTCCTGAGAGCATTTTATGTGACAGACACAGCATGGATCTATGAATATGTAGCACAGCCCCTGACTTCAAGAAATTTATAGGTTGTGGGAGAAGCAAATTTGTCAAAAGCTATCATACAAATGGCAGGGAGGTGTGGTTATATATAGGAGACACTGACCAAGGTAGAAGATATCTGTATTGGAAAGGATGGAGCTTGTCAGAACTCAAGTGGAATGGAAATAAATTACAAGATACACAAACCCCAGGATGAATGCACAGCCTTCTAGAGTTAAACCTGCAGACAGGAAGGTTTGACTATAAGGAGTTTCTGGTTCTAGATAAGACTGCCTAGGTGAACAAGTATGAGACAGGAGGTGTGAATGATGCTAGGAGAATTTGGGGTATTTTATTGAAAGGAACTGTAGGACATTGCCTTGGAGCTTAAGAAGTCTACATCATACAAGATGTAAATTAGTATTAGGGGGATAAAAATGAGCAGGACTAAGAAGAGAGGACGTTATCATTTTTCTTTGGGATTTAAGAAGGAATTCAAATAGGAATAGCCACGTGGATGCACATGTACCATGAGGATCCCAGTGAATCCCCGGTGAGGTCTGCATTCCCAGGTGGTATGAACAAGTGTCTAGCTGCTGTTAAAAGTTAAGCATTATTAATATTTCCTCTGTTGTCAGTGTTACTAAAATTGCACCAGGCTGCATAATACTGTGGTGTTGCCAGCTCTTTACTGGTGCCTCACTAACGTGACTGACAGACCTTCAAAGTATCTATGGAACATGAACACGTATTACAAAGGAGCCAAATGTACCCAAAATTCCTGCTGTTTTCTTCCTGTTATTTTTGTTCTAATACAGGACTCCATTCCTCCCTCCTTTGAGATCTGCTGTTTTCCAGGTTCTTTTTCATCCTAGAAGGTAGATTTCCTTGCTTTCCCTGGATTAAAAGTATTTGCGCCTGCCAAGTGTGTCAGAATTCCGGTGACCAGCAAGCTGTCTCCCCACAGAGCTCGTCATTCTTCTACATACCCATCAATGCCTCATTTCACTACAGGATTTTAAAAACTTTATTTCAAATTGTGTGGGTTCAGGGCACATGTGTACACGATTGCAGGTGGTTGTGGAGAACAGAAGGTGTCAGAATCCCAGTTGTAGGTGCTAGTGAGCTGTTCAAGGTGGGTGCTGGGAACAAAATTAGGATTCTCTGCACAGTGGTACATACTCCTAAGCGCTCAGCAATTTCTGCAGCCACAAACCCTGAACTTTTCCTCCTCGTGGTACTGGGACTTGAACCTGGAGCCTCAGACACATCAGGCAAATGCTCTGCCATCAAGCTATGTCTCAGGCACCGTTACGACATGCTTTGTTGTTCTTGCTGCTGTTGTGTTTTGCTTCTGCAGTTTTTCTTCAGTCTCTTTTCTTGCTCTGCACTTTTCCTCTTTGTCTTTGTGACACTTTGTGACATGGTGTAGGCTAGCACCGTGCTTTGGGAGAGAGTTCTTGTCACTGGTGACTCACAGTACAGCGAACACAAAGAGCAAAGGGGTAGCATGTGTAAGTTTCTAGCTCTCGATAAACAGTGAATGAAAGGCAGCAATAAAAAAGTCAAGTTCACAGTGATCAAAACTCTTCAGCATTAGTAAAACAGTAAGAGCAGAATCCGCTGGAATTCCTACAAAGTGTTTTCTTCAGCAAATTCTTATCCCTGAAAAGAACATCACCTCAGTCACAAGTGGAGTGAGTACATGGAGAGCTGAAGGGGCAGCAGCACTTACACAGCTGCAGTGTTGGCTGGAACGCTGTCTGGAGATGTTAGTGGCTTCAGGAGGTGTGCTGCTTGAGGGACAGTCTCTGGGCAGTAAATGGACAGTGGATCTCAAACTTCTATCACTGCGACCCTTTATTACAGTTCTTCATGTGGTGAGGCCAGCCATAGCATTTTGTTGCTACTTTATAATTTTCTACTGTTATAAATTGTAATGTAAATACCTGATATGCAACCCCTGTGGGAGTCCTGACCCACAAGTTGAGAACCACTGCTGTAGGACGAACCACACATCTGTGGTGCAGCGAGCAAGGTGGCATGTGGCGCTTACCATCCATCTAAGAGTTAAAGAGTGTAAGAGAAACTCTGAACTTTTCTTTCTTGGTTTGAATTTCAGATACCACTTTAAACAGGTTGACACAAAATGATGAGAATTTATAAAGGTAAGAGGGTTTTTCATTTGTTTTTGTTTTCAGATCCCAGGTGTAGGGCAGGAGCTCCAGAACAGTCCAGTGGCTTTGCCTCTGCATCTGTCTGTGCCTCTGTCTCATTCTGTTTCCTGCTGTGCGTGGACATGGATGGCCCAGAAAGAGGTACGTAGAGGCATGGCCACAACATTACCTGGTAATATTAGAGGAGAAAACGCTTTCTTAGATCCACCTGTGGTTAAAGATTGTATTAGATCTTTCCCACAAGTGCAGTTTGTATTATATTAATTTTAGCATATACATAAAGGTTACATGTAGCTTTAATTTAATACTCTCCTAGTTACCTACCAAGTTTTTCTTTATGTCTACATGACCTTTATATTTTTTACTGGATTGTAACATTCCTCAATTAATAAACGTACCATAATATACTAAACCAGTCACGGATTGTTGAGAGTTTAAATTACTTGTAATATCTTACTATGTAAAGAATAAATACTGTTATCATTTTGTCTTGTTTTGATATTCATATCATTTTGTTGAAAAATGTCCTCAAACCTGTAATGAATTAATAAGTGGAAATGACATGGTTATCACACACACACACACACACACACACACACACACACACACACACACACACCCCTATACCACCTACCTTTTGTCATTGTCTGTTAGGTATCTCTGGTTGTCCTAGAACTTGGTATCTAGAGCAGGCTGGCCTGAAACTCTCAGAGATCTGCCTCTGCCACCAGAATGCTGGGATTAGAGGCATACACCACCATAGCCTGGCTTAAAAGGGAGAGTCAGCCATGTGTTCTGGGAACCAAACTATTATTTTGATTGTAAGCCTACCCTTTCACAGGAGCTATCTCTCCAGTGTGCTGTGTCCTTTAAGGAATGGCTAGCTTACTTTTGAGAAGGATTGTTTCTATGTGATGTATATAAGAGATTGTTTCATCATGCTTAAAGTTTTTTTCTAAGTTGGAGTTTATTTACAGTGACAGGAAGCATTTGGATTTCTTCTCATTTTGTAAAAGACAGTGTTGTAGTTTAATTTCTGTTGCTGTGATGAAACACCATAACCTGGAGAGGAAGGATTTACTTCAGCTTATACTTCTCAGGTCACAGTCCATCACTGAGGGGAGTCAGGGTGCAAACTCAAGTAGACCTGGAGGTGGGAACTGAAGCAGGGGCTATGGAAGAGTGTTGCGTATGGGCTTGCTTCCTATGCCTTGCTCAGCATGCTTCCTTACAGAACCCAGGGGCACACAGCCCGCTCTAGGCTGGGCTCTCTCACATCAACACCAGGCAAGAGAAAGCCCTAAGGGCTGCCTATAGGCCAGTCCTACGAGATTCCTTCTTTCAAGATGATCCTACCTTGTGTCAACATGACATGCAAACTAGCCAGCACATATAGAAAACATTTAAATGGAACAAGAAACTTTATAAACAATGTACTCTGTATTATATCAGTTTACACATACAGGGTTTTTTTTGTTTTGTTTTGTTTTGTTTTGAATTTACGAAGCTGGAGACCAAAAGGGCTCTTTTTTTTTTATTATTAACTTGAGTATTTCTTATATACATTTTGAGTGTTATTCCCTTTCCCGGTTTCCGGGCAAACATCCCCCTCCCCCCTCCCCTTCCTTATGGGTGTTCCCCTCCCAACCCTCCCCCCATTGCCGCCCTCCCCCCCACAGTCTAGTTCACTGGGGGTTCAGTCTTAGCAGGACCCAGGGCTTCCCCTTCCACTGGTGCTCTTACTAGGATATTCATTGCTACCTATGGGGTCAGAGTCCAGGGTCAGTCCATGTATAGTCTTTAGGTAGTGGCTTAGTCCCTGGAAGCTCTGGTTGCTTGGCATTGTTGTACATATGGGGTCTCGAGCCCCTTCAAGCTCTTCCAGTTCTTTCTCTGATTAAAAGGGCTCTTTTTAATGTCAGGCAACTACTCTGCCTATGAGATGCCCCCATCTACTCTGACATAGTTTGAAATGGATACATTTTTATTAAAGTTTCTACAGAGAACTGGCTTTGTCTTCTGACTAATGCTTTGTTATTCTTATTAATTTTTCTTTGACAATTTTATACATGTCCATAATACATTCTCGTAGCTGTCATCCCCCCTTCTTGTCTCCCTCCTAACCTCTCCAACGTCCCTCTTTCTCCTTACTGAACTCCTTTCTACCTACATGCCTTTTCTGTTTGGTGACACTGAATTTAGCCCCTGCATGACCTCCCTATGACCATGTGTGTGGAACTGTTCACTTGAGTCTGATGAAGTTATCAGTGGGTACACAACTGTAAAAACTGACCATCCCTCCCACAGCACTCATGGGGAAGGGCCCCAGGAGCCCCTCTTCCACCCCTGACTGTTGCCTGGCGAGTCTTAGGTGAGGGCCAGTCACAGTGAAGGGTCTGCAACTGCTGAGTTCATGACTGCAGGACCTGTGTAGTGCCAAGAAGGTGACATTCCCAGTCCCTCTTCCTGTCACTCGTTTTTTTTTTTGTTTTTTTTTTTGTGGATCTCAGTCATATTTAATTTTTTCTCTGATTTTTAAGAAATATAATTCTGATATTTATACTTATATGATTTTTAATGATTTCACTTTAATTTTTTCCATCTTTATTAAATTGGGTATTCCTTATTTACATTTCAAATGTTATTCCCTTTCCCGGTTTCCAGGCCAACATCCCCCTAATCCTTCCCGTCCCCTTCTATATGGGTGTTCCCCTCCCCACCCTCCCCCCATTACCACCCTCCCCCCAAGAATCCCGTTCACTGGAGGTTCAGTCTTAGCAGGACCAAGGGCTTCCCCTTCCACTGGTGCTCTTACTAGGCTATTCATTGCTACTTATGGAGCCCAGGGTCAGTCCATGTATAGTCTTTGGCTTAGTCCCTGGAAGCTCTGGTTGCTTGGCATTGTTGTTCATATGGGGTCTCAAGCCCCTTAAGCTCTTTCAGTCCTTTCTCTGATTCCTTCAACGGGGGTCCTGTTCTCAGTTCAGTGGTTTGCTGCTGGCATTCGCCTATGTATTTGCCATATTCTGGCTGTTTCTCTCAGGAGAGATCTTACCTCCAGTTCCTGTCAGTCTGCACTTCTTTGCTTCATCCATCTTATCTAGTTTGGTGGCTGTATATGTATGGGCCACATGTGGGGCAGGCTCTGAATGGGTGTTCCTTCAGTCTCTGTTCTGAACTTTGCCTCCCTATCCCCTCCTAAGGGTATTCTTGTTCCCCTTTTAAAGAAGGAGTGAAACATCCGCATTTTGTTCATCCTTGAGTTTCATGTGTTCTGTGCATCTAGGGTAATTTGAGCATTTGGGCTAATAGCCACTTATCAATGAATGCATACCATGTGTGTTTTTCTGTGATTGGGTTACCTCACTCAGGATGATATTTTCCAGTTGCCTCCATTTGCCTACAAATTTCATAAAGCCGTTGTTTTTGATAGCTGAGTAATATTCCATTGTGTAGATGTACCATATTTTCTGTATCCATTCCTCTGTCGAAGGACATCTGGGTTCTTTCCAGCTTCTGGCTATTATAAATAAGGCTGCTATGAACATAGTGGAGCACGTGTCTTTGTTATATGTTGGGGCATCTTTTGGGTATATGCCCAAGAGAGGTATAGCTGGGTCCTCCAATTTTTTGAGGAACCTCTAGACTGATTTCCAAAATGGTTGTACCAGTCTGCAATCCCACCAACAGTGGAGGAATGTTCCTCTTTCTCCACATCCTCACCAGCATCTGCTGTCACCTGAGTTTTTGATCTTAGCCATTCTGACTGGTGTGAGGTGGAATCTCAGGGTTGTTTTGATTTGCATTTCCCTTATGACTAAAGATGTTGAACATTTCTTTAGGTGTTTCTCAGCCATTCGACATTCCTCAGCTGTGAATTCTTTGTTTAGCTCTGAACCCCATATTGTAATAGGGTTATTTGTCTCCCTGCAGTCTAACTTGTTGAGTTCTTTGTATATTTTGGATATAAGCTCTCTCTCAGTTGTAGGATTGGTAAAGATCTTTTCCCAATCTGTTGGTTGCCATTTTGTCCTAACCACAGTGTCCTTTGCCTTACAGAAGCTTTGCAGTTTTATGAGATCCCATTTGTTGATTCTTGATCTTAGAGCATAAGCCATTGGTGTTTTGTTCAGGAAATTTTCCCCAGTGCCCATGTGTTCAAGGCTCTTCCCCACTTTTTCTTCTATTAGTTTGAGTGTATCTGGTTTGATGTGGAGGTTCTTGATCCACTTGGACTTAAGCTTTGTACAGGGTGATAAGCATGAATCGATCTGCATTTTTCTGCATGCTGATCTCCAGTTGAAATAGAACCATTTGTTGAAAATGCTATCTTTTTTTTTTTTTCATTGAATGGTTTTGACTCCTTTGTCAAAGTGGGTATAGGCATGTGGGTTCATTTCTGGGTCTTCAATTCTATTCCATTGGTCTATCTGCCTGTCTCTGTACCAATACCATGCAGTTGTTATCAGGATTACTCTGTAGTACAGCTTGAGGTCAGGGATGGTGATTTCCCCCCAGAAGTTCTTTTATTATTGAGAATAGTTTTTCCTATCCTGGGTTTTTTGTTATCCCAAATGAATTTGCGAACTGGTCTTTCTAACTCTATGAAGAATTGAGTTGGAATTTTGATGGGGATTGCATTGAATCTGTAGATTGCTCTCAGCAAGATGACCATTTTTGGTATATTAATCCTGCCAATCCACGAGCATGGGAGATCTTTCCATCTTCTGAGATCTTCTTTAATTTCTTTCTTCAGAAACTTGAAGTTCTTGTCATACAGATCTTTCACTTGCTTGGTTAAAGTCACACCGATGCATTTTATATTATTTGGGACTGTTGTGAAGGGTGTCATTTCCCTAATGTCTTTCTCAGCCTGTTTATCCTTTGAGTAGAAGAAGGCTACTGTTTTGGGGTTTGTTTGTTTGTTTGAATTAATTTTATGTCCAGCTACTTTGCTGAAGTTTTTATCAGCTGTAGTTCTTGGAGGAACTTTTGTGGTCATTTAAGTATACCATCATATCATATGCAAATAGTGATATTTTGACTTCTCTTCCAATTTGTATCCCTTGGCCTCGTCTTGTTGTATAATTGCTCTGGCTAGAACTTCAATTACTGTATTGTAGAGAGTGGGCAGCCTTGATTTTAGTGAGATTGCTCCAAAATTCTCTCCATTTAGTTTAATGCTGTATATGGCTTTTACTATGTTTAGGTATGGACCTTGAATTCCTGATCTTTTCAAGGCTTTTGTCATGAAGGGGTCTTTCTCAGCCTCTAATGAGATGATCATGTGGTTTACTCTTTGAGTTTGTTTATATAGTGGATTACATTGATGGATTTCTGTATATTGAACCATCCCTGCATCCCTGGGATTAAACCTACTTGATTATGTTGAATGGTCATTTTGATGTCTTCTTGGATTCGGTTTGTGTGAATTTTATTGAGTATTTTTACATTGATATTCATGAGAGAAATTGGTCTGAAGTTCTCTTTTATTGTAGGGTCATTGTGTGGTTTAGTATAAATGTAATTAATTGTGGCTTCATAGAATGAATTGGGTAGTACTCCTGTTTTGTTTTGTTTTGTTTTGTTTTGTTTTGTTTTGTTTGTGGAAGAGTTTGGACAGTGTTGGTATTAGGTCTTCTTTGAAGGTCTGATAGAATTCTGCACTAAACCCATCTCGTCCTGGGCGGGCTGGCTGGCTGACTCTCTCTCTCTCTCTCTCTCTCTCTCTCTCTCTCTCTCTCTCTCTGTGTGTGTCTCTCTCTGTGTCTCTCTGTCTCTCTGTCTCTCTGTCTCTCTCTCTGTCTCTCTCTCTCTGTCTCTGTCTCTCTGTCTCTGTCTCTGTCTCTCTCTCTCTCTCTCTCTCTCTCTCTCTTCTCTCTCTCTCTAGTTGGGAGACTTTTAATGACTGCTTCTATTTCTTTAGGGGTTATGGGACAGTTTAGAGGGTTTATCAGATCCTAATTAAACTTTGGTACCTGGTATCCATTTAGAAAATTCTCCATTTTCTCCAGACTTTCCAATTTTGTTGAGTATAGGCTTTTGTAGCAGGATCTGATAATTTTTGAATTTCCTCAGTTTCTGTTGTTATGTGTCCCTTTTCATTTCTAATTTGGTTAAACTGGATACTGTCTCTATGCCCTCTGGTTAGTCTGGCTAAGGTTTATCTATCTTCTTGATTTTGTCAAAGAACCAGCTCCTGGTTTTGTTGGTTTTTTTTGTATAGTTCTTTTTACTTCTACTTGATTTCAGCTCTGAGTTCGATTATTTCCTGTCATCTATTCTTGGGTGTATTTGCTTCTTTTTGTTCTAGCGCTTTCAAGTGTGCTGTTAGTGTATGCTCTCTGAAGTTTCTTTTTGGAGGCACTCAGAGCTATGAGTTTTCCTCTTAGCACTGCTTTCATTGTGTCCCATAAGTTTGGGTATGTTGTGCCTTCATTTTCATTAAACTCTAAAAAGTCTTTAATTTCTTCTTTGATCAAGTTATCATTGAGTAGAGAACTATTCAATTTCCATGTGTACGTGGGCTATTGTTTTTTTGTTTTTGTTTTTGTTTTGTTTTTTTGTTGTTATTGACAAGCAGCCTTAGTCCATGGTGATCTGATAGGATGCATGGGATTGTTTCAATCTTCTGATAGCTGTTGAGGCCTGTTTTGTGACCCATTAAATGGTCAGTCTTGGAGAAGGTACCATGAGGTTCTGAGAAGAAGGTATATTGTGTTTTAGGAAGAAAGATTCTGTAGATGTGTTAAATCCATTTGGTTCCTAACTTCTGTTAGTTTTACTGTGACTCTTTTGAGTTTCTGCTTCCATGATCTGTCCATTGATGAGAGTGGGGTGTTGCAGTCTCCTACTATTATTATATGTGGTTCAGTGTATGTTTTGAGCTTTAGTAAAGTTTGCTTTATCAAGGTGGGTGCCCTTGCATTTGGAGCACAGATGTTCAGGATTGAGAGTTTATCTTTGTAGATTTTTCCTTTGATGAGTAGGAAGTGTCCTTCCTTATCTTTTTTGATAACTTTTGGTTAAAAGTTGATTTTATTTTATATTAGAATGGTTATTCCAGCTTATTTCTTGGGACCATTTGCTTGGAAAATATGTTTCCTGCCTTTTACTCTGAGGTAGTGTCTTTGTCACTGAAGTGCGTTTCCTGTATGCAGCAAACTGTTGTTTTTTTATTTTTTTTTACATATTCAGTCAGTTAGTCTATGTCTTTTTATTGGGGAATTGAGTCCATTGATGTTAGAGATATTAAGTAATAGTGTTTTCCTGTTATTTTTGTTGTTGGAAGTGGAATTATGTTTGTGTGGCTATCTTCTTTTGGGTTTGTTGAAAGAAAAATTAATTGTGTGCTTGTTCTAGGGTGTAGTTTTCCTCCTTGTGTTGGAGTTTCCCATGTATCATAATTTGTAGGGCTGCATTTGTGGAAAGATATTTTGTAAATTTGGTTTTGTCATGGAATATCTTGGTTTCTATCTGTGGCAATTGAGAGTTCTGCTGGATATAGTAACCTGGGCTGGCATTTGTGTTCTCTTAGGGTCTGTATGACATCTGCCCAGAATCTTCTGGTGAGAAGTCTGGTGTATTCTGATAGGTCTGCCTTTATATGTTACTTGACCTTTTCCCTTACTGCTTTTAATATTCTCTCTTTGTTTTGTGCATTTGGTCTTTTGACTATTTTTTGATAGGAGGAATTTTTTTCCTGGTCCAATCTATTTGGAATTCTACAGGCTTCTTGTATGTTCGTGGGCATCTATCTTTCATTAGGTTAGGGAGGTTTTCTTCTATAATTTTGTTGAAGATATTTACTGGCCCTTCATGTTGGGAATCTTTGCTGTCTTTTATACCTTTTATCCTTAGGTTTCATCTTCTCATTGTGTCCTGGATTTCCTGGATGTTTTGGGTTAGGAGCTTTTTGCTTTTTGCGTTTTCTTTGACTGTTGTGTCAATGTTTTCTATGGTATCCTCTGCCCCTGAGATTCTCTTTTATATCTCTTGTATTGTGTTGGTGATGCTTGTATCTATGACTTCTGATCTCTTCCTTAGGTTTCTTATCTCCAGAGTTGATTCCCTTTGTGCTCTCTTTATTGTTTCTATTTCCATTTTTAAGTCCTGGACGGTTTTGTTCAACTCCTTCACCTGTTTGGTTGTTTTGCTGTAACTATTTCAGGGATTTTTGTGTTTCCTCTTTAAGGGCTTCTACTTGTTTACCTGTGTTCTCCTGTATTTCTTTAAGGGAGTTATTTATGTCCTTCTTAAAGTCCTCTATCATCATCATGAGCTGTGATTTTAAATCCAAGTCTTGCTTTTCTTGTGTGTTGGGATATCCAGGACTTGCTGTGGTGGGAGAACTGGGTTCTGATGATGCCAAGTGGGCTTGGTTTCTGTTGCTTAGGTTCTTATGCTTACCTCTCACCATCTGGTTATCTCTGATGTTAGTTGGTCTTGCTGCCTCTTACAGGAGCTTGTCCCTCCTGTGGGCTTGTGGGCCTCTGATCTGAGAAGTGAGAGCACTCTTGGGAGACCAGCTCCCTTTAGGCAAGTTTGGGGTCTGGAGGGCTGTGGGACATCCTTAGCTCTGGGCAAAGATGGAGACCGGAAGACTGTAGTGCATTTTCTTAATTAGTGATTGATGTGGGAGGGCCCAAGAAGCAGCCTGGGATGTATAAGAAAGCAGGCTGGGCAAGTCCATAAGCAGCAGTCCTCCCAGGACTTAGCATCTCTGTTCTCCTGTGAGTTAGTACCCTGGATTCCCTCAGTGATGGACTTAGAATCTGTAAGGAGAAACAAATGCTTTTCTCTCTGTGTAACTTTTAGTCATAGTGTTTTTATCATAACAGCAATAAAAACCCCAGTTAAGACAGTTGTCTATTAATGTTAAATGCAGTTGAACTTGACCATATTTTCCCTTCTAGGATACTTTATATGGTACCTTACAAACCATAAAAGTGCCCATAAAGAGCCTTATTTTAGTCTGACATTTGAGTTCCACTTAGTAACTCTGTGGGTTTGGTTGGCTCTTTCATCGTCAAGAACCATGTTTTATTCACAGATAAAGTCATTTCTAGGTAAGTGGTGGTTTGTACATGCTCTGCCCAGGGAGTGGCACTATCAGCAGGTGTGACCTTGTTGGAGTAGGTGTCTCACTGTGGGGGTGGGCTATAAGACCCTCACCCTAGCTGCCTAGAAGTCAGACTTCCACTAGTAGCCTTCAGATGAAGATACAGAACTCTCACCTCCTGCTGCGCCATGCCTGCCTGGAGGCTGCCATGTTCCCACCTTGATGATGCTGGACTGAACCTCTGAACCTGTCAGCCAGCCCTTATTAAATGTTGTCCTTATAAGACTCGCCTTGGTCCTGGTGTCTGTTCACAGCAGTAAAACCTAAAACAGTAAGATATATGTTTATCTATTGTAATCTAAAATGGAATCTAAAATCTAAAAATTTGTATATTTGAGTCACTTCCTTTGTATTGAGTTAATTTTTATTAAATAAATCTTTTCCCTTTAGTATCTCAGTTTGCCAATAAATAACTATGTTGGTTTTTTTCCCTTAAAATATAATATGAAAGTTTTCTGGCAGGTATTTTAATTAGCAAACTGGAAACATTTTTAATCAAAGCCAAAAAGTAATGTTTGAACATATAAAACATCAAATGTCTAACATAAACTTTATAAATAGTAAAATGCTTAATAGAAGAAATTGCTCAGTGCCACTAAGAATGATTAAAAACATTAACTACATGAGAAAAGTATTCTTTGAGCCAATGAAGCAAATTTATTACAGGATTCCCCCCTTTTTTTTAATGAAAACATACTAAAATTTTTTAAGCACATAGATTCGAATTATTTTTGTTATTTTTGGTTGGTTTTTTGTTTGTTTGTTTTGTACTGCCTAGTGTATTACAGTTTTGTGTTCCATTGAACTCACTTTCTCAAGACTCCGAGTATTTATCAGTATAAATCAAAGCCGAGGGCCCACTTTTGGCCTTCAGCATGTTCTGGTTCCACATGTTCCTTCCATTGCCAGGGAACTGCCTGGAGATCATGCAGCTGGCACCCACTCAGGGCAGTGTGACTGTCACCAACTAGAGCAGTGTCCCTGAATTTCACTTGCTCTCTCACCCCTCCTTGTCAGACCTTGGAACACACAGCTCCGTGATGCCGCAGCAAGCGATACCCGATACCAGAAGGAAACAGGACGAGGAAGGCACTTGGCCCTCTTGATTTCCAGGCTGCCTGATAGCTGCCACAGTTCATTACCCAGGAAAATTGCTTGAACTCTGGGAAAATGGGTGCTGGAGGTGAGGGAAAATTAGTTCACCACCAACACAGTTCACCTGGCAATGCAGCCATCTGGATCTAACTAGAGAATGATTGCAGCCATGTTCTTGAAGCTGAAAGCTGCTTCGTACTGGAAGCTGGGGTCTCGGTCTGTCTGGGTCTAAGCTGAGGAGGTTGAGGGAAGCAGAGAAGGACCCTCTCCCACTGCCCCTCCCACTGCTCTGCATTTCCACAGCACCAGATCCTTCTTTAATTCTGTTGTTTTTGGGAAACTCACAGACACACCCAGAATGAGATGCCAAAGCACAAATAATGTAGAAATATTGGGATAGAAATGGGAACAAGAAATGCTTTATTGAGTAACTGGCTCTGTATTTGTGTCCATACCTGTTCTCATGCTTACAAACTTTAGGCCTGATGTGTAGCTTAGTGGGGGCAGGGAGGGAGCACTAACTTGGCATGATAAGGCCCTGGTTGAATCCCACAGCATCCCCACATTTTTTGAATGAGCACTCTCACTTCACTCTTGTCTACTTGGAAAGTTTCAGACACACACCACACACCCCTGCTATGATGACTCCTTGCTTCCCTGTCCCTCTGACTCTCCTCATCTCCCCTCTATTCTGCTCTCTCATCACTTGCCCAAGTTTTGAACATTGTCTGTTGTTTGATACCTGGCTCCCAGAGTGCATTATAAATACTATTTGGATAATCTCTCCTGTTATAATCAGGATGTATCTGCCTATGATTTTTTTAAACAGATATACCATAGTCTCCTCACTACGGTGGGTGTAGGAACAGAGGCCCGACTGGAGGGTGATGTAGAAGGTATTCACAGAGCCTGCTAATGCATAATAACCCAACATCACATACAAGGATGTGCCAAAGCATCAAAGGGTCCTTTCCAGGTGAGTTGCCCATCACACATGGCTTCCCAGTACATGTCAGCAGCAAGCACATTGCATACATACGTTACATCCCAGAGTTCTGTGAACCAAAGAAAGATTGGTTTTACTTCTATAGACAAAATAAACATCATTAACATGGCCAGACAAGGCAAAAAACAACGAGAATGGCAGCTCACCATTGATAGTGGACTGTCCAAAACCACTCTATTCTCTGTTAGAGTATAGTAACCTGGACTAGAAAGAGACTTCTGTTATCATAAATGTTAGTACTCATGACAGAGTATCTTTGGAATTGTGGAGATGCAAAGTATCACAAACAGGTGTTTCAGACTACACGTTTCTACCAGAGAGAACTGAAAGTGGGAGAGAAGCCAATATTATTGACAACGAGGTTTGAAAGCATAATCAAAAGATTCTCCTGACCCATGGGAAATGCTGCTATTCAGGGGTAAGATATCCAAATAGACCTGGAATCCAAGCACCTACAGAGGCTGGGGCAGGAGGATCATGGATTAAGAATATCCTGGGATATATAGTAAAACATCCTTATATTATAGATGCAGCCATGTGGAATAACTACTGGTTCCCTTTCTACCATAATAAATGACCAACCCCATACATGTAATTACTTAGTAGAACTCATAGGAAGTTACTGCCTCAAGGTGGACATTGAGTTGAATACTGAGCTAAGAAGTGAGAGAAGCATGGATTAATGAAGGGAACTTGTTTTAAAAAAAGATACTGCAGATGAGGGCATCCTGGAAAGGACTTTAACCACCAGAACAAACACCCTCAGATGTATCACCAAATCATGACTAGTCAGAAGAGCACAGAGAAGGAAGAAATCTCAGACACCCACCCAAAGATAATATAGGGTAAAAGCAAAATTGCATTATAAAAGCACTGAATCTAAAAATCAAGATTGGTTTCTGTAAGAATAAATAGGTATTTACACACACAGAGAGAGAGAGAGAGAGAGAGAGAGAGAGAGAGAGAGAGGAGAAAGAGAGAGAGAGGAGAAAGAGAGAGAGAGAAAGAGAGAAAGCAATGATCAAGAGTGTTAAAAAGAAATGCCATGACACAGTATCTGAGAAAATGGTAATCATGATAAACATGTAAGGATCGGATAACTATGGATTGTGGGGGCACTTACTGGAAAACAGTTAAGAACAGGTGTGATTAATGCACCTTTCCCTGTAAAGTACCTTTAAGCACTAATCAGGTTGGCTGGAGAGCTGGATCCAGGCTCAGAGCACTGATTGCTCTCCAGAGGCCCTGAGCTTGAATCCCAGCATCTACATTATGCTCATAACTGACCATAGCTTCTGTTCCCTCTTCTGGCTTCCAGTGCACCAGGCATGTATGTGATACACAGACACACATGCAGGCAAAACACTCATGCACATAAGATAATACAATAATTTAAACAATGGAAGTTAGTGAAGCACTGGGGAGATCAGACATTCTGACCATAGGCGTATTAGATCTTCATCTAAAATAAAAATACATCAAAATGGAAGAAGGACCCATCTACCTGACCTGGAAATATAAAATTATCATAAGGAAAAATAGAAGAAGAACTCCCAGGCACAGATCAGGAAATGGGTGTTTTCATGTGACTCCCCCCAAACATAGGAAACAAAAACAAATAAATAAATGGGACCACACCAAAGCAAGAACCCAGCGGAGAGAGTGGTCGGCAGTGTGAAGAGACAGCCCGAGGTTTGGCAGGTGTAGGAAAGGTGTGAACTGCTCCAAATACACATGGAGCAACTCAGTAGCAGGATGGCATGGAGCCTCATTCCCACAGACGATGGTCTGAATCTCCAAAGGAGTTACAGATGGCCAACGAGTATGTGAAAGTACTCAACACCACCAGCTACTAGGGGAACACAAAGGCTTCACTCCTGCTAGGATGGCTGTTATCAAAAGATGAAGGATACCAAGGAGAGAGCCCTGGCATAACTGGTGGCCATTCTTGAAAGCAGTACAATTGCTGCTGAAAAAATATCAAATATACAAGCACCACTACTCTGGGTATATATTTTAAGGAAACGGGTAGTGTGCTGTTGTGTGTTTATTCCAGCACTATTCACAATAGCCAAGGCATACAAGCAGTCTAAGCGTCCATAGGCTGGCGAATGGATAAAGGAAGATCACTACATAAACCCATGGAAATACTATTCAGCCTCCAAGAAGGAGACCCCTGCCACTCACAACAGTGTGGACCTGGAGCACACTTTGTTAAATGATGTCAACCAAGAGAAACACCATGTGTTCTCACTGATATGTGGAATCCAAAAACACCACACTTGAAGAGAAGACTCTGAGAACAGAATGGTGGTTTCCAGGAACTGGAATGTAGGGGCTGGGCAGAGGTTGGCCAAAACCCCAGCATTAAGTTAGGAGGATCAAGGAGAGGAGCGGGATTGTATGCCATGGTGACTATAGCTCATAGCGACGCGTGTATACTTGATACCTGTGGAGGGTTGTAAGCATATGAGGGAGCACATTAACTGGCTTGATTAGTCAGCTCACTATGTGTGCCCAAATCAAGACAGCTTGCTGTCATTGCAATTAAAGTATAGAAAATCACTAACCAATAAGGATACAACAGAATGCATTACAGCAGATTCCACCACTTACAGGACTCCATGCACAGGAAGGAATCATTGTTCTCTTCATGGAAGGAGAGGGTGGGAGGCCTTTGCAGAAAATCTACATATGATAAAAATCAAGCCAGAGTAAGCCAATGAATGATGTTAAAGCACTATTCAGCTAAGTGTAGTTTGGATCTGAGGGAGAAATTTGATCACTATAAAGAGGATTACTGAAAAGCAAGTATTCATTTATTTCACTGGCAAATGCTTCTTGCTCTGCTCCCATGAGCCTGGTCAAGGGACCTGACAGATAAATGTCCCCGTGCAGCAGAACCAAACGTGGAGCACAGAGACAAGTGGCAAGCAGTAAGGGGCAAATGAGCAATGCTAGAAGATTAGACACCACAGAAGAGAGACACGAAGTGATGGGGACTTGGGACTCCCTCTTAGAAATCACAGAACGTGCAAGCCCAGGGCCCGGGGAACGTTCTAAGGACGGTGCAGGCATGTGGAGAGGACGCTTGAGGAGCCAGGTGTGGAAGCTGCCCAGTGAACAGACGGTTGCTTCAGCCTCAAGAGGTTCTGCTAGGGTCAAAGCAAGGCTTTGCAGAAGGAAGGAAGGTGTAGGATAAATGCCAATTAGTCTGCGTTTAGGGACATGCATGTTTTCATGAATTCTGTAATAAACAAACTGTGATGTTGTCCACTGATTGAATCCTTAACACCTGTTCACATTTACTCACTTTAGCTCTGCTTACCACGTTGGCAGATACTAATTCACTGCTGTTTGAAAAGTGAAATCATTGAACATATGTGCAACTTTAGTTCTGAAATGTTTGCATTTCCCCCCATCAGATTTAATGAAAATATAATTGTCTGTGTTTGTATGCTTAAGGAAATGGGGATAATTTATTTAACCACCATGGATGAATATGTATGTGCATCTATTTTGTCAGAGAAAGAACACGAGGGAGAAGGCTAGAGACCTGCAGTTCCACCGAGCTCTCTGCCTTGGCCCTTAGTTGCATCCAGCTATGTTGGTGCTGTAAATGACCACCTGGGGTCATTGTTATTACCACTTGTTCAGAACTGTGTGGGAACTCATGCCTCCTTAAAGGGCTTTAGAGTGAGGAAGCTAACCTGTTGTTAAAAAACTGCAGTACAACAGTTTAAAGGGCATTGTGTT
This sequence comes from Rattus norvegicus, assembly GCF_021556685.1. Lineage (NCBI taxonomy): Eukaryota > Metazoa > Chordata > Mammalia > Rodentia > Muridae > Rattus > Rattus norvegicus. The sequence goes on from NC_141550.1 coordinate 58,467,738, forward strand.
CTTTGCTCATTAGGATCGCACTTGATCTCAATAACAGTACAATGACTAGAATATCCCTTGGAAACTGAGGGATTTTGGGGTTACTTAACCAAGCTGTCCAACCTAGGGCGGTCAGGGTTGGAGACACAGTGTGCTTGTTGGGTTGAGGTGAATGCAACCTTGGCCTTAACAGACCTCTAAACTATTTCCCCCAAAGCGATTTGGGTTAGTTGGTTAGTTATGGAAGGGAGAAGTATGTAACACGGATGACCAAATGCAGTCATTTGTCTGGGTGAGAACTTGTCCTTTAATGGCTGAGTGTCCTTTCTTGTTTCTTTCTCCTGATCTCTGAAGTTAAGAGCGGCCCAGTAGAACATGGCAAGTCATATCTCAAGGTTATCGATAAGGAAGTAGATATTAGCTTAGAGGGACATCTGCCTAGCTCTAGAGCTTTAAAGGCACATTATAAATATAAAGGTTGTGTGTCTTTTATCTCGGAACTGAATGATCACAGGTGGGCTTAGAGATGATCCTCCATTCCCCATGAAATGCACCCTCTAAACCTAGAGGACCTCACACTGCTTGGCGACTCTGACTCTTGAGCAACTCCTTGCCAGTCTCTCTTGTTGACCTCCCTGAACCACACACCAGAGTGCTGGGGCTGTGTCCTCACCTCCATCCTCTGTCTCTGTTTTGTTATTCTGATTCTCATCTTCATACCAGAGACTTTGACATCTGCCCACCAATGAATTACTTCCAAGTTCTTTTTTTTTTTTTATTAACTTGAGTATTTCTTTTCTTTTTTTTTTTTTTATTAACTTGAGTATTTTTTATATACATTTCGAGTGTTATTCCCTTTCCCGGTTTCCGGGCAAACATCCCCCTCCCCCCTCCCCTTCCTTATGGGTGTTCCCCTCCCAACCCTCCCCCCATTGCCGCCCTCCCCCATAGACTAGTTCACTGGGGGTTCAGTCTTAGCAGGACCCAGGGCTTCCCCTTCCACTGGTGCTCTTACTAGGATATTCATTGCTACCTATGGGGTCAGAGTCCAGGGTCAGTCCATGTATAGTCTTTAGGTAGTGGCTTAGTCCCTGGAAGCTCTGGTTGCTTGGCATTGTTGTACTTTTGGGGTCTCGAGCCCCTTCAAGCTCTTGTTCTTAAGATGGCCTTTAGCACGTGTGATGGCCCCGCCTACGATGCTATCTATGCTCTCTGTCTCCCCGCCCTTCACTCACTCGGAGCTGCACCAGCCCTGCGCTGTTCTTGAAATGCCAGACACATTCCTACCTTGGCACAGAGGCCCACTTCTAAATTCAGATTGGAATGCTCTCATAAAAATGTGGTATCTTGATCAATACTAATTTTTAAATGCTCTTATTAAAGGAATTCATAATGTAATACTTCATTTTCCTGGACTATTTTCTAAAATGTAATGGAAACAATTATGAGATGAAAAAGAAAATGACATAATTGAGCTCCATGTTGTACAGAATACTTAATGATGTGATTCAGCCACAGTGTGCTAACAGATAGTCACTCAGTGCATGTTCAGTACGACGAACATCTACCTCAGCACCGTACGGGGTGTTAGCAAGTCAAAGTAAAACATACATGAGCTGTATACCCAGGGTGTGTGTGCATGTGTATGTATGCATGCAAGAAAAGCCAAAGGTGGCCCACATGATTTGCATAAAAGACTAGTATACCTGTGTCCTTTATACCTATGTCTAAGAGGAGATAAAACATAATGGTTGGTAAATGAATCTTGGAATATAGTCTTATTTAGTTTCATATATCAGTGAATTTAAACATTACAAAGTAAAATAAATAATAAATAATATATAATATAATAATATAAATAATAAATAAATAAATAAGGGTGACTGGGAAATGGCTCAGTAGGAGCACTGGCTCTGCAATCATGAGGAGCTGAGTTCAAATCCTAGTATTTATGTGAAAGCCAGGTGAGGCTGAATGTGCACTAAGCCAGCACTGAGAGCAGAGTGGAGACAGGCAATCCCAGGAGGCTGCTTGTCAGCCAGCCTAGCCCAGATAGTGAACTGGCAGCTCTATGGGAGACCCTGTCTCAAGGCAATGAGGCAGAGAGTGATGGGGATATCTGATGTCCTGCTCTCAACTCTCTGTGGGCACATATGGGGGTGTGCACCACATACTCACACACAGACACAACACACACTCATCTTTAAAGATTATATCAACAGGCATAGAACCAACATTTGATAAAAAAGTTTCTGCTTGGGAATAGAGAGGCAAAGATTAAAACAGAGACAGAAGGAACACCCATTCAGAGCCTGCCCCACATGTGGCCCATACATATACAGCCATCCAATTAGACAAGATGGTTGAAGCAAAGAAGTGCAGGCCGACAGGAGCCGGATGTAGATCGCTCCTGAGAGACACAGCCAGAATACAGCAAATACAGAGGCAAATGCCAGCAGCAAACCACTGAACTGAGAACAGGACCCCCGTTGAAGGAATCAGAGAAAGAACTGGAAGAGCTTGAAGGGGCTCGAGACCCCATATGTACAACAATGCCAAGCAACCAGAGCTTCCAGGGACTAAGCCACTACCTAAAGACTATACATGGACTTACCCTGGACTCTGACCTCATAGGTAGCAATGAATATCCTAGTAAGAGCACCAGTGGAAGGGGAAGCCCTGGGTCCTGCTAAGACTGAACCCCCAGTGAACTAGATTGTTGGGGGGAGGGCGGCAATGGGGGGAGGATAGGGAGGGGAACACCCATAAAGAAGGGGAGGGGGAGGGATTAGGGGGATGTTTGCCCGGAAACCGGGAAAGGGAATAAAAAAAAAAAGTTTCTGCTTTCAGTCATGATTTTTAAAAGGGAAACTCTTAAGAAATTAGGAATATAAAGAAGCATTCTGACAAAAGGTACCCATGAAAGAAATCTCAAGCATGTAAGGCTCGTGAAAAGATCCAAATCATATCCCAACCTGAGAGACAAGAAAAGACTTAGGGCATACAAGAATCAGTAAGAAAGAAAGAACTTACCTTTCACAGGCGATGACTGGGACAGAGAATCTAGGCTACTTTCAGATAGACTTTTAGGGTAAATAAGAATGATTACCAACAGTGCTGCCTGTACAAATGTAACAATGCTTTGTACATTAGCAGTAAACATCGCTTAGAAAAATGTATAGAATAGTTTTCCAAAACATCATCTGTCTAGGAAAAAAACATAATAAAAGGTATCAATAATCCATTAGTGATTAACACAGCAGAATTTAAGTATGTATACATTAGAAAAAATACAATTAAAACATAAGTCCTCCCCTAAATTCAGTGATTATAATATAGTAAATGCATCAACAAACCACTAAACATTCCAGCTGCTTTTTATGAGAGATGGGATGAATTTCAAATTTATATAGAAATGCAAACATTCAAGAATAAGGATATTGAAGCAAAGGAGCTTTGATCATCAACTATGATTTGCTATAAAATAAATCAATTAAGAATTGTAATAAGGGGTGGGGGTGGCGTGGAGACTAGAGAGATGGCTCAGCAGTTATGAGCTCTACCCCACAAGCATGAAGACCAGAGTTCAGATTCCAGTGCCACATAACAAACTGGACAAGACTGGTTTGTCAGGTGCCTAGAACCTCAGCCCTGAGTGGGAAGTGGAGGCAGAAGGATTCCTGGGCTTGCTGGTCACCAGCAGTTTATTTAAGACGTTCATGCTTCAGGCTCATCATACAGACCCTGCCTCGAAGAACAAGGCAAAAAACAAGGCAAAGAAGAGTCCCAATGCCACCCCTAGCTCCCTGCCATGTACGGTTACTCATGCGCGCTCATGCAAATAGACCATGCCAATACTCCTCTCTCTCTCTCTCTCTCCTCTCCCCCCACTCTATCTCACATAAAAGTGGTCAGTGGATCACAAAAGGGAGTTCAAAAACTAACATTCTAACATTTATTGACCCTTAATTTTGACAAGTATCTTTTTAATAGATGATACTGGGTCATATGGTTTAAAGAATATGAAATTTTTTACCATATGCAAAAATTCACTATTAGGAAATCATAATTATTTTACATAAATACAATCCATAAAATATTAAATCGTCTAGTAAATAAAATCCTGTCTTCGGGGCCTGCTTAAATAACAAGCAACAAATGAACAAGCACTTCCAAAGTAGAAAATAGAGCTGGGGAGACGGTTTAGCCCCTGCAAGCCTGGGAAGGCAGAGACAGACAGGTGTCTGAGACTGAGACATGTTAGTCAACCACCCTAGCTCACTCAGCAGCCTCCACATGCTAGTAAGAGAGCTGTCCCAACAGTAAGATGCATGGCTGAGGAACTGACCTGAGACTGGAGTGTAGCTTCCATAAGCACTTACATACCTCACCACACATGCATATATACATACCATAAAAAAGTTTATAAAAACTGCATTAAAATGAAAAGTCTTTGCTACTACTCAAAGGCATCAAACCATGGCGATTCCAGTCTGCCCAACCAAGAAAGAACTGTCAAAATATAGAAACTATTATAGATTGATAAGAAAGAAACAACGATACAGAAAAGTGTTGCAAGACTTGGACAGCCTGAAAATACGTAATGATCAGTGAAGATACAATAAGGTGATGTCATTGTTTTTCAAGAGAATAGAACCTGAAATAAAAGAGACACCAATAGAAACCCACCAGAAAGAACAAGGAGAAGCAGGTTGCCTTGGGGAGAGGGTGGTGTTGAACAAGCACTTCTATATTGATGGTGGCAATTTTAATTGGTACTCACATTTAGGAAATCAGTTCATATTTCCCATGAAAGCTAAACAAGCCTGTACTTTTGAGCCAGGAGCCCCACCCCCAGTGAAATGTATACATGTATATGCACTCATACCGAAAGATGCAGTCTTCAATTCAGATGAAGCCAATCCATGATAACAAAAACTCAATCAGTGGTCTCTGGAGAGTGAGAGTTTACACACAGAGAGTAAGAAGTCAGCTAGTGATGCTGTGTTGCTTGAGCTGGATAATGAAGGAGATAGAGCCTCTCAACCACACTTTAAACTATGCAGTTAGGATTTTCTATGGTAATGAATGTCAACTACGTCCTACTTTGGTCTCTGCTTCTGTGATAAATACCATGACCAAAAAGCAGCTTGTGGAGGAAGGGACTTGTTTCCCCTCCCAGCCCACTGTCCCTCAAGGCCAAGAAGCCAGGCCAGGGATTTGGCAGACACTGAAGTTGGAGGAGAGCAGCCTCCTGATTTCTTTCCCCTGGCTTGCTCAACTGCCTGTCTTACATAGCCACACCAGCTAGCTAGGAATGGACTAGGGACCACTATAGGCTACATCTTCCTATATCAGTCAGCTATTAAGAAAATTCCCCCCCCACACACACACACAGCCAATCCAATTGAGTCAGCTCCTAGTCAACTTTTCCTTTTCTGAGGTGTGTCTAGGTCTGTATCTAGTTGGTAGAAATTAACCAACACACAGCTTTTACTTACCTCCTGTTACAATACACTACACTTGCTGGAAATGACAGCACTGTATTAACAAAAAGAAAGCGGGATGGCTCAGGGATTAAGAGCATGGCTGCTCTTTCAAGAGACCCAGGTTTAGTTTCCCAGCACCATATTGGACCGCACAAACATCTGTAGCTGCAGTGACGGCAGTTGCAGCGCCCTCTTCTGACCTCTGTAAACACTGGGGATACAAGTGGTGCATAGACATACGTGCAGCCGAAACACCCGAACATGTAAAATAAAAATGTAAAATTAATAATGAATAAAACCACACTGTTGCCCTTAGTAGCCCCTGGACATTCTACTGGATATTTTGAATTCGCTTCCATGGAAACAAAACTTCAGAAGAGTTCTTTTGTCAAGTAAGTGTGTGTGTATGTGTGTGTGTTTTTAATCTTTTAGCAATATATTGGTGGAGATGGTAAAGAAGAAAGAGAAAAGGAATAAAAACATTTTATTTGAAAAAAGAACATAATGAAACAATTCTTGCAAACTAATAACTTTTAAAAATTCTATACGAATGTACCGTCTATGTTCTAGGCATTAGATTATGGCTCCCTTTTCTAATACACCTAACACATGTACTTTTTAATTAAATGAGACCACACTTAGCAAATTACTATGTAATTTACTTTTACACCTAAGATAGATGCTTTCGACCTATTTGTTAGAAAACAAAAAGCTTCCATGTCACTCATTTTATAAGGTAATTGCTAAGATATTCAAATTAAACAATTATAGGTTAGATAGTGTCCCTGCAGCCTCATAGCCCTGCATCTGTATTTTTTCCCCAGAATTTAGCACATTAAAATTTATTTTTGCTCCCATAAACTCTCCGCATATGTGCCAAAGCAGGTATCTCTTTGGTTTGGGGCAGGTTTATTTTTTGCATAATTTGAGACCAAAACTTCGACAGCTTCTTTTCTCAGTGTGGTTGCAGCATGCATACACAGTCATGCATAAATGTCCATACACTCAAGTTCTGCTTTGTTTTTATATAAGTACTTATATAATATGCCAACAGTGAAATTTCATAATTTAACTTTTCTTTACTAAAAGATACTTATGTTGTTTCTAACTTAAATCATACTTTACTTCTGTGACCAGTTATCAAAAATTAGATATCTTAGCACACTAAGGCTGGGACTCCAGTGAGAGAACTCCATTCTCCTTTTATTCCAGCCCAGTCTCTCCAGACCTGCTCTGAGTTCTGCTGTAGCCTGTGTGCAGAAGCCTCTCCTCTCAACCTACCCCCAGCTACTAGGGACTCTTGCCTCTTCGTGCAGACCCAGGATTCCTCTAGTTCTTCTCTACCATCCCTCTCAGACTTCTAGCCCCTCTCTATTCCTTCATGAACCCCTGAACACCTGTAGAAATGTTCTATACCAGGAGTCCCACACCCACCACACTTGTCTAGGTGTCTGTCAAGGAGTTCACAGATACCACACTTGGATAAGACCCAGATATGGTAACAGCAACCAACCAAACAAAACAGTGGAACACCTACCCTACAAAAACAAGCTATCCGCACCAATGATATACCTCCCTAGATACCTAGTCCCAGCACAAAACCACAAATATGAATAATCAAGACAATATGCCTTCTCAAGAAGCCAGGAACCTGGTTGTAATACGTTCTGAGAAAAGTAATTTAGTTGGAAGTTTAAGACAAGTACTTCAAAATAACAAGTATGAATATGTTTAAAGGCTTTAGAGAGAATATGAAGACAATAAAATCATGAACTGTTGAATGAAATTGTGAAAATAGCTAAGACACAAAAGTAGGACTTAACTGTGGAATAAAATCACTAAAGAAAACCCAAACTGAAATAAAACTGGGAATGTAAAACTCAGAATGTTAAACAAAATAACTCAGAGGTAAGCCTCATGAACAGATTAAAAGACACTAAAAGATATGCTGTTACAGCTAAAATCACACATCAATCCTAACACATTATATGGATGATTTCAATACCCAACTCTTGCCAATAGATAGGTCACTGAGATAGAAAACCTAAACAGAGAAATGCTTTAGTTAAATCATAAATTAATAGACCTAACAGACATCTACAGAATATTTCACCCAATGACTAAAAGACATACTTTTCAGTGATGTTTGGAATTCTTCTCCAAACTATCCACATGTTAACATAAAAACACAACAGATATAAAAATAATAAAATAACACCCTACATCTCAATAGAAACAGCAAAAAGTATAAAACTCCGGAAGCTGAATAACTCCCTGCTGATGGAAAGTGAGTCAAGAGAGAATTCCAGAAGGAGACCCAAAAACTCTAGACTTGAATGAAAATGAAAACACACCATACCCAAACCTATAAGACCCAGGCATTTCTAAAAGGAATGTTCATAGCACTACATACTTACGTAAAAAATGGAGAAACCCCCATATTGATAACTGCACATTTGAAAGCGCTAGGAAAACAAGAAGAAATAATAGCAAAAATAATAGATGGGAATAAATAATCAAATTCAGGGCTGAAATCAATGTAATAGAAACAAAAACTATAATAATCAATGGCTCTTTGAGAAAATCAACAAGATTAACAAGTCATTAGCCAAAATGACCAAAAGATAGAGAAGATCCAAATGAATAAAATTAGAGATGAAACGGGAGAGATGTCAGACATTGAGGAAATTCAAATAATCATAAGGACAAATATGTGTTTTACCAAACTGGAAAACCTAAAAGAAGTGGATTAATTTTTTGCTATCTATGACTCACTAAACAAATCAATATGAAATCAATCATTTAAAAAGACCCACAACATGGAAGGAAATAGAAGCAGTAATTTAAAATCTCCCAACCAAGGAGGAGGAGGAAGAGGAAGAGGAAGACAATAATGACAACAACCAGGGCCAGATAGAATCATGTTGGAATTGTACCAGATGCTCAAAGAATGAATGCCAATACTCCTCAAATTATTTGACAAAATAGAAACTGAAAGAACATTTTCTAGTTATTTTTACAAAGCCACTATTACTCTGATATCATAAACATACAAAAACCCAACAAGAAGAAAATTGTGTGTGTGTGTGTGTGTGTGTGTGTGTGTGTGTGTGTGTGTGTGTATGTTTGAACATAAATGCAAGAAATTCTCAATAAAATACTTGCAAGCACACAAGTATTAGAAGACATAAAATGATTATGCACTATGATTAAGTTTGATCCTTCCCAGAGAGACAGGGATGGTTAAGTCTATGTAAATAAAAATGTAGTCCACCACAAAACCAGCCTAAAGACAAAAAAAAAGTTCATCTCATTAAATGCAGGAAAGACTTTTGACAAGAACCCCTTCATGTTAAACTAAAGTGTAGGATGCAAGGGATAAATCTCAATGTGATTAAGACGATTTACAGCAAACCAACAGACAACATCAGCCTAAACAGAGAGAACCTCAAAGCATCTCCACTGCAATTAGAAACAAGACTGTCTGCCCTTTCCATGGCTGCCCATCGTGTACTGGAAGATGTCTTAGGTCAAGCAGGAAGACAACTGAAGGAAACCAGAGGGGATTCAATTAGGAAATGGAGATGTCAAAGTGTCCTTGTTTATAGATGACATGATCTTAGGAAACCTTACACACCCCACCAGGGAGCTTTTGCAGCTGATAATTTCAGCAAAGTAGCTTGATGCTAGCTTAACCCACAAAGATCAGTAGCCTCAGTATGACAAGCATTCTGAGAAAGAAAATAGACAAACAGTACTTTAAACATGAGCCTCAAAAAATGTTGGTATAACTCAAACCTACAAGTGAAAGATTTGTATAATAAAACAGAAAGAAATTGAAGAAGACACTGGAAGATGAAAAGATCTCCCATGCTCATGGATCAGTAGAATTAATATTGTGAGAATGGCCGTCCTACCAAAAGCAAGCTACAGATTAAACACAATCGCAATCAATACTCCAACACAATTCTTCACAGAAATTGAAACAACCTTCAACTCTATATAGAAACACAGAAAGACTAAGATAGCTAAAACAATTCTAAATAATAAAAGAACTGTTGGAGATGTCGTCACCAACACAAGTTGTGCAACAGAGCTATAATAATAAAAGCAATACTGGCATATAAACAGACATTGATCTATTGAAAACCAGACATAATTCCACACATCTACAGACACCTGATTCTTTTATAAAGAAGCCAAAAATATTTATTGAAGAGAGACCATCTTCAACAAGTGGTACTGGTTCTTTTACAAAGACACACACACACACACACACACACACACACACACACACACACACAAATGCACACTGTAGAAGAGGCACCATCCTCAACTAATGGTGCTGGTGAAACTGGATGGCTATCTGTAGAAATGTGAAAACAGTTCCAACCTGCACAAAACTCAACTCCAAATGGATAAAAGACCTAAGCCTGAGAATCTGGTAGAAGAGAAATCGAGAAATGGGTTTGAATTCATTGGCATAGGAAATGTCTTTCTGAACGGGAAATCAGAAACATAGGCACTAAGACTAGCAGTTAATAAACGAGATGTCCTGATGCTGAAAGCTGCTGTATGGAAAAAGAAACCACCATTCAAACAAAGCAGCAGCCTACAAAATGGGAAAACATCTCCATCAATCATATACCTGGTAGATTAATACCTAGAATATATAAATATATTCTAAATATACCCTGATCATCATAAAAACAAATAGCAAAAGAATGGGGTACAGAACTAAATAGAGTTTTCAAAACATGAAATATGAGTAGCTGAGAAATCAAGGGAAGTTTAACTTTCTTAGCCACCGGGGAGATACAAATTAAAAATACATTGAGATTCCATCTAATACTAGTCAAGTCAGAATGACCAAGATCAATAAAACAAATGACAGCACTCCCTGGCGAGGATGCAGTGAAAGGGTTACTATCCGTTACTGGTGAGAGTGCAAACTGAGGTGGACCCTACAAATGTGGGTGCAAAGGTCTCTTTCACACTGCTGAAAACTGATCTACCACAAGATCCAGCGCTACCACCCCTGGGCATACATGCAGAGGAGTGTGTCTGAGTGCAGAGAGACTGCCCTTGCTCATCCGTGTTCACCGTTGCTCTATTCACAATAACCCCACATTGGAAACAGTTTAGATGTCGAGACCTGACACATGGATAATGAAAGTGTGGTAGTGTATTACGCAATGGAATATTCTCAACAATTAAGCAAAATGAAATTAGAAAAAACTCAGGGAAATATATGATGCTACAAACAACCATCTTGAGTGAGGTAACTCAAACCCAAAAGGACAAATAGTGGTATTTGAAGATTTGGATCTGGGAGCTCCACATGAATGAAAATATGTGACAGTTATCTTTCTGGGTCTGAGTTATCTCAACATAATAGTTTCTAGTTCCATCTATTTGCCAGTAAATTTTGTGATTTCATTTTTCTTAACATAAATTTTTATTATCTGACCATTACCCAGAGGTGGAAGGTAAGTGCCTGTGTTTTAAAGGCACCATGCACTTCAGACACAGGGGCCAGAAGTCTCATGCAGTATCTCTGAAAGCCTCCTCCCTGAGAACTAGCTTTCATGGTGCTAGAAATCCCCATGAAAGCTTCTAAAGGAGGGAAGAAACCAACTATTTTACTCAGCAGCCACACCTGTGAACCACAACAATGGTCTGGGATGGCACAATACCTCTGAGGGTGCAGTTGTATCACAATTACCTCAGGAGTAACCAACAGCTCCTGGTTGGACTTAAGAACAACTCCACACAAAGGACAGCGTGCTGCAGCTGGAAAGCTGCCCAACTGAAAGGGAAAGTGATGTCGTGTGTTTGGGAGGAGAATCTGCAACCCCTACTTTACTAAATCAACAGAATCCTATGTTCTAAATAGTCTAGTCCTTACCCTACAGTAAGTACAGTTCTCCTACCACCACCACCAAGGAAACTTCTCTACTACAGAGACCATTACTGAAAACTACAACTAAAGAAAATTCAGAGTTGTGGAGCACAGTCCCAACGGATACATCTACAATACAGCTCCCAAGGCTCGGGGATTATTGTGGAAGAGGAGGTGGAGAGATGGTTAGAGACAGACGATCGGGATGTTGCTGGGAGATTCTATCTTCTGGCAACGTCAGAAGCTACAGCCATAATGTCTCATTCACATGATTGCCCAAATATGAACTGAAGAGGATGATAGTAGACGTGCTAAGTGGTCAAGGGAAAGCTCAGGAGGCTCACCCTACACGAACTACGGGTAACCAAGGGATGCTAGAGTGAGAGTAGTAGTCCACCAGGGACGAGCACACCAGGTGGAGGTCCAGCACCAAATGGCGAGCCCTGAAAACATGCAAACAACATACAAACTGGGAAAGTTGTATTTATTATATGTTTGAGATACATGTGTATATCCATATACTCATGTAGATAGTTATATATACCATGTGTGTCTGTGTAACAACAATTATTGAGAAACAAGGCCATGAATTTAAAAGAGAGCAAGAGTGGCATATGAAAGGCTTTGTAGGAAAAAGGGGTAAGAGGGAATTTAATTATGATCTCAGAAAGTAAAAAACAAGCAAATGAACAACAACAAAACTACCCATACCCAGCATTGTAATTCAATATAATTCAATCACCAATCCATAGCATTGATAATCAAGTAAACATGTTATGCAGATTTATTACCATTAGATGCTCACATCCCAAGATTACAACACATACTTTGAAAATCCATAGTCCTTGAGTCATGATGTTCTAAGAACTGAGTTTTTCTTATAATAGAAAAGTGTTGATCATTTGAGTCTATGCCTACTGCTTAGAGTGGTTTTCAGTTTAACACAGGACATGAAGGCATCACACACTCCCAGGGATGAAGCAATGGGCAGTGTGTGTGCTTACAGCTCTAAAGAGCTGAGGTTAGAAAACAAGTCAATCCAGAATCACTCTACAGCCAGTGGATGAGGAGTCTCTGGCTTCTAGCTACTCCCCTCCTTAGATGTATCAGAATAAACATCTTTCTGCTACATAATACAGGCTTACCAATAGCAAGAAGGAGATATGATGGAAGTCCAGGTAAATGAATGACTTCTAGTCTGGTGACAAATAAATGTATGAGTCCTCTTCATGAGCATGGTACACTTAGAGATGACAGAAATCTCAGCACTGAAAAGGAAAAGGGTGCTCAGACGAGTGTTACTGGGTGTATCAAATACACTGCTGGGCAGGCCCTATGCCCAGGGTAATTGGCTAACGTAAAATAAATTTCATATTTTGTTTGGGGTAGTCTGTTTAGTCTTGGTATTTTTTTTGTCTTGATTTTCATTTATATTGTTTTGGTTGTGTTTTTTGGGGGGGGAGAGAAAAAGAGACAGAGACAGAGACAGATGGAGAGAGAGAGAACACACATGTGAACACAGGACATTAAGGTTTTAAGGAGGTGGAGTGCATCTGAGAAGAGTTGGGAGAAGGAAAAATATGATCAAAATATATTGTATAAAATTTTTAAGAAAAAGAATCATATTATAATAAGACCTGAGAACCTCTGGATGCCATGATACATACATGACCAGCACATGTGGCACTTTTACCTCAGCCTTCCCGAGTGAAGAGAGCACACTTCAGCAGCATACTTCAACCTCTTTCATCAGGATGCCAATCCCATTCCTCAGGGCATCCCCCTCAGGACTTACTCATTCCCCCCAAAATCCCATCCTCAGTACTATGTGGCTTAATGTTCAACATGACCCTTGGAGGGACAGTCACTGTGTGGTGGATTGTGTCTGTAGTGGTCTTTCTTGCAAATGTAAACCTTGTCTTTTCAGTGAAAAGGAATACTCCTCCATTGCTGCTGGAGTGCAAACTTCTACAACCACTTTGGAAATCAATTTGGCAGTTTGTTAAATTGCTAATAGGTCTACCTCTAGACCCAGATATACCATTCCTGGGCATATACCCAAAAGATGCCCCATCATCCCACCAGGACACTGGCTCAGCTCTGTTCACAGCAGTTTTATTTGTAATAGCCAGGAAGTAGAAAAAACCTAGATGTCCCTCAACTAAAGAATGGATAAAGAAAATGTGGTTCGTTTACACAGTTAACACCACTCTGCCATTAAAAACAAAGACATCATGGATTTCTCAGGCAAATGGATGGGACTTGAGAATATCATCCTGAGTGAGGTAACCAGGACCCAAAAGGACATACATGATATGTACTCACGTATGAATGGATATTAGCCATAAAGTACAGGATAACCAGCTGTAATCAACAGACCCAAAGAAGCCAAATAACGAGGAGGGCACAAAGGAGGATGGTTGAATCTTTCTCAGAAAGGGAAACAAAATAGATATTGGAGGTTAATGAAAGGAGGGAAGTAGGAGGAAGAGGGGATGGGGAGGGGAACAGGGCATGGGGGAGTCATATATAGGGAAAATGGGAGAAAGAAGGGAGACTGGCTGGAAGGGGCAATCTCTAGGATGAGACTTGGGGTGGGGAGAGGCCATACAGGGACTATCAAGGCATTTCTAACTGAGCTTTCTAGCAATGGGGCATATGCATCCAGAAGTGACCACTTCCTGTAACCAGGCAGGACTCCCAGGAAGGATAAGGACAGTAATCTACCCACAAAGCCTTTGACCCAAAATGTGTCCAGCCTACAAGATTGTACAGGGACAAAGATAAGCAGGGACTGAGGGGATGGCCAACCAATGACTGCCCCAATGTGAGACCCATCCCTTGGGCAAGAACCAATCCCTGACACTATTAAAGATACTCTGCTACACTTCCAGACAGGAACCTAGCATAATTGTCCTCTGAGAGGCTCCACCCAGCAGCCAATGGAAACCAGCAGCTAATGGAAGGAGATGCAGACTCAGACCTAAACATTAGCTGGTGCTCAGGGAGTCTTAGGGAAGAGTTGGGAGAAGAATGGAAGGACACTAAGAGGATAAGGACTCCATAGGAGGACCCACGGGGTCAACTAACCTGGATCTTTGGGGGCTCCCAGAGACTGAATCACTGACCAAAGAGGGAGTACAGGCTGGACCTAAGCCCCTACACATATTTAGCAGATGAGCAGCTTCATGTGGGTCCACCAACAAATGGACCAGGGGTTGCCGCTGAGCCTGCTGCCTGCCTGCCTGCCTGCCTGCCTGCCTGCCTGCCTGCCTGCCTGCCTGCCTGCCTGCCTGCCTGCCTGCCTGTGGATCCCACAGCCCTAAATGGACAGCCTTGTGTGGCCTCAGTGGGAGAGATGTACCTAGTCCCACAGCAACTTGAAGGTGGTGGTGGTGGGGTTGACATTCAGAGGGGGGATTCCCCTCATCAAAGGGGAAGGTGGAACGGGGGAGGATTTGTGTGAGGGGTTACTTGGAGAAGTGGAAGGGCTGATACTGGGTTGTAAAGTGAATAAATTAATTTTAAAAAGTAGCACAATGAAGAAATAGTATTGTCAAAATTAGTTATTCTTAATGTTGGTTGTGTGTTCAGAGGCTTATAACAGTTTCACTTCTTGGTACTAAGAGAGAGTTTCATTTGAGTCAGACCCAGGAATGTCCCTCTGCACCTCGACCATCTTCTCACAGGTAGCCAGGGTTGAAAACCACATCGTGGAGGAATGGTTCTCCACATTTACTGTGCTTCTTAGGATCACCAGGAAGACTTGGAAAGATTCGGATTTCTAGGTCTCCTTGCCTTCGAATTATTTTTACTCAATGGGGCTAGAGTGAAAGTCAAAAATTTGTGGGTTTCCCATTGAACTAGACTGTTGGGGGGAGGGTGGCAATGGGGGGAGGATGGGGAGGGGAACACCCATAAGGAAGGGGAGGGGGGAGGGGAATATTTGCCCGGAAACCGGGAAAGGGAATAGCACTCAAAATGTATATAAGAAATACTCAAGTTAATAAAAAATAAACAAATAAATAAATCCCTTCTTAAACTTTAAAAAAAATTGTGGGTTTTTTTATTTTATTTTTAATTTTTTAAAAAATTTTTAGTCCTCTATTCTACTCATTCCTGAAAACTTTTGTGTCCCCTTCAAAGTCCAGGTTGGTTTTACCTTGAATTTACCCCCAGCTCCAGAGCGATGTACAGAACCAAGCTAAATAAGACACTGCAGTCGACCCCCCTGAGAGAAGAACTAATCGGGTAGTGGGTGTTGAAATCGAATGATGTGAAACTGTGATCCGAGTCAGCCAAATCACAGTGGAGCTCAGGGTCCTCGCTTGGAAGAATCTAAATCAAATGCTTCTCTTTTCCCCTCCCCGAGAAAGCAGGAAGCAGCTAGAGTTGTTGGTAGATGTGACCAAAATGAGAACTTGTCTACATTTGTCTGAGACTCACCTGGGAGAGGGATACACACAGAGCCACTGGACCAAGCCCACCTGAAACTTACACACCTTTAAAAACCTTGTGTATATTCCTCTAAATACTATTCCTCAGTAAGTTTCCATCAGTTATATTTTTGTTTCATTTTGGTTTTGATCTAAGTAGTTACTCTTTTGTGTCTACATAGACTTGTTTAGTATTCGTTTGTTTGTTTTTCAATATTTTTTATCTACTTTATATCTGGACCACAGCCTCCTTCCTTGCCTCCCAGCCCTGCCCTTACAAATCCCACCCCATTATCCTGCCCCCTTTTCCAGAAGAGGGAGGTCCTCCTTGGGTACCACCCCACACCGAGACATCTAGTCCCAGCAGAATTAGACTCATCCCCTCCTACTGAGGACCCCCGGGAAGTCCAGAAAGGGGAAGGGGAGCCAATGACAGGCAAGAGTCAGAGATAGACCGACTCCAGTTGTTAAGGGAACCACATGAAGGTTCTTACTAAGATATAAAAATGTACTTACATTTTCATTGATCTGTGACACTACAATCTCCAGAACAAGAGTAAGCAGTGGCAACGTGCATCTCTGTCCCATTTCAAGCCTTGGGGACAGCTTTTTTTAGGTCATCTTCAGGATGCTGCTTGCTGTAGGGTTAGAGGGTTAGCTCATAAGTACTCATTTATCAGATTAGTGAAATCATGGAGTTTTCATTTTATTGGATTTTATCAACCTTAAAACAATGGTATTGTCTCCTTTTTCTTTAGAGAAGTAAACCAAATGACTCGACTTTCAGCGCCATCCCCACTTGTCAATGATAAACTGTTTAGTAATGCTCTTAATTTCTTTTACATAACTGAATGTGATCCTCAGTTCCCATGATTTAGGAATTTTAAATTAGTTTCAAGAGAAAAACTGTTCTGTAATTTCCTTGTTGAATGTTGTTTGTCAAAATTGTGGTTGTTCTTTGTGTGCTGCAGAATTTATTAATGAAAAAAATTGTAATTTTTGGATCTTGTCAGATTAACCATGAGCAGATTTCACTTCCTAAATATATGTAATTATGTAAATAAAAGTTTAATTATGACCTTTATGTTAAAAGTTGCATTTATGTATTAAGATGCGGTGTTTACCCTCTGTTGACACTGTTAAGTTCTAGTTCTAGAACAATCTGCGCATTTCATAGCTTTTATCATTCGTACAAAACTCGATGCCCATGTGTTTGTCATCCCTCCGTTTAAGGCAGTGCTCTCTCTTTGTATCTCTGTGAGACCTGTGTGGTGCCCACTGGATTTTCTCTGTTCAAGTTTGCGTGTGCTCTGGTTTTCCTTCTTCTGCTAAAATATACAATATACTCTATTGTATATTTTAAAATTATTATCATCATTTCGCTTTTCGTAGGATTGATAGGCTTTTCTTTTTTTTATTGTATACTTTTATTTACATTTCAAATGTTACTACCTTTTCCGGTGGGCTTTTCTTTTTTCTTTTTTCTTTTTCTTTTTCTTTTTTTTTCTTTTTTTGTTCCCCTATTGTTAGTTGCTGGGTTATGAATTTTTTTCAGAGAAACAATGAGCTGTTTTTACTCTGCGTTTGTCCCAATATTTATTTTTTTTGCTATCACATTGCCCTCTCCTTTTTCTATAAGGGTGTTCCCCCTCCCCAACCACCCTCCCTTCACATGTCCATGCCCTGACATTCCTCTACATTGGGGGGGGTCA
Organism: Rattus norvegicus; assembly: GCF_021556685.1. Taxonomy (NCBI): domain Eukaryota; kingdom Metazoa; phylum Chordata; class Mammalia; order Rodentia; family Muridae; genus Rattus; species Rattus norvegicus. The sequence goes on from NC_141550.1 coordinate 58,485,256, forward strand.
AGCTTTGGCAGGATCAAGGGCTTCTCCCCACATTGGTGCCCAAACAAGGCCATCCTCTGCTACATATGCAGCTGGAGCCATGGGTCCGTTCATGTGTACTCTGTGGGTAGTAGTTTAGACCCGGGGAGCTCTGGTTGGTTGGTATTGTTGTTCTTATGGGGTTGCAAGCTCCTTCAGCTCTTTCAATTCTTTCTCTAATTCCTCCAACAGGGACCCCAATCTCAGTTCATTGGTTTGCTGCTAGCATTTGCCTCTGTATTTGTCACTCTCTGGCTGAGCCTCTCAGGAGAAGGCTATATCAGGCTCCTATCAGCATACACTTCTTGGCTTCATCAATATTGTCATTTTGGTTTGGTGGATAATATATATATATATATATATATATATATATATATATATATATATATATATATATATATATATATATATATATATATATATAGGCTGGATCCCCAGGTGGAGCAGACTCTGAATGGCCATTCCTTCAGTCTGCGATTCAAACTTTGTCTCCATATCCCCCTATGAATATTTTTCTTCCCCCTTTTAAGGAGGACTGAAGCATCTGCACTTTGGTCATCCTTCTTCTTGAGCTTCATGTGGTCTGTGCATTGTATCTTGGGTAATTCGAGCTTTTGGGCGAATATCCACTTAACAGTGAGTGCATACCATATGTACTTTTTGTTTTTTTGTTTTTTTTTTTTTGTGATTGGGTTAGCTCACTCAGGATGATATTTTCCAGTTCCAACCATTTGCCTATGAATTTCATGAAGTCATTGTTTTTGATAGCTGAGGAGTACTCCATTGTGTAGATGTACCACATTTTCTGTTTCCATTCTTCTGTTGAAGGGCATCTGGGTTCTTTCTGGCTTCTGGCTATTATAAACAAGGCTGCTATGAACAAAGTGGAGCACGTGTCTTTGTTATATGTTGGGGCGTCTTTTGGGTATATGCCCAAGAGAGATATAGCTGGCTCCTCAGGTAGTGCAATGTCCAAAATTCTGAGGAACCGCCAGACTGATTTCCAGAGTGGTTGTACCAGTCTGCAATCCCACCAACAATGGAGGAGTGTTCCTCTTTCTCCACATCCTTGCCAGCATGTGCTGTCACCTGAAATTTTAATCTTAGCCATTCTGAGTGGTGTGAGGTGGAATCTCAGGGTTGTTTTGATTTCCATTTCCCTGATAACTAAGGATGTTGAACATTTCTTTAGGTGCTTCTCAGCCATTTGACATTCCTCAATTGAGAATTCTTTGTTTAACTCTTGTACCCTATTTTTAATAGTGTTATTTGGCTTTCTGGAATCTAACTTCTTGAGTTCTTTGTATATATTGAATATTAGCCCTCTATAAGATGTAGGATTGGTAAAGATCTTTCCCCAATCCGTTGGTTGACCTTTTGTCCTAATGACAGTGTCCTTTGCCTTACAGAAGCTTTGCAGTTTTATGAGGTCCCATTTGTTGATTCTTGATCTTAGAGCATAAGCCATCTGTGTTCTGTTCAGGAAAATTTCCCCAGTGCCCATGTGTTCAAGTCTCTTCCCCACTTTTTCTTCAATTAGTTTGAGTGTATCTGGTGTGATGTGGAGGTCCTTGATCCACTTGGACATAAGCTTTGTACAGGGAGATAAGAATGGGTAGATTTCCATTCTTTTCTTCTACATGCTGACCTCCAGTTGAACCAGCATCATTTGTTGGAAATGCTATTTTTTTCCACTGCATGGTTTTAGCTGCTTTGTCAAATTTCAAGTGACCATAGGTGTGTGGGTTCATTTCTAAATCTTCAATTGCATTCCATTGATCTACCCGCCTGTCTCTGTTCCAATACCATACAGTTTTTTATCACTGTTGTTCTGTAATACAGCTTGAGGTCAGGGATGGTGATTCCCTCAGAAGTTCTTTCATTGTTGAGGACAGTTTTCAATATCTTGGGTTTTTGTTATTCCAAATGAATTTGCTCTTTATAACTCTATGAAGAATTAAATTAAAATTTTGATGGGGACTACATTAAATCTTAAAGATTGCTTTTGGCAAAATGGTCATTTTTACTCTATTAATCCTGCCAATCCATGATCATGGGAGGTCTTTCCATCTTCTGAGATCTTCAATTTCTTTCTTCAGAGACTCGAAGTTCTTGTTATACAGATCTTTCACTTGCTTGGTTAGAGTCACACCAAGTTATTTTATGTTATTTGTGACTGTTGTGAAGGGTATCATTTCCCTAATTTCTTTCTCAGCCTGTAGGGGAAGGCTACTGATTTGTTTGAGTTAATTTTATACCCAGCCACTTTGCTGAAGTTGTTTATCAGCTATAGTAGTTCTCTGGTTGAACTAGCTAACTCATGATCTTTCTTAGGAGAGAGCTGAGCTCTTTAGAGCTAAGATTATAAGCTCAAACCACCATGTCCAGCCATGTCATGTTACTATAGTTTTAAAATACTTTTCAATTTGAAAAAGCTTTAATACATGTATTTTAAAATTTAATGTAAAAAGTGGTAGATTTAACTATGGAATTTTCAGAAAGAATTTGTTTTTGTTAATTCTCCTTTTCTACCTTGCCCCAATCCTTGCACCCCTTTTTGCCCCTCTGTCCCCAGTAGCCTCCTTTCCACATTCATGGTGTGAATATCCCACCCCCTTCCTCAGTACCTTTCCCCCTGTTTCACAGTCCCCTTTCTCATTCTGTTAGCCAATCCCATACTCCCACCATACATAGAAATAAGCACTAACTCTTAGATCTGCAGCTGAAAGAGAACATGCAGTATTTATCTCTCTGAACCTGTCATAGCCCACTTAACATAATATTTCTGGGTCCATCCATTTTCCTACAAATTTTATAATTTTTCTTCTTCTTATGGATGATTGGGACTCCATTGTGTATTCTATTACATTTTCATTATCCATTCATCTGTCGATGGACAAATAAATGCATTAGATTTTCTTGATGTTATCAATAGAGCAGCAATGATGTGTAAGTTCCTCTGTGGCAGGATGTAGAGTTTTTTAGGTAGATGCCGAAGAGGACATATGATAGTTCATTTTTAGCGCTTTGAGAAGTCTGCCCTCTGGTTTCCATGGTGGCTGCATGACTTGCAAAGGATGAGGGACCCTCTTAGTGGGCTTTGTTGTCTTTTGCTGTCTGGATTATGGGCATTCTGACTGGTAGGAGTTGACATGTTACCCATCCATGGGTTGCCATGTTTTGTTTTTTTCTTGTTGTCTATTTTTTGCAGTTGGTTGTGTATTGTGCTTGCTTGAAGTCTAGTTGCCTCTTTCTCCTCTCTTGTAGGCAGGCTGCCTGTTTGCTCTGTTTCTGGTTCCTCTTGCTATGAAAAGTTGTAATTCATGTAATTCCATTTGTCAGTCTTCAGGGTTATTCCTGAACTGCTGGATCCCTGTGCAGCAAACTCTTGTCTTTGTTTATATCTTGAAATTTTTTCTGTTTTTTTTTTTCCTAGCAGTTCAACACTTCATATCTTAAGGTTTTTGATCCACTTTGAAATGGCTTTGTGGTGGGTAAGAGATATGGCTCTAATTCCATCCTTCTGCAGGGGGACATCCAGTTTGTGAACTCTTTGTTGAATAGATTGCCTTTTGCCCACTTTATTTTGACACCTTTATCAAACTTCATGTGGCCATAAATGTGTGGGTTTCCTCCTGGGCCTTCTCTTTGCTCCCACTGACTGCACATGTGCTGTTGTGCAGTAACATGTAGAAATGCACTGCCTTTGCCATTGTGACTCTCGGGTGTCATTTAAGGTCAGTTCTTGGGACACTTCCAGCCAGTGTTCCTTCTATTTGTGTTTGTGTGTTGCTTCTACATTCTTATATTTTCCAAGTCCTGCGGATGATGTCATTGCGACTTTTGACAGGGGTTGCTTTAAACCTGTAAGTTATTTTTAGTAAAATAGCAATTTCATTACATGGATTCTGCCAGCCCAGAAGCATAGAAGGTCTTTCAAGCATCTAGGATCTTCTCTTTCCTCTTTTCAGTGTAAAAATGTTTCCATGTTTGTCTCCCACTTGGTTAGTTTTATTTCTGGGCCATTCATTCATTCATTCATTCATTCATTCAAAGCATTGTCAATAAAATACTTTTCCTAATTTCTTTCTCAGAAATGTGTTGTTGGTATATTTGAAAGATATTTTATATCTTGAAACTTTAATGAAAGTGTTTATCAGAAGCTTTCTAATAAAGTCTGTAGAGTCTTTTTAAGTATACAATCACATCATCTATAATTAGGAAGAATTTTATTATCTCTTCTATATCTTTCTCTTGTCTTATTTCTCTAAGACTTCAATAACTGTATTGAAGTATTCTGACTAAGACTCCAATACCTGTATTGAATAAGAGTAAAGAAAATTTGACAGCCATATCTTATTCCAGACTTTAAGTAGAAATGAAATGCTCACGGTATTTTTTTTTATCATTTAGTATAATTTTAGCAATGGATTTGTTTTATACAGCTCTATTATTTTGAGATGTATGCCGTCTATCAAGCTTCTTCAGGACTTTCATCATGAAAGCACCTTGAACTTTATGAAATACATTTTCTGTATCTATTGGAATGACCATATGTTTCACTTCAATTTTTTTAAGATTTCGTTGGACATACTTATAGAGAATCCACAGTTATTCTCTTTAGCACTTTAAATATGCAATGCTATTTTTGTTTTCTATTATTTCTATTTAGAAATTATTAAACAATCTATTAATCCTTTGAGGGTAATTTTTCTTCTGATTGCTTTTAAGATTTTTTAAAATATAGTTTAAGTTTATGTTCCAGGAATATTTATCTTTACTTTTGAATTTTTCTTCTTGAGGTTTGCAGAACTTAATGATCTATCTCTTAAATACTTTTCATTATTTGGAATAGAATCTTTAAAATTGTTATTTATTCATGTCTGAACATGCATGTGTTCATGTGTATGTGTGTGTTTGGGACATACACATGTGCTCAGTGTGCCTGTGGATGTCAGGGGACAATTTACAGAAGTTGGTATTTGCCTTCCAATATGTAGTCCCAGGAATCAAAGTCAAGTTCTTAGGGTTGGTGGCATCTTGCACCCTGGAGTCATGCATTTTTACCTCTTCCAATACCGCTGAGGTCTTATTCTCTCAACTCCTCCTGGAGACTCCTAGCACACGTTTCTTGGCTGTTTCCGCTGTGCATTTCAACATCTGTTCTTCAGTGTCCTCTGTCCATCGTCAGTGTTTTGGCTTATTCTGCTTTTGAGCTTACACTTTTAATCTTGTAAAAGCCACTCTTAAGTCAGGACACTGAGTTACCATCTTGACTGTTAAAGTATGTTAATATATTTTCCTTACATTCTTCTATTTCATTGACCAGATTAATTACAATTATTTCAAAGTCCTTAATTTCATAATCATACAGTAATTTTTAAAAACTGTATGATCCTTAGAACATAAGCATTCATTTATTTATTCATTTATTTCTTTATTTATTTCCTTATTATGTTTTTAACACACATTTGTAGTGTAGGCTGGCCTTGGCTATTCTTGCCCTGGCCTCCTGATACACTTAAAACATATAGTGTGCAACCAAGCGTAGCTTCTGAGTAATATTTTTATTGAAGCCTGGGTATAATACGTTAAAAAAACATAGAGATTCCAGACTCTATTCTTTCTCTAGCAAAATGTCCCCTTTCCTCTCTGGACACACAGTAAAGACTGGTCACATTTACCATCCAGCTTAGGGTTTGACTCAGCTCCCACTGCACCCAGTGCACCTCCCTGTGCCTCTCCACAGCAGTGTCCTCATGACACGCTGGAGACTCCTTAGTTCTCTCAATTTCCACTCAAGCAGAAACTCACAGCTTCCTGTTGTGTCATTTCCCACCTTCTGCAACCTCGGAGCTTAGCAGGGATCTTAGGTGGAATCTCCCATACGGGGCTCTGAGACTTTAGCAAACTTTCCCAGTCAAGATGCCCCCTTTAAATCTCTGGTGTTTCTATCGCAGTACATCAAGATCCCAAGTTCTCTTCTTACTCCCCGTCACTGGCCTTCCCTACAGGCAGTTCACAGGTTCTAGAACCAGAGCTGGCTAAGTTCAGCATAGAAGGCAGCTGTAGCTCCTCAGCTGTTCCCCGCACAGGCAGCTCATCCTCAGCGATGCCTGGACCTTAGCCTCCCTGCTTGGTCGCCCCAGGAGGTTATTGCCGTGTGTAATCAGATGTTTTGTGTGTCTTCTACATCCTCCTTTGAGCCCACTCCTTGGCTGTACTAGTATATCCAAAGCCACTCCATCACACTCCAGAACAGTATCCAAAGCCACTCCATCACACTCCAGAACAGTATCCAAAGCCACCCCATCACACTCTAGAACAGTATCCAAAACTACTCCATCACACTCCAGAATGGTATCCAAAGCCACTCCATCACACTCCAGAACGGTATCCAAAGCCACTCCATCACACTCCAGAAGTATCCAAAGCCACTCCATCACACTCTAAAACGGTATCCAATGCCACTCTATCACACTCTAGAACAGTATCCAAAGCCACCCCATCACACTCTAGAATGGTATCCAAAGCCATCCCATCACACTCTAGAATGGACCTTCGTTTTTCACATCGCCCTGTCCGTTGAAGACAGTGTACTTGTAACCCCTCCATCCCCATTACTCAGGAAGCAAAGGCAGAGGGATTGCTGTAAGCAAATTTCAGGCCAAACAGGAGGCCTGATTCTATAACAAGATTCTATCTTTTAAAAAGCCCAACTTTCTGTACGTTATTGAGTAAAGTCACTTAACAATATTAAACTAAATTCCTCTATGGCAGACAGATTAATTTTGGAAAAGTCTAGTAATGCTCATTTAAAGGAAAGAGAGAATTTTTAATGTTTGTGAAGTTACCAGTAATGTAACAAAGCCTCTGTTTTGCAGGAAGTGGGTCTTACTTAACGCAGAGAAAGTGTGTCAGCTTTTCTTCCATATCCTAGACTCATCATTGGCTCTGTAGCAGGGAAACACCTTTCTGGAGGAGAAATGGGGACTGTGGGGACATAAGGCTGTCTGCTGGCTCTGGTCCTACTTCTGGGTCTGTGTGGAGAAGTAGTTGAGATCCTGCTGTCCTTATTAAGTGAGAAGATCCCAAACAAAGAACACATTGGCAGTTAGGTGAGCCACTGGAGTGTGGATGCCAAGTCAGAATCATGAGTAAGTAACAAACCCCAGTACATGTAAATAGCCAAAAAACAGAGGGTTGGCGCCAACTCACCAAGTAGCTTATTTTCCTATGAATAATGGAATCCTGTGTCTCATATCATCCCTTATTCAAAGCATCCTCACCAAGCCTATTTATACTTTATGACTGTGTATTCTTGCACTGTACAGGATTGGACCAAGGGATGCATATGTGTACATACTCCATTATTACCAGGTTACACATCACCCCATTATCCCCCTCTCTCATGCATTTATAGTTAAAGTCAAGCTTAAGTAAGGCCTTGGAACATTCCTGCTGGCAGGAAAGAAGGAATTAGAGATTGCTGACTCATCAGTCCATCCTGGCCAGGGATCTCCAGTGCCAGTTCAGGCTCTGCCACCAGCATGAGCTCCCGAGCCCCTCCCAACTTCAGATTCTTGTTTAACGTTTGAAGCCTTTCACATATAACACACACACACACACACACACACACACACACACACACTCATATGCACACATTCACACATGCACACACACTCATGTAGACACACACATAAACCCACACTCTCTCTCACACATACACACATACTTAAGCTTGTTTGTTTTTTAAGGAATCTTTGTAACTTCCACAAAGATTCTTGCCCTGCTCCTCTGTTGGTACTTGGGTGTCAGCCCACTCTACACTATTCTTGACCCTTACAATTCTTAATTCTCATACACAGATTCAACCAGCCACAGCTCAAAGTGCTTAAGGAAGGGTCCTGCCTGTATTGAACATGTAGTTTTACCTGTCACGTTTTCCTAAACAATACAGTATGGTGGCTTTTCATAGAGTCTCTACAGAGCATTTGCTTGACATTACTAGGTATTTCAAATCTTCAAGGATCTCACTGTGTGGCCCAGTTTGGTCTCATCTTCAAAAGTCATCCCAGGCTCAGAGGCTCACCACGCCCCTGCTGTAGAAGAGTAATGGACACAGAATGGGCACAGGCTCCATGCAGACATACAGTTTCTGTCCATCCACAGCTCATGGTATCTGCAGAGCGGCTGCAGGCACCCAAGGTTGCACGCCGAGGAACACGGGTCACCGCTGCTCTGTGAACGTGCTATTTCTCTGTACCTCCAGTCTTTGCTTACATCGTGCATCTTCCTGGAAGAGCTCTACTGGTCTGCCCCTTGCCTCTTCTATCTCTGTTTATGGTGATCTACTTATTTTTAGTAATCTCTTTCTCCCATGCCTCACTCTCCGTTAAATGCTCTAGTCCCAGCCAGATGTGACCTTTCTTCCTTTACGGTGCGGAACACTGGGCTTGCGCCTCTCCTGGGACTGTTAGTATAATCTGTGTTGGAGAAAAGTGGCCTGTGTGCTTGTGTTATCCCTCTTGTTAGACAGACAGCTTCTTAAGGATAAGAACTGTGGAACTTTTAAATCCTCAGCTAATACTGGTCAGCTAATATTCATTAGGCTGGGCACTAGTGATGTGATTCCTGCTTTCTCGTTGGGTAACAACTGCATGGCATTCTATCCCTTCCCCTTCAGAATAAATGAGGAACTCAAATGAAACAATAATCAAAAATAAAAACTTTTAAGTGGCTCAGAGGCAACTTTGCTTTGAGAACTCCAGTCCTATGCTCTTGGGAATGGCTCTCCACTCACGCCATGCTTAAATTCTGTATTAAAATCTCTTCATAAACTCCAACTCTGCTTCAATAATAAAAATAAACCTGGACAAGAGACTTAAGTAGACATTTCTCAAAAGATGGCCATGTGATCCGTAGGCATATGAAAAATGCCAAGCCCCACTCACCATCATGGGAGTGTGTGCCCACCTCGCTCAAGATGGCTGTTCCCGAAGACTGCTGGTGCTAATGCGGACGGGGCACAGCAAACTCTCAATACAGCATTCACAGGAGTGTGGGTTTGTTAGAGAGGCCAAAAGGAAACCAGCACTGCCATATACCCCTGAAGTCACACATACATACATTACATACGTACATACGTGCATACATACATACATTACATAGTATATACATACATGTGTGTGTCCAATATACAGCCCAAAGAAATTGCATCGGCATAGAGAAGAATCCTCTACATCCCTGTGGTTTGTACAGTGGGATTTACAGAAACAAAGGAATTGAGAGAATGCCAGTGCCCTTTACACAGTGAGTAGAGAAAGAAAAGGTAGAGTATGTGTGTAAACCGTGGAAAAATATTCAGCCATATAAAATGAAATCTGAATATTTGTACAGATCGGGTATGCTAAGTGAAGCAAGCCAAGCACTGGAAAGCAGCGCTGCACGGTCTCACCGGCAGGGGAAATCGTAACCAGCTGAGGTGGGGAGCATCAGGGACGGCAAGAGGCAGATGACTGGGTTCTGAGGTACGGATAGGAGGACATCCTGGCAAGCAGCTGCACTCTACAGTGATCATAGCTAAAAGCAGTAAAGTATAACTTTAAAAAGCCTAAAGAAAGAAGTTTTAATGTTTTTGCCACAGAGAAACAGTAACTCTTTGGGGATATGTGTGTACTGACTTTGATGTGTACTCCACAGTGTGCACAATATTGAAGCATCCCATGAGTCTCCATATGCACATATGCATAATTAAAGGGATTAATTGCCATATTAGTAGATGCTTTTTCTCTTAATTATAGGAAGCTAGCCTGAATCATGGTATTAGTATCCTGTCATATTTTGCTTTTGCCTATTTTCAAGGGGAAGGCACAAATATAGTGGAGACCACTTTAAGTTTCTGTTCATCACATGCACCTCTCTCTGCCACCATCTTCTGTAAACTATTGGAAATCCAAATTCTCAGGCCCCACTCCAGACCTGATGTGCTGGAAATTCCGCAGCCCTAGTGAGGTGTGCTTCACAGGCCTTCTGGACACAGAAGCTTAAGGATCATGGCTACTTTTACTGGGCTTTCAGTTTAAGTTATATCATAAATAATCCCTCTGCTTTGTGTTTGGTTAAATGTCTTGATTAAACACGGGGGGGGGGGAGGCAGAGGCAGAGGCAGAGGCAGAGGCAGAGGCAGAGGCAGAGGCAGAGGCAGAGGCAGAGGCAGAGGCAGAGGCAGAGGCAGAGGCAGAGGCAGAGGCAGAGGCAGAGGCAGAGGCAGAGGCAGAGGCAGAGATCCTGTGATCCTGCTAGCTGTCAGTACTAGCAAATTGATGAGGAACCTGGAAGGAACACAGATGTCCAAGTTTTGTCCTGTCTGGGCTCCCATACTGACTGTGATTTGCCAGTGTGCCTTGCAGGTGAACTATATCAAGAATCCTATGTATAATTAGCCAATTAGACTGGGGAGTGACCCTCTGCCAATGAATGTCTGAGCTCTGGATTTTTTGACCTTGTTGCTCTTGTTGTTGTTGCCAAGTGAGAATCAGTGGAGAATTTTCATAGAATAGATATAATAATTATATGATAATCAATCTAGGGATTCACACTGAAGTAATTTGTTTCTTAGTTGCAGAAATAGAGATCCAGCCACATCAAAATAGAACAGGGTTATAATCAGAAATTTAATTTAAGACAATACTGTATTTTTAGGCAGTGCATGGCATGTGAGGTTGCATATAAACACCATGAATTTATTTCAGGATTAAATACATAGTTGAGGTTATGAGCAACAGAAGTTTTCTGTCCTTTCATGAAATTATAGCAATAAAAATCAACTAATATCCAACCAAAGTTTACTAGGTCAAGAAGTAATTTAGCAATGCCTATACATTTCCTATATTCTCTCTCTGTGTGTATTATACATTCATGTATGTATCAAGTTCATGTGTGTGTGACATATATGCAGACAAACATACATATGGAAGTTCATAGGTTGACATCAGATGCCTTTCTGTAGCTCTTTCTACTTTTATCAGATGAGGTCTCTTGCTAAACCTAGAGCTTATCAATTCTGGCTAGTTCACCCAGGGTCCCACAGTCTGCCTCTTGAGTGCTACTGTAGGCAGTCGTCACACTTGCCTGCCTTTTACATGGGCTCTATGGTTCTTAGTCCCAGTCCTCATGACCATAGAGCTGGGGCTGCAGAGCCATTTCCCTGGCCCACATTTCCCATATAGACTTTAACACTGATTTTCTTTTCTCTCAATATCTAGCATGAGGCAAGATCTTCTGTAAGCTTTGGCCTACTGTGGGCATGAGAACCTAGTGCTCAAAGGTATTGTTTAGTAAATGTATTTTTCAATCATTTTATTAGCATGGGAGGGAAATAAACTGGACTGAACTTCCTGTGCATTCTCTGTGACTAACAAGGACCATCGGTTATCTCAGTAAGAACTACTTCCCAGCAATAACAGGGCTACATCTTATTCATATAACCATGTAGATCTCACTAAACTTATAGACTTTAATTTGAGTATCTCAATGTGTAAACTGTGGTCTGGTGCAGATACATGCTACAAATAATACGCATGGGTACCTGGAGGAAGTGCAATTTTTATGTTCCTGTTTGTTTTGAATCATATTCAGTTAAAGAAAATTAATTAAATTATAATTAGCTTTTGCAGTAGTTGGCAGAGATGAGTTTATGGGCCAGCTGGAAGAAAGCAGCAGTAAGACAAAAAGTGAGTGGGAAAAGCCAGGCTTCGGGGGAAGACTCTTCTGCAGCAGACTCGAGGGAAAGGAACCCTCAAGGCCTGCACTGTGTTAGTTCTAGAATCATTGTGAACATACACAGCTACTGTCTTAGATGAATTTCTATTGCTGTGATAAGTACCATGGCCAAAAGCAAGTTGGGGTGGCTCTTTCATTAGTTGATCACACATGGAAGTAAGGCAGGCACTCAAACAGGGCAGGAGCTCTGGCCATGGAAGAGTGCTGCTTCCTGGTTTTCTCTCCATGGCTTGCTCAGCCTGCTTTCTTGGACCATCAGCCTAGGTGTAGCACCACCCACAGTGAACTGGGCCCTCCTATAGCAATCATCATCCAAGTAAATGCACCATAGGTTTTCCCACAGGCCAATCTGGTGGGGTCGTGTTTTTGCAGTTGAGGTCCCCTCTTCCCAAGTGACTCTAGCATGTGTTCAGTTGATAACAAATTAACTACCCTAATTATGATTAAAAATATTTTCACAGTTCCCTAGAAATGTAACACATGTTGGTACTGGGGTTTTATTTGGTCTCCACAATCTGATGGTAAACCCCTATTGCTGAAAATACCTTACACTAAAGTCACAGACCATGGATAAATGGAGTTGATATTCACTGAAAGCTTCACTCACTAACCAGAACGCAGAGTGCTGCCGGAAGGTTCTGTGCAAACTATTGGAAGAGAGGAGTAATCAACCAATAGCATCCTCTCAGAAAGACCACCTATTGGTGCAATAGTGACACAATGTTATGGGAACAACCAACCATTAAACATTAGATTTAAGAATTTAAGCAGGACTCATGCCTGACATCATTAACATGGCTGAAAGCCTGAGATTAGATCAGTCATGGGCCCTACATGAAATCCTCTAACTTATTCTGCTAAAGAAACATAGCATTAACATGGCTCCTAATGGCATATTGTTATCCCCATGGACAAAGTCAACCCTCATAAGATTGTAATCAACACAGAGACCCACCCACACCTGGACAACGTGCAGAGAGTGAGAGACCTTGGAGCACCCATCTGTAATGGTATATATGTACCACAGTCCTCCCCTCAAGGCTCAGCGATTGTTATAGCCAGAGGTGGCAGATTACTTTAATGAAACAGAATAAGGCTGGTGCACATATGAACTCACAGGGACTGTGACACATGCATAAAACCTACAAAGCTCAATCTAGACAAAATGGCAGCACAGAGAAGACGTGGGCCCAAAGTCCCATCCCCAGCTAAGAAGCTATCAGTGATTGATAGCTGCTAGAAGAGGAAAATAGTTTTCTTTAGCTGAGTGACACTGAGTGTGCCACCTATACTCCAGTGCAGGCCCCACGCTCAGGAGCATTTGGTCAACACAAATTTGACTCCATAACTTTTTGTGTGCTTTTAAAAATTGTTTTCAAAGAGAGACAAAGAACATGAAGTTGGGTGGTTACGGGAGTGGGGTGGATCTGGAAGGAGCTGGGGGACATATGATCAAAATATATTGTATGGGATTCTTAAAAAATTAAATAAAGAACAAAGCTAAATTGCACATAAGTTAAGGAATAAGCTATTTATTCTCGTAAACAAGCCAGCGTTTGCTTTTTTTTTTTTTTTTTTTTTTTTTGGTTCTTTTTTTCGGAGCTGGGGACCCAACCCAGGGCCTTGTGCTTCCTAGGCAAGCGCCCTACCACTGAGCTAAATCCCCAACCCCCCAGCGTTTGCTTTTTAATTCTTCTTTTCACACAGTTTGGGATACTTGAGACTTCCTTCCCACAGTTAGTGGTACCTAAAAGGCAACTTTCCCTTCAGAACAACCTGCTTGTAGCCTGAAGTTTCCACAAAGGGTGGAAGCACTCAAATTTCACAATGCATTAGACAAACAGAACGGAGGGCTAAATATCATTTTATCTAGGAGCTTAAAGTATTTGGAAATGTAGGCAGCAGTATTGGTTATTAAAATACAGACAAGGGGGAAGCGTGGTTTTGTTTCCCTCTATTGAGTGAGCACAATAAAATTATACTCAAATGAGCCACTGTGGCATTTTCAGACAGGGAGATAACAAACCCCATTACCACTTCTGTTCCCTTATCTCCTCCTCTCCCTTCCATAACCCTGGGAGTCCACCTTTCCATCCCATGTCTACACACACACAGAGGCACACACAACACACGCGCGCACACACACACAACACACACACACAGACACACATAGGCACACATACACATGAACAGACACAAACAGATACACACAAACACACATACGAACAGACACAGGCACACAAAGGCACATACTCAGAGACACACAGACAGACACACAAAGACACACAGACACACGCATGCATGCACGCACATACCCACACACCCTGAATAACATATGAGAGAACACATGTGGTATTTGTGAATCTGGCTTATTTCACTTAGCATCGTGACCTCCACTTCTGCCATTTTCCTTCAGGTGACATCTTTGCATCCCCCTTTGTGGCTGAATGAGGCTCTGTTGCGCTTCCTGTATGTGTTCCCTCCTCTGGATGCCTAGGCTGGTTCTACAGTTGTCTACCAGAACAGAGCAGCAATGTCTACAGTAAGCTGACTTTGATTCTTGGTCATGTACCTAGAGGGGGTGCAACGAGATCATCTTATAGGTATAGAAAGGAGCATTGATTTAGACTCGGAATCTATTTCCAGTGAGGCAGAGGAGCCCCTGCTTCCCAGTTCATTCACTGTGTTTCACCTGTTTCCCCAAACAAGACAACTCTTTGTCATGTAAACTCTCAGGAACCATCCCTCCCCATTGCACAGCCCCATCCTCCACAAATCATAATCATTTTGGTCTCTTTTAGATGCCCGTATTTTTATCTCCGAATAAGAATACTTCGCAGGCAGCTTTAAATCAGCAGTCTGGCTGGTTATCTCCTGTCCACCTTCCTGTTCCTGCTTCCTTTGCTTGGTGCACATGGAAGGCTGCAGGGTCTCAGGTCATCTGTCTTCCTGTTTCCAGCGGAAGAGACAAACTTCACAATCCGTGTCTTTCAGTGTGACTGGCCCACAGGAGGCAAGTTCTTTTCTTATTTTGACTTTGACTCTTTTTCCACACTGCTCTCTTTCCCTTTTCCAGTTTCCAGTTGTTTGGGGCATCAGGAATAACTTCCTAATGCGTGTGTCTATGGTCAGTGTGCTGGGTTGCTTTTTTGTCTGTTTTTGCTAAGAGTAAAGCAATCTTTACCATTGGAACGGATCTAAAAGCAATTTCTTACGTTTCAACTCCGGCTATGCTGCCTACTTAAAATGAGCCTTTTAGAAATAATTTATTTTTGTTTTTACTGTGCAGAGTAACGTATGACCTGTTAGTACATTTGGAAATCTAAAAACCTCAAGTCTTATTTTTGAGAACCAATACTCACTTCCCTGAAACTCTTAATACTGAGACTAATTTCCCGGAGACAGCAAAATCCAGCATTGCTATTTCTCTGTCCTCTCAGGTAAGGTGAGTGATGTTTCCTGGCTTGAGTGTTTGTCAGAAGCTGCTTATAGCATGAGGTATGATAGCTCACCCAGCGTGGGGCATATAGCTCACCCCGTCTCCACACCCTGCTTCTAAAAGCATGGTGGGTTCTCAGGCTGAGCTGTCTTCCTTGTTTACACTTTAAGAGGGCTTCTCCAGCTCACAGTGTTGAGTCAGACAGGATAGTGGGATTGTTCCCCCTTTCGGTGCAACTCTTTTGTTTTTGTTTTTTTTATAGAATCAATATCTCCTTTATATTTTTATTTGTTTGATTTTTGTGCATCAACCCCTGGATAAGTTCTCTTGTGTTGTAACATGTCAGACAACTAAATACAACAATTTCCAGAGGCTGAACACAGCCAATCAATGAATTCTAGAGACTTCTCTCCTACAACCTTCAATCCTTTTACTCAAGGAGGACATTGTTATCTAAGGATGCTGCACAGATGCTGTTCTGGAACCTTCTTTCTCTAACTCCTGGAATGTCTGTTGTCTCCCACATCTTGTTTCCTGTATCAGGCCTTCCTTCTCTCCAACAGCTTCCTCTTTCTTGCTGAAGCCATTCTCCAGGAGTTTCCTGAGAAAGAGCACCATAAAAGATACTTTTTTTGAGCATTTGAATTTTTAAATGAATGTTAGGATTGATTGATAGCATGCCTGGGTCAAGTATTTTAGGTTTGAAACTCCCCTGGGCATTTTGAAGGCATTTTTCGACTGCCCTCTGGCTTATGGCATGGTCTGTGAGACAGCTGATGCTTCCTGACATCTCCGTGGGCAGTTCTCCAATGCTCGTTTGGTCGTCTCAGGAAGATTTCAGGCTGCTGTGTTCCTCCAATTCACTGATGTGACGTGGTTTTTAAGCTGTTGATTCTGCTACAACCTCCTTCAGACTGGATATTCTTACCCTTTAGTTTGGTGGCATTTTTTAAAAACCTATTTGTTTATCCCCCTCCCCAATCCTCCTGTCCCCTCTCTAGGACTTACAGATAATTCCAGTTTCTAACCATGTATTTATAGGGCTGTTTGGGCCAGAAGACTCATTTAAAATAAGTATGTTTGCTTACTATGGAGAGAGAAGTCAGAAATGATTTATCTCATGCCTCTTGTTCTTACAATGCATTTAAATGAAGACATTGCCACTGGTCTCACGCACACACGTGGTTAGCTTTAAGGATACAGTGTCTAGGATGCCATGGTTATTAGTAAGGCGCCTACCTGCCTATCTCTGTGCAGCAGGGTCTTCCTGGAACCACAACAAAATCTTCCTCCTAGAGCTGTGAATATGAAATAAGTCATGGCACATACACGGAGAGCCAAGAGGATGCTCTGTGAACAGTAGTGTGCGCCTCCCAGCACTGTCAACCCACACACGTGGGCCTTATATCCTTCTCAGCTTTGAGAAAAGGACAGCAAAGCCCCAAGAGGCCAGGTCCTTGCACAGATGACATAGTTCACAAAGTGGAACCAGCTTTTCTGGCTCTAAAGAACATGTTCTCCGTTCTGTGATAACATCTGTGGAGGTGTTCCTGTCTCCCTTTCTGTGTGACAAGTCAGGAATGGCTCCCCAACTGCTGGACCTCGGCCTTGAAGACATCCCAAAGCACGTGACAGCTCTGTGCTCCAGATTAAACGCTTCCTGTCTGGAGGCAAGGGCTGCAGTGAAGTGCTTAATATCAAGACACAATTGCTTGATCTGAAATGAAGGCTGTGGTGATTTTCAGGCACTGGCACATAGGAAGCTTTGCTAATTGACACTTGTGGTTTGTTCAAAAACAACAAGGATGTGCTTCCCCTGCCAGACAGCATAAACAAATTGTCGTTGTATTCTTGTGTATATGTGTGTATTGTTCCTACATGGACCCCCATCTGCCCCCAGGTGCCCCCATGTGCATGCATGTGGAGACCAGAGGTTGACATCCAGTATCTTCCTTGATCATTCTCCACCTTTCTATGCTGAGGAAAGGTCATTCCCTTGGACCTAGAGCTTACCAATTAGATTAGTCCAGCCAGCCAGCTTTGAGGTCCCCCCTCTGCAGGCGTCTGCATGGGGGAGGGCTGCAGGTTCCAGCTCTGCACCTCAAACACCTCCAGAGCCACCCCCAGCTCCTGTGCTCTGTGGGCTCCCTAGAAGGGAAGCTCTGCTCCTTGTTAAAGCCTCCACTCCCCACACCGTTCGCTGTATCCATTACTTGTTGCTCAGACAGAAGCAGCTTAAGGAAGGGAGAGGCCATTTTGGCTCATATTTTGAGGATATAGTCCATCGTGGCAGGGACATCCTGGTGACAGAATCTTGAGGCAGCTGGTCAGTTTCAGTGCATAGTGGAGAAGCACAAAAAGGCGAGTGCTGTACTCAGTTTTGTTCCCCCTCTTCTCCTCAGTCAGGGACCTGGGACATGGAATGGCATCACCTACCTCATTACCATGAGCCCAGTCTAGAGACTCTCTCTTCTCAGGCAGACCCAGAAGTTTGTCTCCTAGCTGAGTCCAGATCCCATCGAGTTCACAAATCAGTATTAACCACCATAGCTGCAAGAAGTCCAGCCTTTTGAAGATCTCCTGAAGTGTCCGCGTATGGTGGCCAGAAGCTGAGTCTAACACTGGCTGATCCTGAGGGGCTGTCCTGACAGAGTCAGCTCCTCCTGCACAGGGCATGACTTGCTCAGCAGAGCTGGGGACAGGTCTCACATTCTGGACCTGTTGACAGTCAAGGGCCCATTGCACTATTCATAGTTTAAACTGGAAATATTAACATAAGTTAGCTTGGGTAGAGACCAATCTCTACCTTCTTCACCATTTACAAGTCTGTAAATAGCTGATAAATGTGGCTGATGAAACAGCAACACAGGTGCCAGGATGGTTCTTATGGTGATGTGATGTGTGCCAATATGTACCATAGAAAGAAAAGACTCTCTTGTATTCTTTCTTTTATTGGATACTTTATTTACATTTTAAATGTTATCCCCTTTTTCCATTTCCCCTTCAGAATCCCCCTCCCCTCCCCTTCCCCTGCTTCTATGAGGGTGCTCCCCCACTCATCCACCCACTCCCTCCCACACTGAGGAATCGAGCCTTGGCAGGACCAAGGGCCTCGCCTCCCATTGATGCCTGACAAGGTCTGATTCCAGACTGAGGAAATGCAAGAAACAAAAATGTGCAACAAAATGTCAAATGTCATAGGTCTCCCTTCTCCACAGCACCCCATTGTTATGGAAAGGCAGGTCCCTGAGAACTTCCTGTACTTGATGTCAGTGGAAGCGGAGCTGAAGACCAACCATGAGGAAGGAGAGCACACCACTCCCATCATGCATTCAGACTCCCATTGTCCCAAGACTCACAGTAAAGAGAAAGGACTGACCAGATCAGTCAGATTAAAGGACTCAGTCAAAACCAAAGGGAAGGGCTAAATGTGGCCAGAACATAAGGAGGCTGAGGCAGGAGGACTGTTACAAGTTCAAGGACAACCTGGTCTACATGAGTTCCAGGATTATAGAGAGAGATCATACCTTTAAAAAAAAAAAGCCAAGGTGAAAGAGAAGGTGCTTTCTCAGCCTGAGGGCCCACTGTGACTCCTGTATGCTTAGGCCCTTCCCACACACCTGCATTGACCTTTTGGACTTGGCAAGGCAGTCATTTCAATTCTTATCAGTGAGGAGGCCAAGTCATTTAAGTCATACAGAAAACTGCATAATTATGGGCATGCGCTTATAGGTTGACTTAAAGTCTGTGTTACTTGGGTATGGTAGCACAAGCCCGTAATTACAAGTTCTTTCTAGGCTACTTAGTAAGGACCCCCATCTCAGAAAATAAAACCTATCCAGTCCTTACTCCAATCACTGTGTTCACGCAAGCACGTACACACCCATGCATACATGCGGCTGCGGCAAACCGAGTGGCCTGGACAGAGGCAGCATAATGTCACCTACTGTAGGAGTGAGTTCAGGCTGCATTATTTAAACCCTGCCACTGTAGTTGTGTGCCAGTGAATGACTACACTTGCCATCTGTGAAATGGGTTAATACCAGAACTTCCACAAAGCCATTGCAAGGCATAAATCTTAGATGAAATACAACGCATTCCATAGCCAAATAAATACTATTTCTGGAATCCTCCCATGAGGGCGGTATTGTAAATGATTCAGGCAGAGCAGTCTGGGGCACTGGTGTAAAAGCCTCAACTTCCAGCAGATTCTTCTTTAATAAGACTCGTCAGAGTATATGCTTGGCAATGGGAGAAGACCTACATTTCAAATACTGTGGGAACCGGTACCTGTAGGCAAAGGGTTTACAGTAAACCCAGCACAAGGCTCTGCGAGACACACTGCTGTCGTGGAAACGGGGGCAGAGAAAGACTCATGAAATCCTGAGCTTGTAACAGCGACTGCAGTGCCTTCGTGACCTTCTGTGTGCAAGTATTACTGTTGTTGTCATTATTGTCAACTTAGTATAAATCAGGGTCACCTTGAAAGAGGGGACTTTACTGGAGAAAATTGCTCAAGCAGAGTGGACCATAAGCAAGTCTATGCAAGTCTATGGGGCATTGTTTTATGACTGATGTGGAGAGCACAGCCTCCTGGGCGTGCGGTCCTGGGTGCTATAAGAAAGCAGGCCGAGTGAGCCAAGTAGAGCAGGCTAGTAGGCAGTTTTTCTCCATGCTTGTGTTCCTTCTCCGACTTCACTTCATGAAAGACCCTAAGCTGCCAGGTGAAGTGAACCCCTTCTTCTCAGGTTGCTTATAGTCACAGTGTCGATCACAGTTGTAGAAACTAAACTAAGAGACATTCTAACCGGAAAAAACAAGTGCACTTATTTTGTTAAATGCTCATAAGTCTTGAGCCAGTCAGTGGGTTATAATCTGCATGGGCCGTCTTTTGTAAATTAACTATTATTATTTGTATACATATACCTTCATCCCAGGTGGACGACTGAAAGGCCTGGTCTTGTGCAGATATGCGGATAACATTGTTGCAAAGTGTTTATGATCACAAACAAAACTCATACAAGACTCAGACATTTCTCTGCTTACTCCCTTGCTTGCTGATAAGGAGCACTGAGGATAAAAAGAAGTGGACTGGACATGAAGGTGCTAACCAAGCATGTAAAAGTCCAGAACAAACTTTCTTGGCAGCCTGAGCCAGGGACGTAGAGAGTATCACTAGTTTTACTCTCATCCCCCACTGGCCCCGTGGCTTTGGAACGAACACAGCAGACAGACAGACAGGCCTGGGCACGGGGGACATGCTCTGAACATCATGTCTCACTCATGGATACAGGCTCAGGTCACGAGACTTAGATTCCCAGATCAGCCGCTTGCTCTCTGCAACATCCACATGAACCCCCTGGGCTTCCGGATACGAGGGCCTTAAAATCCGCGGCTCCTCTGGTTTCTCACGTCCCACACTTCCGCTCTAGCATTCCTTTGCTCCTTGGACCTGGAATTAATCTAAGAATCCAAGAAAGCATCTGGTTCTGCAAAGATATGCAGACGCCAACAGTTGCCCATCACGCCTCCTAATCTCGTTTGTCAGCTCCAGGTGGTGTGGACTTCTCCAGGGACCATCTGTCCCTCCCAGCCGCTCCAGAGCCACACTGCCTTGGAAGACCCGGCAGACAGATGTCTCCGCCCTGACCCTTCTTACTGCCATGTCTTCAGTATCCGCATCCCTCCCATTCCCACTCCTTCTCTCCCTCCTCTCCCCACTCAAGGGCCAAGTAGAGTGAACACAAGAAGGCGACCCTTGGGCAGGCGAGCCCTCTTTACAGTATTTATTATCTAACACAAGAATTTTCCAAGTCCCCGTGACCCAAAGTCAGGAAAACTGGCAGAGTCTCTCATAGGAAAATGAAATATTAAGAAAAAAAATGCAATCCCAAAGACAGGCAGCAGATGAAAAGAACTTTCCATTTTCAATTCTAAATGTCAAACAGCTGTTCTAGTTTTTTATTGTAGAGCAAATAACCATTATTTGTTGAAATTCAGTGGCAAATAACAGTATGTTAGGGCTTTTTAGGCGAAATTATTGAGAAATGTATTTAACTCACTCAGAATTCACACCAGGATGACTATTTTAAGCACAATGAAATACCATTTTAATAATTTCATATAATTCTGTCATGATGGATAGCTACTTTAAATTTACATGGCAGCTATGTAAATGGCCATAAGTGATTTTTCATTATCCTAAATGGTGAGTCA
Source organism: Rattus norvegicus (assembly GCF_021556685.1). Classification (NCBI taxonomy): domain Eukaryota; kingdom Metazoa; phylum Chordata; class Mammalia; order Rodentia; family Muridae; genus Rattus; species Rattus norvegicus. The sequence continues at coordinate 58,506,713 of NC_141550.1, forward strand.
TTTGAGATATTGATGTAAGCGCAGGGCAGGAACAATATTTACAGTTTATTAAGCTAAAAGGATGCTAATCAGTTATTATATTTAAAACGACACCCATGAGGAAAAGAAAGTGATTTGCTAAGATACACTTTTTTAAGAGCTGGAAGCCAGTGAGGTAGAGGTGAGTGGGTGTTGGAGTCGATGGTCTGTTTGACCTTGGTGCTGAGCAGAGCAGTGCCGATTGTGACCAGTCAGATGTCCAGTTTCCCTCTGGGGTCACAAGACCACACTGCTTGTTGTAGTGTAACCTCCAGCCCTGCCCCCACCCTCACATCTGTCATCCTTCTGGTACAGTAACAAAATATCAGAAACAGCTTCGTCTGGGCTCACGGTGTTAAGGTCTCTGCTCTGTGATTGTTTAAAGCCATGGGTTTGGTTCTGTGACACATGCACAGCAGAGCAAAACTACCCAGCTAATGAGCCAGGAAACAGAGGAAAGGCTACACAGTCCCTTCCAGGACTTACCTCTCCGTGGCCTAGAGACTAACCAGGAAGTTCCTCGAGACTCCAGCACTTCCCAAAGGAGCCACCCTGAGCACTAAGCCTGTCCCATATGGGCCTTTGGAGGGCCACTCAAGATCCAAGATATTGCCACTCTAGAATTCAGTTACATATTAATATTTGGGCTGTATACTGTTGTTTCTTTAGGTTTCCAAGGAAAAGAATAGCTTTTCTTCAAAGCCTCACCATCAGAACGGCATCAGAGCAGAAGGGGCCCAGCCTTAGAAATCCCATTTGAGAGCCAGCGTGGAGTCCTGTGGCTGTTTTCTACTGCAAACCGATGTATCCTGGGTCATTATGCTAATCACAGTGATTAAATGGTGAGCTAAATAAAGCGATCTTATCTTTTATATAACTAATGTTTCTAAAGAATGCAAGACAGGTTTACAAAGCTTGTTTGTTTTTTAAATAATGCACATTGGCACCAAAGAATCAAGTTCATTTCACTGAGGATTAATTTATACTTTTCCATGTGATTCCTGCTAGCTCACATGTAAATTTTAAACATCATTAAGTGTACTTTGGTTTTCACAGCTAAACTTTAGTTGAATTAGAAGTTGACATTTCTTAGAAAGAAGAAAGCGTATATTTGGATGTCAAATTGTTTTCAATGGTCAATTCATAATCTTTAGTCATACTCCTTATGATTCTATAACACTCAGAAAGTTCAAAATAAATAACGCATTATTTAGCATGCTAAGCATCATCTTCCTAAGTCATTCCATTTTCTGCACTTTTTATCTTACAGACTATATACTTCACTTGGTGCCACACTCCTATAATTCTAACTCCTGGGGCAGCTGAAGCAGGAAGATCAGGCCCCGGAATTCAAGGCCAGTCTGGGCAGCACAATAACATTATGTCTCTAAAACAAAAATAAAACTGTGGAAAATTTTTTCTCAGCTCTAGTATTACAACATACCTAGAAGTCATTCATTTTTTTCAGTTTTGATCCTGGTAAGTGCTCACTCAAATTGTGGTCCATTTAAAACAGCAGTGGTGTGGTATGAGGCATCGTCTGTCCAGGCATCGTAGAAATTAGATTATGTCAGGTTACTTTGTGGCTATAACAGAGCAAAACATATAGCAGCTTAAACAGGACAGACGTTGATTCTTTCCCTGTAGTACATCTGCAGCTGAGCACATCTGAACTGGGCATGTCCGAACTGGGCTGTCTGAACTGGGCTGTCTGAACTGGACTGTCTGAACTGGGCTGTCTGAACTGGACTGTCTGAACTGGGCACGTCTGAACTGGACATGTCTGAACTGGGCTGTCTGAACTGGGCATGTCTGAACTGGGCTGTCTGAACTGGGCATGTCTGAACTGGGCATGTCTGAACTGGGCACGTCTGAACTGGACATGTCTGAACTGGGCTGTCTGAACTGGACTGTCTGAACTGGGCATGTCTGAACTGGGCTGTCTGAACTGGGCATGTCTGAACTGGGCTGTCTGAACTGGGCACGTCTGAACTGGACATGTCTGAACTGGGCTGTCTGAACTGGACTGTCTGAACTGGACTGTCTGAACTGGGCTGTCTGAACTGGGCATGTCTGAACTGGGCACGTCTGAACTGGACATGTCTGAACTGGGCTGTCTGAACTGGACTGTCTGAAATCGGCATGTCTGAACTGGGCTGTCTGAACTGGGCATGTCTGAACTGGGCTGTCTGAACTGGGCTGTCTGAACTGGACATGTCTGAACTGGACTGTCTGAACTGGACATGTCTGAACTGGGCTGTCTGAACTGGGCACGTCTGAACTGGGCTGTCTGAACTGGGCTGTCTGAACTGGGCTGTCTGAACTGGACATGTCTGAACTGGACTGTCTGAACTGGACATGTCTGAACTGGGCTGTCTGAACTGGGCACGTCTGAACTGGGCTGTCTGAACTGGGCACCTCTGAACTGGAAATGTCTGAACTGGGCATGTCTGAACTGCTGGGGCATTCTGCTGCCCCAAGCACGTGACTCAAGACTGTTGCCACAATCGTGTTTCCAATACAGCAGGAAGAAGAAAGGCAGGACAAAACCTTGTCATTAGGGAGGTGACCCAGAAACTCCTTTTTCCTGGAAGGAACTCAGTCTCAGAGCCACGCTAGCAAAGTCGGTGCCCTGATAGAACCTAGGAGATTCCAATACTGGGAAGAGGAGAATCGAAGAAATCAAAACAACCATCAGCAACAATGGGATGAATCACAGAAGCATTGTTAGGCTGAGGGAGTCGGTTCAAAGGTTACCAGCTGAGTGAGCCCTCAGATAGGAAGCAGGGCTGAGGAAGGCTAAGAAGTGCACAGGGCTTCTTAAGCTTTCTCACATCTGGTCCATTTCACCAGAAAGCTTTAGCGACCCCAGGTATGTAGGAATATAAAACAGGTACTCGGATAAACATTCATTGATAAACAAAGAAATTTACTTTCAAACAATTCTTTGGGTAAGGTTGGGATTAGGGGAGATGGCAGGGAGATGGCTCGGTGGGCAAAGTGCTTGATACACATCTGCGTTCGGATCCCCACCATCCAGACAAATGGCTGGGGCTTCAGTGTGTCTCTGTAACCATAGCCCTGGGGAGAGCAGAGACCGGATACTCCTGGGGGCTTCTCGACAGCCAAAGCAGTGAGCTCCAGGTTCAGTAAAAGACCTTGTTACAAAAATAAGATAGCGGTAGAGGAGGATTCCCAGTGTCAAACTCTGGGAGTCACATGCTCAAGTAGAGATAAATGCACCCCCAACACAGCCATGCGCACATACATGCATGAGTTCCTTCCTCCTGCTACCCTGCCCCCATCATGAAGAACCACTTCTTGGTATACATGGACTTTTATCATTCATTAAGGAGAAAAGCAAGTGTACAAACTAATAGGATGGATGAACTTGTTTATTTTTGCATAAAGGATTATTTCCCAGCTGAGTAGTCAACACCGGCCTGTGTGGAACAAACATTGTCAACACTTCAGAGGTGTGCATCCCTTTTGTTTCCCAGCCTGCAATGCTGAGAGCACCGCTTCCCACAATAATACCGAAAATGGCAGAAGTGGTTACAACATCATTTCTAGAACTGTCAGAAAGTCTATGCTAATTCCAGAGCAAAATTATTTTTAATGAGTTTTAAAGACTATTTTTATTTATTGTTTGGAAATTTCATATACAATATGTTTTGATCAAATAATTTCCCCTCAAACATTTAGTGATTTTTTTTCTTTTTCTCTTTCCTTTTTTTTTGGAGCTGGGGACCGAACCCAGGGCCTTTCGCTTGCTAGGCAAGTGCTCTACCACTGAGCTAAATCACCAGCCCCTAGTGATTTTTTAAAAAATGAAGCTCACATAAACAAGCAGCAAATTTCCATTTAGAGTCAACATGCCTGCACACCACAGCCCAAAGATGTACTGATTTGAGACTTACATGCTAATAATAGGAAAACGTTAAATCTTTGTTCTTCATAATCAAACCGTTCTATTTCTTTGAGTCGAGACCTCCATGTACAGTAAAGCGCTGCATTTAAAAGCACAGTAGATGCAGATCTGAGCTGAGACATTTGCTGGTGTCATCTGATGTGGGGTCATGAGGCAGTGACTGCCGCTTGATGTGACACGGGGAAGGGCTGCCAGCAAACCGCTGCTTCAGTGCTTGTTAGGTTTTGAATTAATTTTTGGTTTCTGTGCACTCAGAAACCTTTCACTGCTGCCACACTTTCTGTGACTTTCGTAAGCGTTGTGATCCTCGGTGTAAGAAGCTGGACAGTCATGGCGTGGGGTCAGCGTCCCGTGTGATTCATCCGTGATCAGGATGCCAAAGGCACTCTAGCCTGACTGTGGTCAGACCAGTGTTTGTCAGGCTGCTTGGTTCTTTTTTTTTCCTGTCATGATTTGTTACTGCTTTGCTTGAGGGTCATAGAATTTCAAGGAAGTTTAAAACAACAACGAAAACAAACCACGAACATCTCAAATCTGGAACCTAAAAGCCAGCATTGCTGTCTTATTTGTATTGTGTTCCATAGCTAAACAAAACCAAGGACACCATGAAGTAACCAAATGAAAGGTTTGTCTCACCCCATCACAGCCCTCTTTCTGGATATGGTGGAGGGCTATCTCTTGGCAGCTCCAAGAGTCTAGAATTGTTTCCTCTAGTGGATAGCTGCCCCCTGGGCCCATGGAGTCCAGCCAAGAGAGCGAGAGGAAGCAGCTCTCAGAATCACAGGCCCAGGCTGGGAAGAGTGCACGTGATGCAGCGGTCACCTCCTAGAGAGCTGCAGTGATGCCCCCTAACCCCTCAGAAGATGCTGAGACCACAGCAGTGAGTACCAAACCCCGTGGTTCCTTACACACATATGTCTGATAAAATTCACTGTATAAATCAGGCACAGTAAGAGTAATAACAATTGTTGCTAATAAATAAGACAACTATGATTTACAGAAATAAAAGTTATACCATGTGGTCTCTGCCTAGACTCAAGACAACTGTCAGTGTGTTCAGACATTGGTTGAACTGAAATTCTGGAGTGCAAAGGCAGAGTAAAGGAAGACGGTGTGCTCACTTTCCAGTGGACGAAGTGAGTCACATGGCCCCGCCCAGAGGGAAGCACAGATGTGTGTGCGCTGTCCTTAAGAGTCCAGAGCCAAAGGGAGGTAGGGAATGTGTGGCCTTGCGCTGGGCACAGTTCAGCAAATATTTAAAAACACAGAAAAGTTGTTTTCTGTCTGAGTCTGGAAGCAGCTGTTAGGAACTGGATTCATCTTCTCATCTCTTTTGGGACTTGAGTTGCCTCGTTCTGGAGCGGCCTTACAGCCAAGGCACAGTGCATGCTTCCCTGACCCAGGGTTTCTTCTGCCCAGAATCACACTGTGTAGCCCAGACTGACCTCAAATGTGAGAGTACGTGTGTGCATGTGCATGTGTGTATTATATGCTTAGATTTATATACTTCATTTTCACCCATATTCCTGTGTATTTCCTTTGTTAAAAAGTTCACTCCCTGCTCTCCAATGCACTAGTTAGATAAATTTAGAAAGCATTTTTATTTTTCGTGTTTATTTTCAATCCTCAAGATGATGACAAAAAGAACAGCCACTAAACAGGCTCTCATGGTGATCAGAGCTCAGACACTTTAGAGTCTAACACACAAGTTTAGTTGTTCTCTCAAGAAAGAGTATACTAGGTCACTGAAGTTTGAGTTTAATACTTAGGCTAGTTCATTAACACTTGAAATATTTTAACTAATTGTTTGAGCATTTCATGAGTGTATTTTGATCATACTCGCCCCCGCTCCTCCCGAAGCCACCCCTTCTCACAAGTGTGTCTTGACTGAATTCATCTCAATTTCTCCCAGACCCACTCCCACCTCTCTAAACCCCAACTCATGTCCTCTCACTGCTTTTTAAATTTTATTTTAAAAATAATCCATCAACTCCAATTTGTGCTCCCTATATGCTCTGGGGTGGGGGGTGGAGCGTGTTAGACTTACCAGGAGGCACAATCATAAAGAAAACCACTCTCTCCCAGGAGCTCTCATCTGTCCTCACTCTGTGGTAGGAGATCACGAACCCCTCCCTGCTCTAAGTTAGGATACTGACTGACTTGATATTGGCAGTTCTTGTACAGGCAACCATGGCTGCTGTGAGTTCACGAGAGTGCCCCCATGTCCAGAAGAGTCTGTTTTACTCTAGTCCTCCCCACACTTTGGCCTTTCAGCCTTGCCACCCTCTGTTTAGTAGTTTGGTGTTACAGATGTGCCTTTAGTAGCTGAGGACCTGACAGACTCTTTCTGTCCTTCAGTTGTGACTTTCTGCACTAACCACTAGACAGTAATCTACAAATGGAGAGAAACAGACTTTCAGGGCGATTTGATACTATGTCCCATTAGCAAATTAATGGAATAGGCTCACCCTTGGGGCCCATGAATCCCCCAACTACGTGAGTTCTTGGCCAGATTTACAGTATCAAGTATGTGCTTCCTCTTGTGGAGGGGGCCTTAAATCTCACAAGAAAGCAGTTGACTATCTCCATAACACCTGTGCCCTACAGTGCCCCTGGCGTATCTTGTCACACTGGCCATTACTTCAGTCCACAACGTTAAGACTGACTTCTTCCTCCACCAGGCTTTCAGGGCTATGAGAGCTAGACATCATAGGGGAATGTCTCAGGGTCACTATCAACTCGATTATGCCTTGTCCTGTGACCAGTGTGTCTTAAGGTCAAGTTCAGGAACATTAAAGTATAATGCTTGAGGGTCACCAGGACACTCCTAACCAAAAGCTGGAGAGGAGATATGCCCCATCTGGCAGTGGGCTTTTTATTTGACAACCCATGAGTTAATTATGTGATGCTTATAAACTAATGAGTTTCTGTAATATTTTTGTTGTTGGTATTAATAGATTTTCTTCTTAGAACAGTTTTGGTACAGAGATTTTTCCATGCCCCTGCCCCAAAATACATACATTTGCACATCACCTTTATAACATCTGTACCAGAAGGGGTATTTGCTTCCACTGGTGGACCTACACTGACCTAATTTGCAGTCTTCTTTTAATACAAGGATTCAGCTCTCTTTTGTGATGGCTTATCTTTCAGGTGAGCCACACATGCAAATGTATTTAGTTTGGCTTCTCTAGAAAGTTTGGGTCATAACAATTGGGCTTTTCTTCTCAGTGTCACTGTAAGAGTCAACAAGCACGATGCAGAGAAACAAGAGGAAAAGGTGCTCACTTGTTGCTGGTCTGTGCAATGGGAAGAACTATCCCACAAGACGTCCTTTGAGGATTTGTGTACTTACCTTCCTAAGCTAGTTGAATCAGAGACAGAAGTGAGATTTTAATGATGGGCTCTCCTCTGGCATTGGTTGAAGTTCTGCTGGCTGGAAGCTGATCTGCCCACGTGGGGGCTGAGCATGACTCAGCCAGCACTCAGTGTCTCGTGCTGTGTCAGACCAATGCCAGGAACCGGGAGAGGTAAGGCAAGGCCGAGCACATTTGAAAAGAGACAAAATTGGACCATTATAATATCTGGGATTTTTCCTCTACAATGGAGTGTGTTGATAACTCACAGAGAGGTCCTTACATTTATTTCTGAGCACATGTTACTTACAATCTCTTTATTTTTTCCATTACAGTAAACTCAACAATTGTGTATATGGGCATGGGTCTCACTCATCAATAAAGAAATATTGTCTCCTGGTGTTAGCACTGCCCTTCTTAGGTGACATAACCTAACTTAGAGAAAAGGAAGACAAGTTGATGTCATCTGAGCAGTCCAAATTACTTGCTACTGTCTTTAAGAACCGTGGCAAGGGATCCAGGGAATTAGAGAGCAAGATAGCCGCCTCTGACCTGTCCTCTCTTGATTTGCTTCCAAGCAAGTCGTACTCTTAGATACTGAGATACTTAATAGATTACCTCTAAGTTCCTGCCTTAGCTTCATTTTGTTGCTATTTAGAAGTGTGTTCTTCCAAACTACACACTCCTCTTGGCTTCCTTACTTCCTAAAGATCAAACTCTCCTGAGCCGGAGGCAGCATCCTGGGTACCACTGAAGCACCTCCAGTGAGACTAAAAGGAACTTGGCCCATCCTTTGAAGGGCTGTGAATGTGAATGTCAGTGGCCTATGATCATTTCACTTTCAAGAAAATTACTGTGGGTCTCACTTCCCATCTTGCTCAAAGGCTTTCTAATGGTGTCAGGTGGAAATTTCCCAGCTGGAGTTCTACACAGGAACTTAATATGTGCAACCAAAGATACCAGGTATTTGTCATGGTGATTATTCTGGGCTGTTCTGAATTTCTGGCTGTCTGCTGTCTAAACCTGGAATTGCCAGGGAGGTGTCTTGCTACTTCGCTCCATGTCTAGATGCACTTGTGTTATTATATGATATCAGTTTTCTCCAAGAAATCCCATTGCAATGGGCTGTTCGTTTATGTGCACCAACATTATTTACTGTGCTTAGTCTGTCTGGTAGTATTTAGTGACCTTCACTAGTTCAACATTCTTGGCAAGGATTTTCGGCTTGGCCACAGGGGGAACTTGCATTTCTCTGGATCCTTCTGAGAGAAGGGAATGCAGCCACAGCAGCTGGGGCTATGAAAATAACTAGGAACAAACAGACAGCAAACTCAGACAAGCCTGAGAAAGAGTTCTCACAGAAGACATTTCCTTCTGACACCAAATGTTTTGTAGAGTTTGGTGATAAGCTTGCCCCCATGCAGCTATTTTTAGTCCAGAGAAAGGTGGATGTGGATAGACATGTACTTTCCTGTTTTAAACATAGATGAACAGAATTCTGCCTTCATTCCACTCACAGATCAACATGTGTGATTCACATCATGCTCTGAAACGCAGGAATAAACTTCTTTGGAGTTCAGATTAAAGAATGGACCCATGAGAGGATGATGTCAGGGAGCAGATCTCTTGATTTCAGAATGTACTTCTTTCATACTTAAAAAAAATGTTTTATGGATGGTAAGGCCAAAGCTCTTTGAGATACACAACGTCTTTGACTGAGCCTTCCCAAAACATGAATGATTCCATCTGGCATGGGAAGTTCTTTGTTCAGCGTTCCCAGTCAACACAACCAAGATTTCCTCAGGAATATGTTCTATTACCCATGAGGCTCCCAAGATGTCCCACCCCAAAGCATCCACGTTTCTATATCGCCGTAACGGGATGCCCTGTATCATTCAGAACAAAACAAATTATCTGCATTAGAGCAGGTAGCAGTTGCCCTCCCTCCGCCTGGATTAGCAGCATGGATGAACCCCTGCATTACATTCTGGATCCTTCCAAGAGGATGTGGCTTCCAAAGGGAAGGAAGCCTCAGCACCGCGTAGGGAAGCTTCCAGAATCTTCTTTGTTTCTTTGTTTTTACTTTTTCTCCTAAGGTATTTTAGTGTATAAAATTTCAACTCTGAAGTTGCCTTTGAGATACACAAGGGGAAATACTTAAACATTTGTGCAGTTCATGATTCAGAGACTTATTTATAAGACTGTTGATTTTGGGACACCGGCTCTTGCATTAAGCTGCCGAAGTGAGTCATGTTTGTGGGAGGTAATTACTACCAGAAAGCACAACTAACTTGTAAGCTTCTCTTTAAAATGTCCACTCACAATCTGCAATTATGGCAAATAACAGGCTACCAGGGCTTTTGCAATGTTTCATGGCTGTATATATTTATTACCAGTGCATTAAGAAATACCCAAACATACTTTTGTCACAGAGGGGTTCTTGTAGGAGAAATGAGTACCTCTATTAGCATCAGTATAGATTTCTGAGGATGTAGGATTGAAAATATATAACCCCAAGGTATCCCTTCCATTATAGAGCACAAAGCCCTAAAAATAGCTGGCCCCAATGAATAATAATGGATTTCATTTGCTGGAAAATAGATATGTGCATATGGATTGGAATGAATTGAACATCAGCTCTAATTCACGGAAACCAAAGTAGGTACTTAATATCTCAGTGTTTCTCATAGTCTGAGTTTGCACCCTCCCCACCCCCAGTTCTCCTCATAGTACTTGATGAATCCCACACCCTGTAACCAGCATAAGAAGCAGGCAGTTTCTTATGGGCCACAGTTCGGGAACCTTTGAAGACATCCTTCTGTTCAAATGTCCATTGTTCTTTCTGTACCACTTAGCTTCTGAAACTCCTAGAGGCATGGCTAGCTGGAGGTGCAGGAAGGAGGAAGTGGGGTTGGGTGGGCTTGGTGCTTGGAGCCAGCACAAATGAGGGTCTGTATGGCAGGAGTTGAGAAAGCATCAGAAAGGAAAGGGTGGAACTGCAAGCTCAAATTCTAAATATTTGACAGTTTCAAGCTGCCTTTGACTTATCTTGTTTATCTCTGCTGGGATGCCAAGACCCCTCTCCCTTTTCTGAGGTTCTCCTGCTTGCTGAGCCAACATACCCTCTTACATAAGGCTCAACCCATGTGAAGCTATCTCATTAGGCTGTTGTGATCTCACTGGCATCTGGAACCTGTCAATATTCCTTTTCTTACTCATTTACAGCATGCTGGATCATCTCTGGCCCCCAGTCCTTGGTTTTGAGAACCGTGAGGGTTAATCTTGAAAATCATCTTTAATGGGCAGAGAAGCATATATAGGGTTAACTTTATACCCCCCCCCCCTTCTGCTTGGAGTGAGGTTTCCAGACTGGACTGGTGAAGGGGGTAAGAACCTCTGTTAGTGGGGGTAAGATGAGAAAAAGCCAGCTAGCACAGGTCGTCTCTGCCTCCTGGGTGCTACAATTAGTGCTGATTGAAACCTCTGAAATCTTGAGTGAGTGGGACTGAACCCTTTCCCTTTAAAGTCATTTCCATTATGTGTTTATCACACTGATAAAGCAAAATAATGCAGGATCACACTGTCATGTGAGGAAGACAGCCATAAAAATACAACTTGGAACAGGTGTAGTAAACACGATATAAAGGTGAATGGGTACCATGGGGAAACACACACCACACACACAGACACACAGACACACAGACACACAGACACACCACACACAGACACACCACACACAGACACACCACACACACAGACACACAGACACATACACACAGACACACACACACCACACACACACACAGACACACACCACACACACACACAGACACACCACACACACAGACACACAGACACATACAGACACACACACCACACACACACACACCACACAAAGACACACACCATACACAGAAATACACACAAACACACAGACACACAGACACTTAGACACACACACAGACACACAGACACACCACACACACAGACACACAGACACATACACACAGACACACACACACACCACACACACACACACCACACAAAGACACACACCATACACAGAAATACACACAAACACACAGACACACAGACACATAGACACAGACACAGACACAGACACACACACACACACACACACACACACACACACACCATTACCCCTGACTCTGGGGTACAGAAAACAATTCTTAGCAGAGCCCATGATTAAGCAAGGACCTGAAGAAAAATTAGAAGCTGGTTGGAAATCAAAGGAGCACAAGCAAGAAAATAGAATAAAATATTCTGTAAGAAAAGAAATAGACCAAATTCTGTGACAACCATGAAAATTTAACTCAGGAAAGTTTAGTGACTTCACAATGGCAGTATTTCTGCTGGTCGTACAATAACACAACAGCAATGGGAAGATTGGACAGATAGAGGCCAGAACATGAGGGGTGAGGAGTCAGGATGTACTCGGGTCTCATACACCATGTGTCTACTAGCGCAGGCTACAGGGTACTGGATAGGCTTGTATCTGAAAATCCAGACTTAGCCTTGAACGTGCTTGCCTACCTTCAGCTGTTTGGCTAGCTTGACTCTCCGATCTTTTGAGCTTATCTACGTTGAAGGTGAACAAATGTCCTGCTTTGTGCTGATTCACATGTGCTGACCCCTCATGGCCCATCTAGGGCAATATGGTAGTGATCATTAGACAAAGCCTCTACCCTAATAGTGACATTTTGGAGGAAGAAGACAAATAGCACGTCAGGTGGTGGTGATGGCCCTATAGCAAGGTTCTCAACCTGGGGGGCAAACAACACTTTGACAGTGGTCCTATATCGCATATCCTGCAATCAGATGTTTACATTATGAACCATCACAGTAGCAAAACTACAGTTATGAAGTTGAAACAAAAATAATTTTATGACCAGGGTTATCACACATGGAGAACATTAGTATTAAAGGGTCAAAGCATTAGGAAGGTTGAGAACCACTATCCTACAGGAAATTGTTATAATTGTTATATAGAAAAATATGTAAGGGCTCAGATTGTGTGTGTGTGTGTGTGTGTGTGTGTGCGCGCGCGCACACCCACAGTGTTTTAATCCAGGATTATAGGGTATGGGGTGGAAAGCATTCTCAGTATTAATCAGTAGTTGCTCCTCTTCCAGAGGACCATTGTTTAGTTTCCAGCACCCATCTTGTATGGCTTGCATCCATCCACAATTCTTGCTCCTGCAGATCTAATCCTCTTTTATATAGCATACACACACACACACACACACACACACACACACACACACACACACACACACACAAGAAATTTACATTCTAAAACACAGGATTGCTTTAACTATGAAATTGAAGAATGTTAAGGATAAAGAAACAAATACTAAAGTTACCAGAAACAGAATCAGAGTCAATGTTCAGAGCACTCAGTGGCAGACAGCAAACTTGTCTTTATAGATGGAGGAAGACTGTCATATGTTCCTGAGATGAGAGAATATTTTTCATGGGAAGTATTCAACAAAGCTGTTAAGATATGTAAAGCCTTTTTATAATTACAAAGATTTAGACAGCTAACCAATAACAGCCTTTCATTATATAATATGCATAAACATATATATATAATATTATATCATGTGTATTATAATGTTGTATAATACACATTCATATATCACTTATCATATTATAGTATATATTAATTATAACATATTTATAATATATATGTATAGTGTATATGTATTTTATATATATATATATATATATATCTCCCAGAAGGCCAGATAGATGGCTCAGTGAGGAAAGGAACTTGGTACTAAACATGACAACCTGAGTTTAATTCCCAGGACTGTGAGGTCCAAATTGAGCCTCTTCTGGGACCCCTTGAATAAGACTCATGGAGGTGGCAAAAGCAAGAGGAGCTTTATTGTTCCAACACACTGGGGTCGCCCCTCTTCGGGAGGGAGTTATATACCTTTGATAAGGGCATATTTTAAACAATAAGGGCAGAATTTGAACAATGGTAATTAGGCATTGTACTATTGGTGGGGTGAAGCGACCTTCACCTGACGTGGTCAGTGGATTGTCCAGGAATTCCCAAGGGGGTCAGTTGGGGAGTCACTGGTGGCTTTGTCTGACAGTTGGCTTACAGTTGTTCTAGGAACTAAGCTGGCTCTACCCCTCCTGGAAGGGAGGGGTTTTTGGTGTTCAGAAGTTTGTGTTGGAATTTTCCCTCTGACCTTAGATTGGCCCCAACTCTGGCTCTTTCAGGACCACCATGGTGAAATGAGTAGTGCAGGTGACCCCCGGACTTCTTACACACACTGTGACACGCCGACATATGCCTTCTTACACACACAAGTGACCCCTGACTTCTTACACACACTGTGACACGCCGACATATGCCTTCTTACACACAAACAACAAATAAAAAGTGAAGTTTAAAAACTCACGCATTTAAGCCTTGAAATGCTTACAAGCCTTGAATTGCAAACAAGTTGAAATGCTCAGGGGGAAGAGGTTAAGATGCTGAACACTAGATTTTGTTTAAAATCTCATAGGTAAAAATGTCTCACAAGTCTAATGGTAGTCAGGAAAAGAGTAGAATTAATAGTGTAAAGAAACAAGAAAGAAGAGGGAAAAGAGAGGAAACATCAGGCCTCACAGAAGGAGGAGAGGTGGTAGTGATGACGGAAACTCAGCCAATGGGAAGTGCGATGTGCACAAGTAGGGGCCTGTCTGTATGTGCTGGGTTCAAACACTTGGCATTTTATCACATTCAGTTTCTGAAAAACCTTTAAAAGTGCGAGCCACTTTTAACATGTGAGCCAAATAAAAGTGGGTTTCAGAGCACCTTTGCCCCACAGGGTTGGTTAGTCAACTTCTGGATTGAACTTTTAACAGATGAAAAAAATTCTCATTTTAAAGTACATTTTAAAGCAATTGAACTTGTATTTTACTTTTAGCTGACCACACACTTCTCACAAGACCTAAAACCTATATACAAATTACTTTCCAAAGGTGGTTAAACGGAACACTATGAATATGCTGGCCCCTAAAAAACTACTTGCCTGGTATAAGTCTTCCCAAGTCAGACCTGGGAGCAGACATCGAAGTTGGATGGTTTATTTGGAAAATGGTCCCAGAGACACCAATAGTTACCGACACATGACAGAGGGAAGTTAAGGAAGCCAAACTGTGTTACCACTGTGGACAACTGGCATTGAGGCCCATGGGGAGACAAGAGAACATGCCCCCAAATCACTCATCTGACAGGAGGCTCCACAGCTTCCCAAGCAAGGCTGGCTGTTGAGGGCCAAGTGTTTAAACACGGGGGCCTCCCTGGTGTTGTCTACAGTATTATAGAAGGGAACCTTGCCTCAGAGAGTGTGAGCCGCGCAGTTTTCAGTGATAAAACCAGAGCCAAATAAATGTAGTCTTATAAGAGTCTCCCTGCACTTTGAGTAAAGAGAGGGTTACACTATCCAGTTTAAGCTGACCTTGAATTCATGATCCTCCTGCCTCCATGTGCTTACTACTGGGGTTACAGGTACATGTCATCATGCCCAAACAATCTAACAGTTTCATACAGAAGACTATGCACCTCTGATAGACAAAGTTATTTTTTAATAATCAGAATAGTTTTAAATTTTGATTATATACTAAGCAATAAAATAAAACTGAACATATTTTAAAGAATTATCAACATATAGGAAATTTCTTTGAGTAAAAAAGGTTCATATGAAGCCAGCAGTGGTGGGGGGTATTGGAAAGTAGAGGGGAAAGGTGGGATCTGTGCAGTAGTTCAGTGGGAAAGGAGTGTGAGGTGAGGCTATGGTTGCAGAGGGGCTGATGAAGACATCAGTGTCATAGAAGTACTGACGTGTGCCCTGGGACATAAAGGAGGACCATGAGGGCAAAACTCCACCCATCCAAAGCTCCAGGCTGTAACAGTAGAAATTAACTTTCGGGAGATTAATGAAAAGATGATGCTTCAGAGAGCTCTGCTGGAAAACAGCTGGTAAGGGAAGATTGTACCTTAAGCTGGAACAGAACTTTGTGGAATCCACATGGTTGTGATTTTGTATGCACTCAATATATAAGGAGTCAGGGAAGTTCGGGCCAACATTCCAGAAGGCCACTGGGGTAAGCAACATGTGGTCAGAGTCCCTGCAAAGAGGTCCTGAGAGGTCATTGCTTAAAACTGTGCTGGTGAAGCTTACACATACAGTGGGGAGTCCGGGATAGGAGTGTTGCAAATGTCCACTGAGGTAGCTCTGTACGCAAAGTAAACCAGGCTGGGTCATCACCACTGCTGCAGTGACAGAGCTGGAAGGGCAGGGTGACCCAAGCCACTGAGACACAGATGATGCCGTCATCAGCCCCAGGTGCTAGACATAAAACTGCAAAGTGTAGTGTTTGCTCTGCTGAGTGCGTGTCCAGTGTTCAAGCTACGGCCTCATTCCACCAATTCTGAATGGCAACATCTGTGCAACTCCATATTGGAACTACATGCATGGTAGATTTTTGTGGTTTTGATTTTGGTTTTGGCTTTACAGGAGCACACAGTTAAAAGATTGTCTTGAGTCTCAAATAAAATATCAGACCTTGGCCTATTGAACAGTGTTGAAACTATTTTGATTATAGGGACTTTAGACATTGGATTCAGTGTGTTTTGGCCAACAACCTAAGGGATCTGGAAGGGGGATGGTATAGCTTGGTGTAATGTGTCCCCTCAGGTCCCAGTGTTTGATCTGACAGCAGTGCCGTTGTGTGATCTGTTGACAGTGTTGTTGTGGGAGGAGTAGAAGGTCCATCCAGGTGAAGGAAGTGGGTCACTGGGAGGTAGATTGTGTTTCTGATTCTTTCTCCACTTCCTGGTTTGCCTAAATGTGAACAGTCTCCT
Organism: Rattus norvegicus; assembly: GCF_021556685.1. Classification (NCBI taxonomy): domain Eukaryota; kingdom Metazoa; phylum Chordata; class Mammalia; order Rodentia; family Muridae; genus Rattus; species Rattus norvegicus. The sequence goes on from NC_141550.1 coordinate 58,522,908, forward strand.
GGTCCTGCTGCCACAGGCAAGAACCGCTTAGACCGCCATGCCTTCCCCACCAGGATGGACTGCCTCCCTCCAACCGAGAGCCAAATAAATGCCTTCAACTTCAGGCTGCTTCTCATTAGGAATGTGGTCACAGTGGTGAGGAAGGAAAGTGGAGCAACGCTCAATGAAACGTTTGCTTAAAAACAGGTTAGAGTCTCTCAACGCAGAAATCGTATTTATTCCTTAACAGTAATAAATGTAGTAGCTAACCAACGAGGCGACTGTACAGCACAAAACACTGTTCTAAAAGGAAATATTACCTAAATAGACACGTTATGTTGAGATTAAGAAGCCAGAAAAAGAATAATCAAATAAACTAAACTAATAATTAAGACTAAATTTAATTACATCAAATCAAAAGAATAGAAAGGGCTATAAACAAAGTCAAAGCTGGTGTCTCAAAAATAGAACAACAAAAAGCAAAATCAAGAAAAAAGACAAAAGGCTCCTACATGTATTCCCAAAGTCATAGGAAGATTTACTACAAGTGAAGCCTTTTACCATAAAGAGTGCCAGGAACAAGCTTATGCACAGATTTTAAATTTTATTCATTTAAAACTATATTACAAAGTTAGGTCAGTAATCAATCAGGCAAAAGGCAATTTCAACAAATGGCATATGTGAAACTAGAGATACACAAAGAAATGGGGTGGGTAGGCCCCGCCCACCCTCGTGTGCTCAGTGTGGTACCTACACGCGCATATATTAAGACTGCTTCCGAGCCGCCTCCAACAATTTCTTCAGCAGATATGCTGTGGACATGGATTCAAGCAACACGTTGGTCTGAGCCTCATGGCTATTCCCAGGATGGCTCCTGCACAGAGACTCAAACAGGAGAAATAGGGTGCATGTGTGTTGTTATCCAGACCCCATCACATGAAATGGCCAGGACCAAAATGAACTGTGCTTTCTGATCTTCAGTCATGATTGGGTGCAGGAGTCACAGTAAGTTCTCTCGATAGCCTTCGGGCTGGGTTTGGCTTTCATGCCATCCCAGGAAGAAAGCAATCAGAATATTTGGAGGCCAAGAAGAGGATAGTTTCCAGAATATCATCTTATCATCTCTATAACTTGCTCTGTGTGTGTGTGTGTGTGTGTGTGTGTGTGTGTGTGTGTGTGTGTGTGTGTACAGATACAGACACGAGAGATTGAGACAGGGAGGGTGGAGATCTGACATGCCAGGACGGGGGTGGGGAATCCCCGAGGGAAGTGCTGTGTTTTGTGTGGCCGCTCTTTCCCAGCTGAGACCATTTATCTCCTGGAATACTCTCATGCCCACAGGTCTAGTGACTCACCAGGCAGTGCAAGGGGTTCTGGACTTCAGATGACTAAGCACTGAGTGCTTATGATGAACCAAAGTGAAATCAGCTAGGAAAATACCAAACTGGGACGCATAGGGTCAGCCCTGAATTCTGGGAAGGAAAGCAGAGGGCAGGTGGGAAAGGCTGAGCTGGTTGTGAGTCACCCAGAGATGGGAGGACTGTGCACTGACTCTAGCCGTGGGGTCAAGGGAGCAGTGGGCTTTGAGACTTGCTTGGGGCAAATGTCTCGGTACTACTGAAAGGCGTTCTTGACACCTACCCAGGACCCCCTACATTCGCAGACGGCCCTAAAATGCCCAATGTATCACCAGACCTTTGGGCAGCTTAGAATTCTTGTGGGTAAGTGGCTTTACGTGAAAGAAGTGGCCCCAGACAGCGCAGGGATTCCCTACCCTCGTCCTCGCGTGATAGGTTTGTCTTGTCACCATATGTCATTCCTTTGTGTGTGTGGTCTCTTATATTCTGTTCTGTGCACAGCACAACCTGCCTCCTATCTCAGCCCTGCTTTTGCTTTCTAGGCCCCTCAAGATTGTGGCTTAGTTTGGGAGTTTGAGGCTAGAATGTTCCATGTCAGCCAAGGGCAGCTGTGAATTATCCTGGCCAGGTCTTTACTCCATGTCCAGCCTCTCTAGGCATCTACCTTTTTTTTTTTTAAAAAGCTTAATTGGTTGGTGTGGGTTTTATGACAAAATATCACTTTGTAGCCCAGGTTGGCCATTGAAATCATGATCCTCCCACCTCACTTGCCCACCACCTCCAAGTGCCAAGAATTAAAGGCATGCGCCAGTATGTCTGGTCTGCGTTTACCATTTCAAATGGAAAATACAGAAGACACTTTAATTAACAGCCCTTCCTTGCCAGGTGTCAGACTCTGCATTGGGGGGGGGTGCTATTTGCAACGTAATGCAATGTCTTCCTTCCAACTCCCCTTTAAGGCATATATAATGATCTATTTTATGGGTTAAGTAAATAGGGAACCAGTTTTTGTACCCACGTGTACCTGCGTGGATGTCCAGAGCTGCTCCCATTTTATTCCTTTACCCTACATTCATGAAATGTGATTTTCTTGCCTGTCTTTAGAACTGAGAAAAATAATATATTCAGAATTGTATTGAGGGCTAAATTAAACCCTTGATATGAAAACGCCTAGTGCAAGGCACACACTTGACAAGCCACAGTGACTTTACTTAATTTATTGTTTGCGGATCCTTTGCTTTACAGGTCCTGGTACCCCAGAGGGTTTGAGTTTGGTATATGTATAGAAAGCCCCCGGGGCACACATCAGGCCAGAGTGGAGGACCAATGCATGTCACTAAAGACACTTATGGTTTGGGAGAACCTAAAACCAATCTTTCGGGGGATGGGGAGATGGCTCAGCAGGTGAAGTGCTTGCTTCATAAATATGAGGACTTGAGTCTGAATCCCTGACATCCAAGTAAAAACTTGGTATGGCAGTACAGGTCTGTGACTCTACCTCTTATGAGGGACACAGATAGATGCTGGAGGCTTACTAGCCAGCTAGTCTAGGTATATCAGTGAGATCCAGGTTCAGTGAGAGACACTGTCTCGAAAAAATGTCAACCTCTATCTCCCACATGTGTATGCATATGCACACATATCTACAGACATAGACATACATATATATGCACAGACACATATGCACAGACACACACATACATGCACACACACACACTTACACACATATAACCATCCTTCCCCCTTCTCCACGCATAGCACTCAAATCTTTTTGGTTCTGTATTCTACCCATCAGGCCTATCTTTGGGGCACTGTCCTTCCCCTCAACAGAGCCATTCCATCATGCTCATTGTCCACATGCTCATCTGTGACTGCTGTACCCAGTGGGCCCCGGCTCTCCTAGCTTGAACTCTACCTCCCAAGCTACAGTCTTAAGTCTTAGAGCATTGAAAAGAAGACAAATGTTTAGCTTACTGGGTGGTCCTAAAGGGCCAAGTCTGCTTGGGAGACAGGGAAGGTGACAGCCCATTGCAGTGTGGTGAGCTCCAGGCTGAGCTAGGCCACCTGCTGCCTCAGCACATTTCCCAACACTTAAGCAATCTACTGAGAGCCCGGAGTTCAGAGTTATGCAAAAAAGCTTTGGCTGGAAGTCCAAGCCAGAAGTCTACAGTGGCTCTCCCCAGCCAACAGGCCCATTAGGGAGATTCAAGGTAGGGCTCTGGATGGACACACACTTTAGTTTCAGTCATGGGCATCTCTAGTCATTACACAGCTCTCAGTCAGCAAATTCAAAGGAAGAAAAAAATGCAGGATTCTGAAGTATCTGCATGCCATGGGTACACATGCAGGTTCACATAAAGGAGGATGTGGAGGCCTCTGCATCAGTTGTGCGCTCACCAGTGAATGAGTCCTGATACTCAAAGCAAAGCTACCCCTAGATCTTGATCAAGCCCCCAAATTAAGGTCTGTAGGGAAAAGAGGGCCCCAGAGAACAAGGTCCCTCCCTGAATTACAGGATGGCGGTACCCTAAATCAATGTGCTCCCACAGTCCTCTTGTCCCACAGTAGACCATTTCATAAGCCCTTAGTGACACAGTTCTACCCCCCCAGTTCTACAGTCAACTTCATTTCAGGTCAGAGAGCTTCAAAATGCCAGTAGGAACCAGCTGGCTCTGCCATCCTCTGCCTGGCACTCCTGGATCTGAGAAGTGATCATTTGACCTCAACTTACCCTGTGACTCAGAAGTTCCAGATCTTCATTCCCGCCTTACTCTTGGACATCATGCTCCTCCCTGCTCCAATGTCTTCAGGACAAAATTCTCACCTTGCCGTCACAAGACTTTGCAGGACTCTAGTTTCTTTGTTGTTTGTCTGAGGTGGATTTAGCCCAGTGCGGGAATCTTCTAGGTCAATTTGTTCTCATATGTTGCTAGCCTCATTTTGGACCTTATTTTCCACAACCCAGTCTTTCCAGATCTGATGTTTGATCGCACCCTCATTATGAATGAGTAGACTTTCATGGATTAACCTGTTCATAGTCAACGTTTCTATCTGCATGAAGAGTCATGAGGCTTCGAGTGGGAGCTGCAGAGACAGAATCAAACGCCACCAAGAAGGGAAGAGACTCCTATCTCAGCTTCCAAACAGACACCTACCACTCCCTCCCAGAGCCCAGCCTTCGATGCTGCATGCATGCATTCACACGAGCCTTCCAAACACTCAATACTGTACCATATGCCTTCATTTCGAAGAACTA